>NC_064305.1:1498134-1823134 GCF_023373825.1 Bactrocera dorsalis | reverse complement strand
GCGTCATTATCCAAGTGCTCAGCGAGTTGCAAGCATTTAAGCTTGTCATATGCGTCAGTTCGTGTGCGTGTATGCCTCATAAATATACCCAAAGCACATCCATATCCACATATCTACATAATATAACGGCACCTCGTGTATATCGTGCAACAAAAAGACGCACTAGTAAAGCAAGCTCTTTAGCCAGTCCCTCAAATAAGTGAGTGACGGCATGTCTATGCATATGTATGAATATGTACATAAATGTGAACTTACAGTTATACGGCTGTGTGTGTGTGTCTGTGCCTTGTGGCATTCAAATGCTTGTCGCACGTGCTAATGCAACATCAGCAAGTACAACAAGAACGCCATGCAGTCTTACAGCATCAACGTGCTACAAGAAAATTTACTCAACTCACACACACTCATACACATATAACCGAATAAGCGATTATTTAGTTATTTTTTGTTAAATGCTTTCAAATAAATCTCATGTTGCATGCTCTGTTGGCGCAGCGCACTTGACATGCCCTAAGCGCTTTAAAATTTGCTTACTTTCATTGGATACAGTTAGCTAATCACTTTCCAATTTTTGCATATGTTTTGGCAATTACATAAATTGCTGAATTATTTGAAGAACTTCATTAGTTGATGTGTTGTTGTAAATGTTGTACAGAGTCATTTAGGTATTCTTTCTCTTTTTTATTGGCGTAGACACAGTTTGAGCGGTTATAGGTTATATATAGGTTACTTAGCTAATTAATAACTAATAATAGTTACTTTTAGTGGAAAGTCCACACGTTGTTCATAATTTTGTCTGTCGGTAATTTTCGACCTTACGCATATAATTTTCGATGTTGCAAGTGTTAGAGACAGTTCCGATCTTTCGTCGTCCGTAAGTGCGTTCGCTGAGTTCTTACACCCGCATATTTTTACCTTGCTCTACAGAAGTACTCAATTAATTCATATCCCTCTAAACATCAAGCCGAAATGGAGTTCTAACCTCCGAACACTCAAACTCTGAAAGCTTAAGCATTGAAAATATGAAGCTTCAAGCCCCAGCAGCTAAAATAAGAAACGTAAGGATCTGTGAAACTATCTGAAGAGAGATATAAATCTGCATTTTTTGAGATTTGTGACCAGAAAATAGTTGCCAGAGGACAGATCTGAAGAATGTGGTGGATGCGAAGGCAATTCGAAGCCAAATTCATGGATTTTTTCCATCGTTTTTAGTGACTTATGGAACAATGTGTTGTCTTGGCGAAAAAGCACTTTTTGATTCTGGAAATACTGCCGTTTATCGGCGCTTTCCTCTTTCAAATGGTTCTATAACACTATGTAGTAGTCGCTGCCTTTCACTTTTTAAGGTAGCCAATAAAAGTGATTCCATGCGAGTCCCAAGATACAGACAGCATAACCTTGTTAGCCGACTGTAACGTTTTTCCACGCTCCGATGACTGCCGATTGAACTTCGGAGTAAAATGATGGAGCCATATTTCATCCATTATCACATATCGACGCAAAAACTCGGGGTCTTTACTCTTAAGCATGTCCAAATAATGCTCCGAATCATCAACTCGTGGTCCTTTTCGTCAAAAGTGAGCTCACGCGGCACCAACTTTGCACAGAGCTTGCTCATATTCAAATATTCGTGAATAATATGATATCCACGTTCTTTTGATATTTCTGGACTCTTTATTATCTCGAATCACCACTTTTTGTAGGATGGATGTAATTAAAAATAAAATAGATTTAGTAATTCAAACAGCGCCATCTGTGTGTCTGACCGGCGACTTTTCAATCGACCTGTTAAGAAACATTCGGCAGCTTAAGTGGAAAAAATTTCTTTTTTTTTTACAAAATCCGCTGAAGCCACGTTTAGGTTTAGAGGTCACAGCCTAGCAATGGCAGTCTCCTCAAAAAGTCTTCAAAACTTTTAATTTTTCAGTTATTACTTCTACAGACGAATATAAAATATCCGAATTTGGTGAATTTATCTCAGCATACTAAGAGTTTAGATACTATATCTAAAGTTTTCGGCGAGCCATATATACATAGATGTAGTAAAATTTTACAAAATAACCTAAATTTAAGGCCATATTATAACTTTCGTTTAGTTTGCAGAAGCCCCATAATTTATTTCACGTCTGGCCTTCTATTATTGTACGTAATTAATAGGCCACCCAAATTATTACTTTTATCCGCGCATAATTATTTCGGCTTTCTGCAAATCATTTCCTTGTTATTACTAACCCTTTAACATACCCGCACAAGTCCTCATATAAGTATGATTACAACAACATTATACTACATAAATTTCCTGTGTCTTGTCACTTCCAGTTCAATGAGCACGCCTCGCTCTTTCTCTCAACGAGCAGTAACCCGTAATCAGAAGTGATTTAATCCTTTGTCTTACGCGCCGAGTGTCGATCGTATCACTTTATTGGCAAGCAATTCCCGCACTATAATTATCGCTGTACAGTTACAAAGGAGATGACAATGACGAAAGTCGAAAAAGCCGAAAAAACATGAACTTGCAGAAGTGGGTAAGTAAAGCATGGTTATTAATATCGAAAATACATGGGTAAAGTGGAAGAGGGAAAACAGAAAACCAATAAAAGTAAATACTTGTGAATATATACTTACATATAATATAATAAGTGGTCATCAATCACCGAAATTAACTGCCGACAAGTGCTCGTGCGGACGAGTGAACGTGGAGAACTGTTGCGCTGAGGCGCTGACGAGCTAAGAGACGTGTTTTAAGGGCAAATGAAACGAAATCCGCCTTTGCAATTGCAATCTCAGTTTGGTAAATATTTACAGAAGCAATCGTGCGCTTGTGGCTCATAATGAAAAATGAAAATTACAGCTAATCACTATTCGAGCAGAAAGTGTATTTCGCAGTTAATGCATTTTGTCAGTTTAATTAAAGTGCAGCCAATAACAAGTGAGTTCTTAGCGCACCAAACCTCAGCGTATCTGCACTCTTCTTCAGGCCCAAGACGCTGCTGATTGGTCAGCTGGTGCGCGTAAATTGCAGTTTTAACCGCAAACAAATAATCACGGCTGTTGTAGCTGCTGAAATTGGTCTTCGTTATGAGTCTTCTTCGCTGTTATTAACCATTGCCCAGCTCATTCCTTGCGCTCAGCTGGTTTATTTTACATTTGCGCGCTTTAGCTCCAATTAAAATTGATTATTGAACGTCGGTGGACCAGTTCTTTCAACTAACTTCGCTGATCTACGCACTTATTGGGTGAAAACTGTAATTGTTTTCATTTAAAATGACTGAAAGTTAGACTTCTTTAACTTTTACACAATTTTTCAGTTCTACAAAAAAAGTTCGAATAAACTTAAGAAATTACAATCGGAGCAAGGTTAGTTTCTTTTTTCTGATTATTGTGCGAAGCAAAGGCTTCTTGCGGAGAGTATGAAATATTTTACAAATCTACAAAATCTTCCAAATTCCATACCGCACTGAGAATCCGAATAACGTTAAAATTATTATGCTATAAATTGTACGAGGTTAGCTAAAGTTTGTTGACTGTTCCAGAGATCGCACTTGGACTACTAAAATGTAGTCCTTAGTAAAGCCATAAAGTAGAACTCGTGCAGTTCGAACTTATACGTCAGCAAAACGCTTTGCGGACGACAAAAATTTGCTCAGATGTTTAATTATTATTCCCACTAGTTGGCCGGAATATCTAAAAATATAAGCTCTCAAGTCCATGAGTCTCAATCTCGCAAACGTGAACCAATGAAAAAGGAGTTGCCGAGTTGATTCCAACTCTTGTTCTTCTTCCATACAGCTTCTACAAATGGCGTCCGGTAAGATTTTCAAGCTTACGGCATGAATGTTGATAGTTCAATGTCCGGTTAGAACCCACACAACTAGAGAAACGCAAGCTTTGCTGAGGGAAAAGAGCTCACTTGAGCTTATGCGATCAATCTTGGGATCACAGAATCTTGTGGTAGCTTATGAGCGAATTGTAGACCAGCTCTGCCCGGCTAAAAAAGAGGTCTTGCTATCAGTCTTGAGCTAAGGGTATCTTGACCAAATTCCCGCGAAGCCCAGTTAACCAGTTGAAGAACACACGAGTAGAGTGTAGCACCGACTCGTTCTCTGCTAGCGGAAGTATGGTAGCCTTTCTTGCCAGCTCATCAGCTTTTCAGTTAGCTGCGACTCGGCTGTGGGCTGGCACCCATACTAGTCTGAACACAAGGTGACTCGATGGTATTAATCACGAGATGAGGCATTCCTTAACTCGCTTTGAATGCACGGCAAGCGAGCTCAAGCTATGTAATATTGCCGCCTTACTATCAGATTGGAGAGTCACCAAGAGAGTGGACCCAAAATTGATTGCCTTATACGTCAGGTCGTAAGCTCATGATTTTCATAGACTACCCACAAAATTTTTTTGGCGGATGTTTGCGAAGAAGTCGTATTAAAAATTATACGAATTATTTTAAGTATTTTTTCGAAGGTTCTCGACATGATGGGTCCCTAGAAACTTTGAACTCACACTAAACCCTATAAATCAGTAGTTCAAAAAGAGAAGAAAAATCTAGCAGGAGACTGTGATATATCTTTGGTTAATAAATTCTTTTCTTTCTCTCTGTTGTAATCTCTCTTCATCAAAACGCGCAATATATAGTACAAGCCAAATTCAACCCTGTGTTATTTAGCACTCACCTATAGGCTGGCATACAAAGGAAAATATTTTAATGAACATTTTCAACAAATAAATAAATTATGAATTATTAATTATCGGCTGCCACAATGCAATAGAATTAACGAAAGCGAAATCCACAACAACAACAACAACAAATAAACGACAGCTTAAAACAAATGGCGCGCAATGTTAATCATGCTGTTCGCTGCTGCGGCCGTTCCATACCAATTTTTCATTGTTAAGTGCTTTCCGCTTCCTTTCAACATGCAACATAAACGAAACGATCATAACAGATTAAAAATAGAGCAAACGACAAAACCATTTTTTATCGCTTCATGACTATGCCTTGCTATATATGTATTTATGTATGAATGTGCGTAGCTGGGTACGCTTGGCAGACCACACAGCAATCAGCGGAGACCTTTTCATATGCGCAACACATGCAAATTGTGAGTTATGTATATGGCAAAAAACAACAACAACAACACCAGCATATAACAACAACAATCCCAACGACATTATGCAAACATGAATACAACTTGAGTTGTTGCACAGCGCGCACAGCAGGAAGCCAGCGACCGCAGCCCAATCAGTGGCGCCACCGCCAACAGTCAGCAGCGCCGCGGTACAATACCAATGCGCGTGTCAATTTGTTTGTTTACTTGTAGCGCCTGCTGCAAAGGTCACACACAAACATACTTGGGTATGTGTGTGGTTGCTGTGCGGTCCAGCGCCCGCCAGACAGCAAGCAGCGCGCAGCAGTCACACAAACACACACACATTCAGACGAAGCATTTCAATGAACTGCGCTGCTTTGCATCCTTTAGATTTCGTTTTCATTTGCCGCTGCCAGTTGGCCAGCGCTCGCCTAGCTGTTGCCCCACCTCATGGCGCGCTGTGTCTCCGCCCGTTTCCACGCACCACCTTAGCCGCTGCGTTAATGATGTTTCTGCGTTTACGATTATGTGGTGATTAATTCACCTTCGCTTCCTCAATCTTCTCTTCGCACCGCTCAGCAAACAGTGCTCCAGCTATCGACGCATAGTTGGATAACCCACAATATGTTTGCCTTCCGCGTTTATTTCCGCCAGCTGGCAGCAGCGTTGTGCTTCAGTGGTTACGCCGTGTCGCGAACTTCAAAGGCTTTCACATTGTTGCTTTATAGTGATCGTTATTAATTTTACGCCATTGATGGATATAAATCGGCTACACGTTGCCACTTTGCCGCCTTTGTCTTTATGTGCGCTCTTCGGTGTCTTTTGGCGCATAATTGCCCTCTAGCAGGCTGCGAGTTGGACGCAGCGAAGCACTGCCATTTGTTTCTTTCTCTTATTTAAGTGGTCCATCATGTTTGAAAAGGTGTTTAGCTGGTATTTGCATAAAGAATTTTGTTGCCAATGAAATAAAGCGGGCCATTTGCCAAGCATCCGTCATTGAGAAGATCCCACGTTTCTCCTTTATTAGCGCTTGGGTGTCCCACTCCTAACGCTGAACCCGTAATTAATGTCACTTTTTATCACGTCAAATTTAATATCCCTTATTTTAATATCAAAAGGTTCGCATTTAATGCGAATCATCCGTTTAGCGTAGAATTTGTAGCCCGTCATAGAGCATTAAGCGAGACTCGGTGACGACGAGGCAATTGCCATACACATCCGCAATCCAAACTGGAGTGAGAAAGGTAGCGTGAATTCCCAACAGTCTTCGTAGAAATGTAACAGTCACGTATTCAGGATATTTTAGTTTTATTGCATGACATTAATTTTGTCATAATTCTATTGACTGATTTATTGATTGGCAAGTCGATATTTTCCAGTTACGAAAAGCTAAACTGACCATCAATACTTTTTTCGCAAGGAATGACAAGGATTAGCTAAGTTGTCGTCATCGTCATCCAACGGACAGCTTAAAATACGTGCTGTTTCGATGGGGTCGGACCAAAGGAAGAGGGGTGTCAGATGAGTGGGGTTGGTGGGGCATGCAAAGTGGTGGCCAGTATCATGCGGAGACTCATTGTACGCCGGACATATATTGGATATGTCAGGGTCTATTATGAATAGATAGGAGTTTATCCTGCTATAATATCTAGAACGAAGTTGAGCAAGGCGCACTCACCTTTCTCGCGGCAACTATAGGTCTTCGTCTGCAATGGGTGGAGTTTTGACTCCAAATACGCCATTCACTGAAAGGGAGTCGATGAAGGTGTTGATGACTCCACTGTGAATGGCAGTCGGTGCTTGCTAGAAGTGAGTTGCGTCCGAAGTGTGGTCGGCGTATTGTCTGATGTTGTCGACGTAGTTGAGTAATGACCTCTTTATGTTCTAGCAAGATGTCTGGTGCTGCGGGTGGCCAAGGTCAGAATGCTCCACAGACGCAGACAGCGCAAGCAAGTTTTTGTAGCTTCGATAGTTGAAGCCTTACTGAAGTCTGCGATGTCTTCGATGACCATAGTAAGATTTTTGGAGGATATAAGTTCGACCACTTTTCTTTTCTTATATTTTGCATTCTCTTCCTTTTTATTTTATATAATATTTATTACTTTCTTCTCATTTCTTTTCTTGTTTAATTCTCGTTACTTTTCTTTACTCCTCTTTTTTCAGAAAGGTGCTTGCCTCTTCAATAAACCAGAATTTTTAATAACAAAGACAAGCTCTAAAAATTTTTTATGTATTGTCTGAAGCCTGCTCTCCATACTAACGCTGTTTCTTTCATTGCGCGTTCTCAAGCGATGTGAGGGCGGTTGGAGTCTTTGCTGTGTGTAAAAAGGGAAGTGGAGTCAGTGCGGCTACAAGCTCCTAAAATAAACTGTCGTTTGCCACATGTCATATTTAAAAAACTCTTCGCTTTTTCTCCACGCCAAATTGCTGTTTAATGTAGTTACTTTTCATAAACATATTTATACATGATGTCGTTGTTGTTGTAAAGTAATTAATTCTGTCAAGCGTGTGTATTATTTTGCGGCATACGCCATATGTTGTTGTATAATCACCCCCGCATGCAACAAAAAAGTTTGCCAAAATATGAAATTAGTAAATTCAGAGTCCTTCACACACACACACATACACTCATATAACAACATATGTGTGCTTGTTGTGAGTAACTGCAAAAAGCTGGCAAGCAACTGGCGCAAGCAGCCGTCCAACACACGTGTTGCCACTTGAGGCCGCCAAGGAAGGCCTGAGCGCGGTTGCAGCTGACAGCAAAGACGGCGCGCGCTTCGCTTGCTCCACTCGTGCGGGAGTTGTTGCTTACTATTGCTGCCTTTTTCGCCTCTGGAGTAAATTTTAAAAATTTACTGCCTCTACCAGCCACCCTGACCGCCAGGGCTGGTGTACCATAGTACGCGCAACGCCACATTTGAGCGCTTGTGTTTTGTTGCTCGCTAAAACTGACAGCACAGGTGCCACATTACTCGTGCGCCGTGGCAACATTCGGGTCAGGATGTAGCAATTTTAATAATTTGTCAAGTGGTTTGCATTTGCATATGAAAAGGCATAACGGCGTTAGTGGCGCACGCAGCAGCCCCATGTCCCTGCGAGTATTCTGCATAATTTATGTTTAGTTGTAGGAAAATTAAATGCAAATGCAAACGTGTTTAAATTTTGTTTCAGCAAAGTGACTTATGTACCGTTATCTCACACGTCCTTACATTTTCAATGTGTGTTGGCGCTTAGCGATGTGGCAGGAAATGTTTGTCTTTTCATTCTCATATGTGGTCATGTTCAACCGATATATGGCGCCAGGATCGAATTATCATGTAAACTGAGAGTTTCTTTGCATTTCCTCCACAGGGTTGTGAGCTGGATTTTGGAACCGCCAAGTTAAAACGCCTCCTAAGAAAATTACCCACAGCTCGGAAGAGAAACCCCCCTTCTGATGATGTTAAAGTGAAAGCTGACATCACCGTCGTCCAAGAAATGTGATGGACGGGACATGGATTGAGACTAGTAGGTCCTTGTGGCATTTACTACATTGGCCATACAAAGAAGCGCAAATTCAGTGTGGAATTCGTGGTGAGAAAGAGACTCCATAGCCGAGTACTGTCATTCACCCCGGTGGATGAACATCACAATCCACATCAAATCGAAGTTCTTCAATATATTGCTCATCTGCGCCCACGTCCCGATGGAAAGGAAGAACGATGTGACCAAAAATGCCTTCTATGAGCGCTTTGAGCGGCCCTATGAGAGCTGTCCTTCCCACGATGTCAAAATCGATGTCAAATCGTGCGACTTTAACGGTCGGTAAATTCAGCCTCCATGATGACAGATCCTCAAATTGGTTGAGGCTGACCGATCGTCGTATATTTCGTGCAGCCCATCGTTCCATCGACTGCGGTATTCACCGCTGCTTATACGCAAAGAACCATACAACTTCTGCAAAAACTTTCTCTTCAGCACTATTTAGGCTGCCTCCTCAGTTGATATCATTCTCCTTGCCTCCGCATCATAGCAGAGTAGTACTAGCAACTTATACATCTCTCACAATTCTTTCAAGATTCCATGGTCTTTGCGAACAATTTTTCGCGAAACCACTTCGTATTTTCCTGGAAAATGCTCGCAAGATCTTCATTTCACTAAATCTGCGCTACTTCTTCATTTATTAGTTCTTTATTTTATTATTTATTTAGACTGCTGCTTTTCGTTGTTCTTTCCTTCCATTAAGTTTGCGCCATTTTGTTTTATTTTACGTTTTGTCAATATTTTATTTTCTCTTCTCGGTGACCGCTACTTTGCACTTTACAACTTTTCGCGCCCACAATCTCTCACACACGCACACCCACACATACGGGCGCACAGGCGCTTGAAACTGAGCACATAATTTCACCACACCCACCATGTACCAGCTTCATTAAAAACTTTTAGAAAACACAATTAAAACTTTCGCGAAAGCTCCAAAGCCGCAACGTGCCAAACAGCTTTCACGCCGCACTATTTTTACGCGTTTTTTGTTATTATTTCTACTTGAACCACTTTTTTCTTACATTTTCGTTTAGTTGCACTTTAGTTGCGCGAATGTTCTTCGATTGACCAGCAAGTAACATCGGTTCTACAGAATCGATGAGTGATTTTTTCGATGTAAAACTTTTTTCATTGTTTGTTTGGCACTATTTTGTTGTTGTTGTTGTTGTTGGTATATGCGATTGCGTTCGTGCAAAGTGCAGAGAAATCAATATATTCTCGATGGCGCGAGCTTAAAGGAAGAGTTCGCTGTCACTTTAGTTGTCAGCAGCGCTAAAAGTCGCCTCAAAGCAAAATGTGCGTGTACTAAGAGAAGCTCTCAAGTCGCTTTTACACAGTTTTGCTTAAGGCATTAAAATTTCACACCTCACATGCTGACATATACACTCGTACGCTCAGTTATAATATGCAAATGTGGCTGGAAGCGTTTATTTGTCCGGTGTCACTTTCATGCTTTGCGGCGCACCAAACCCCATAACACACGCATGAGCTGTCAATTCGGCCATCTGTGGAGAGATCCACCTAGGCCACTCAAGCACTCAGCCAACCATGAGATGACCAGTCGGTGCGTCAGTCAGTCGGCCTAGCAATCAGTCAAGCAATCATGTCAGGCAGAACTCACAGTTTGTTGGCTATTAGTGGCTGAAGCTTAACAAGCCCGCACCAAGCTACGTGTGAGTTAATGCCTTGGCTTTTTGGCAAAAGCGAATTCGAGGAAGTGTCCGGTTGAAGTAAAAAAAAAATCGCTGGAAGATTGAAATTAACACGCTCACACCTTGTTGGACAATCAAAAGCCACAAAGCGACAACATCCAACTGTCAATATGTCACGTCTGCTCCATCAGAGCCATCGATGGTGGTACGCAAATAACGGATATTAGCTGTGTCAAGTATGACAAACATATCTGCTTGCATTTTCGTGTTGTTGCCTTTGAAGTGAAGAGTGACTGCGCTCATTGCTTGCTAGCCTTGCAACGCACTCTTTCTCTCCTCTGAGTGGTGTGTGTGTGCTCTCGGTTTCTTCGCAGTTTGACTGCACTTCTCAGCAGTTTTATGTAAGAAATGTATTATGTAAAGATCAACTTTGAGCTTATAGTATTTCAATAAGTAATAAATATTAGAATTTAGTAGCAAAGCACAATGTCAATATAATCTATTTCTTATTTTTATGCAGCGTTTCTTATCCTTTACAAAAAACTAAAAAAGAATTATGCTAGCAGTAGTATGAGTTTCACCAAGCACAAAAGAAAGCACTTGAACCATCAGTTGTCAAATACAAAGACACAAAAAAAGCCTACGAAACTACCAGCTTTGGCAAATTCACATCTCACCGTATTCTAAAACCTCAGCACCCACTTATCTAAGATTTATTTAAAGTGGCTGAGTCCGCCACAAATCGAACGTTCGCAGCACTTCAGGTGAGTTCAGCAAGCACTCGACTAGATAAACAAAAGCTTAAATAAATGCGCGTCTCCTTTAATGCTTTTAAGCACCAAAAACACAAGGCTTATTTATATTGAAAACAATTTTAATGTGGCTAAGCCTTGAGTAGGGTTTATAGGTGCTTATATATGCCGGAGAATATGGAAATAAATAATGCTGGATTATTGATTGTACAAAGTGAAGGTGTGTAGTATGTGTTGGATTGGCTGACAAACTTTTTATAGAATACAAGTGCTTTGCTTAGCGTTAAAAATAATTTGTCTGAATGTTTATAATTCTTCACTTCTTCTTCTTCCTTAACGGCGTAGACACCGCTTACGCGATTAGAGCCGAGCTAACAACAACGCGCCAGTCGTTCTTTCTTTTTCACTGTTTTCACCGACTGCAGATTCCAAGTGTTGCTAGGTCCTTCTCCACCTGGTCTTTCGAACGGATTGGGGGTCTTCCTCTTCCTCTGCTTCCCCCGGTGGGTACAGCGTCGAATAATTTCAGAGCTGGAGTGTTTTCATCCATTCGGATGATATGAATATGACTAGAGATGTTTTGTCTTCAACTCGTTCACTAGCAGTCCCAGCTGCTTCGCTTCCTTATCCAGTCTGGAGAAAGCAGAGCTCATTGCCGCACACCGAAGCTGTACGCTCTTATAGAAGATTGTACCTTCTCTATTCAGCTGTGCAACTCGAATTATTTTCTCCAGCAGTAGATTGAAGAAGTCGGCCGATAGGCAGTCGCTTTGTCTGAAAACTCGTTTGGTATCGCACGGCTCGGAGAGGTCTTTCCAGAGCCTGACGGAGCTTTTGGTATTGCTCAACGTCAGGTTACACAGCCGTATTATCCTTTTCGTGCTGTCAAAAGCTGCTTCGAAATAGATGAAGAGGTGGTGTGCATCGATCATCTTCTCACGGGTCATTTTCAAGATTTGACGCTTGGTGAATACCCGTATCTTGTCAGTTATTGATTTTCCAGGTCTGAAGCCAATTAAAGTTCTCAATTCGACATCAACATCGCTCTTAACTGTACCTTTAATTCCAAGGATTGAATTGGGAGCCAAAGCTAATGTCTCTTCTATTCTCCTCTTTCTATCCACATTCATCTGCAATATCAGTTTCCTGCAACGCATTGAAGACCAGCTCATCACACAAAATGCTGAATTTATATGCATTTTGATATCCCCAATCATCATTGTCAGCCTTAAAAGGCTTATTAGTAATTTTACGAGCCATCGTTTGCGATTCCCAACTTTTCTGCCACACAATTCCTTTATTTCCACGCTTCGCATAATTAAAAATGACACTTAATTTGCAACCAATTCATTTTCGAAGTGCTCACTTCCCACCAAGGAGCTCCGACGGCCTTATGGACGACAAAATACATATATACAAATAGCGAAGCGGTGGCTTGAAATATGCGAGGCCCCGCACAAATACGTGCCTTAAGTGCGACATTAAAATTGCATTCAAGGTCGTAAAGCGCGAAAATTTACCGACAAATACGCGTACACTAAATATATAAAAGGGAGAGGACGAAGATCTACGCTCGGTGGACACGCAATAGCGTTGCTAGTGGAATTCGCCGGTTTTATAGCCTTCGAATTGCAGAAAAGAACTGGTGAATCCGGTGTGGTAGCTGCTGTTTGCTGTCTTTCGCGCTCAAAATTTATATCGAACGGTGGGCAATGCTTTGTTTTTTGTCAATAATGTCATTTAGAGACGCAAGACCTATCAATTTATGCGCATGCGCGACAGTTTACAGCCAGTTGGCATGCTAGCGGTAGGGACCGCTGCATTTATTGGCCATTTCCCACCGATCATATGCTCTAAGTTCTATTATTTATACAGATATGGATTGTAAAGTATATAGTTTCATATATTTATATATTTTTTTTTATAGGGAAATGCTTACAATCGCTATCCAATTCCGTTCCATTCTACTAGCAGCACCTTTGAAGCACTTTTGATTTTATTTCGCTTTTTAATTTCATTAAAAATGCCAAACCGAAAAACTTCAATGAAAGCCATAAATTCTCAGCGACAGCGACGGAGCGCACATGACAATTAACAATTTTAGTAGCGCTGCAGGTGCAACAGGCAACAGACAGCCAAGCGACCACATGCGTGTCAACAACCTGTTGCTCAACCGCATTTACTACATTTTCGCTTTCGATTTCCTTTTCTGCTCGTTCCGTGTACTTGCTTTGATTTTTTCACCGTTCTCTGCTTCGCTGACGCGCCTCAATCGTCATGTCATTTAATTGAGTCACAATTAAATGCCATTTTATTGTCGACTATCAACGCAGCCGCCGAAAGCAGCAACGATAGCGTTAACTGTGTGCCGTCGCTGTGGCAACAGCAATTCTTATGCGTGCGTGTGTGTGTATTGCGATCGTTAAAACGCGTCTTTAGAAAATCTTAATTAATGCATCATATAACCAATTGGATATGTAATTTTATAGCCCTGCAATACACACATAAGCAACATATGTACGCATGCAGCAACAACATGCCGTGGACAGGTTGACAGAAGTGTGCGGTTAATGTGGCATAATTTATGTGCAACATGCGGCATTCAACGTATCAATGTTGCATTTGTCATTAGTTCGCCATCGATTGACTGTCGTGCTGACAGTTTGCTTGCCTTGCCTGCTGATTTCTAGCAACATTAACGAGCTTAGCGGTGTAGTTAGCTTCTGGCAGTCGATACACTGCCTGTCTCACCCTCTCTCGCTCTCTCTTCGTAGTAGACTATATACTAGACACAAGAATATTTCCTATGTGAGGCTATATATGTCGGTATCTAAGTATTATTGCACATTAAAGTACACGAAATCCGCAAATTCAGCCAAGAGCTGCAGTTTCCAAACTCAAATGTTATGTAGCGGAAAACAGGGTGTTACTAAAGTACAAAAAGTCTTAAGTCGCCGCAGAAACTACCATCTAAATTTCTTTATGTGGATAGACTTACACATTTTCAATATAATTTACCCACATCTTACCGGTTTTCCCATGAAAAATATTTCAAAGCCCCTTCTAGTTGGAGCCCCTTGTTAATGTGGGTTAGTCGACAAAGTCTTTTCGTATTTCCAATCAATTTTTATTTTAATAATTACTTACTGGAGATATATGACTGCAACAACATCTATTGACAAATACGAAAAGACTTTTTCGACTAGCCATTATCTTCCACCTAACGATTGTTTGTGTCACCTAAACCTAATTGAAACATATGTAGGGTTACATCTATATATAAGCTAATGATCCGGTTAACGAGACGACTTGAAAGCCAGTTGGAAAACAGATAAAATCGAGCCAAACCTTCCCTTAACCCCCCAAATAACTAATATCAAGTTTTCAAACATCTAGTTTACTTTACTGCTTATATTAAATTGGTGATGGTTGAAACTCACAGAGCATCTTTTTCGGTTAATATGTAATAGTTGAAGATTACATTGGACGCACCGAAGCCATAAACCCTTTACTTATGCAATATATTCCTTACAGGAACTTGATGTTGGCCGGCCAGTTTTTATGACATCTACTGCATGCTATAGTCTATCAGAATATAGTCCGATCTGAGCAATTTACTAAAGAGTGGCTGACCACAAATCTAAACATCGGCCATTTATTTGACTATATTTGAAAAAAAGGTTGTGGAAGTGGCTAAAATTTAACCAAAGGGTCACTGACTTCACGAAATGTAAACAAAGGGGTGGTTGACTTGGGAAAATATAAACAAAAAGGTCATTGGCCTCAAAATGTAAAAAAGGTGTCATTGACCTCAAGATGTAAACAAATGGGTCAGTGACCTAAAATGTAAATGAAGGTTGTTGGCTTGGCTAAGGGTAAAGAAAGATTGTGGTCTTGACTAAATGTAAAAAAAATGATCATTGACCTTATAAAATGTAAGAAAGGGCCATTGGGCCTCAGCAAAATGTAAATAAGACGGTCGTTGATCACATAATACAAACAGATCATTGACCTCAATAGTAAATGTTATTTACTGGGCTTTATGTAAGTAAAGGCTGTGGACTTGGGCAATGTTAGCAAAATAGTCATTGGCCTGATAATACAAGCAAAAGAATCAAGACCCAGAAACAAGTTGAAGGAACATAAAAGATTCAACTACACCCGAACTAGGCCTTTAATTGCTTGTTTTTAATAATGAAATATTGTAGTTGCATATATACATACAAACCAATATTTCTGCACTTCTTCAACGACTCCGGCGATCTCGAACCTATTGGTCTTATAGAATACATAAGCTGTGTATAAAATTTACCGGAACGTACTTTATTTTAGAATCTTCTCATTTATGTTTTTTATTTTATTCGACTTCAGTTATTTTCTAATCCCAACAGTCCCATCTAAACACCCTGTATTAACAACTTTAACTTCTAATATACAATGAAGCTACATTTTATTGCTAATCAATTCGTAAGTGCTCATATGGCCACCACATAACTGCTCAATACTCACGCTACTTTAACCGCTCAATATTAAAAAGCAATTACTACTACATATGCAAATATCTTGCATGGTTAATCGTTACTAGAACTTTATAACCGGATGAGAATAATGATTGGTTGGCGATATGAAAGTCAGTTGTGGCTGCAAAACTCTTTAATGTCCCTAGAACAGGTGCGCTTTTTCGCGAGCGAGAACGCGAAGTTGCAACTCGGCTTCGTAAACTCAAAGTGGCAGGTCGAGCGGTCGTTAACTCGCTAGAGGATATGTAGCGCGCAAGTAATTTCCATTGGAATTTGTTAGCCGAATTTTATAGTGTCGAAGGAATTAGAAAGTAGTAGAAGCAAGTACTGCAGATGTTAAAGTGAATTTGAATTCGTAGCAGAAGAGATTAACAGAGTTAAGGAGTGAATAAGATATTGGAATTTGAACATTTAGCGAAGGTAGGTAGGTAGAGTGGCTGCCTCACGACTCTCCTTGGCCTTTAGGAGACACGTTGTGTTACCATCAGGACTAGAACTCCCGCCCTCTTTTGGCTTCTCGCAAGACATCCTTGGCCGATAGTGATGATTTTTTTTTTCGTAAATAAAGCTTCACAATCGCACATAAGATGTTTGATCATCTTCTCGTTTTCTATCCCTAGTCTACTGTCCACATTTACAGACTTCTAAAAATCTGTATCACATCTTACGTATTTCTTGAATCAATGACTCCAGCGAGCTCGAACCAAGAGAACTTATAGAATACATAAGCTTCGTATAAAACGTATCCGCAGCATACTTCACTTTAGAATCCTCTTGATAATGGACCTCGCACCAGTCTTCTCAAGTATATTAAAGTCCATCCTAAACTGTGTGAATACTAAGGTACCGCCGGATTTTGCGTCAAGATGGAAAAACATGTCATTTCCAGACAAAACACAAGATTTTTGTAGTTGGTTCTTCAAAAAAGTCTTTCAAGAACTGATTTATAAAAAATGACTTTGGAAAAATATGTGAGGGTTTCTTTCTCTAATTAAGCTATCTTAAACTCTCTTCGTCATGTTGTGACTCGAGAAGTGAAGCGAATCTTGAAATTCCTCTTTCACGTGAAGGCGTAATGAAAATTCATTCAGTGAAGTATTTACAATAGACCAAGAAGAGAATGATACATAATTATCAGAGCTCCTGATTCCATAATATGCAATACAAACAAAGAGTGCTGTGGAATACGTCTTTTTCCAGGTTCATGAACTGAGCCACCAGTTCGCCCTAAATCTATAAAGCTTTCACACCGCTAAGGGCAATATAATACATAATTAATTAAAAATCCATTAACTGTGCTTATCCGCCTTCATCGTGATAAAATAATACGCCATAAGAGGCACGAATTAACCCAAATACACAAGCCATTAAACCGCTACCCCCCATAAGGCACTGAAAGGACTTGGCGCTACCGCTGAGCTTGCCACAACTTAAAGTCTGACAAATTACACATTCAGAAATATCCCAAAAACTAGTATTTTCTGAGTGTTTTTATCCCCTTTTTTTAGGTTGCTGTAAAACGGATTAGCAAAAGTGTACGTAAAACTAGCAGTTTGCTTTCTCACTGACGGAAATCTCACGCTGCCAGCGACTGAGCAAGAAAGTCTTCTGCGGAATCCAAGTGCTTTTGGTCATTAATCATACGAAAAATTCTTATCTACCTTCACCTCAGCGGACACAGACACGCACACGGCTTGTAGTTGCCACCAACTGCAAGCGATCAACTAACCGAACAACAACAAAAGCAACAAGCAATCGCTTAGCTGGTAATCATAATAAATGTAAATGTGAGTTTTGAGCAAGAAAAACACTTTCCAGCGTTTAGCAGCTGCCAGCGAGTGAAGCATGATTATGGGTACGGGTGTAGGCCTCAACGCCGGGCACCCCCACCCCCACCCGAAAGGCGCTGCCGCAAACTTTAATCTAATATCTTTGTTTGCAACTTAGTAGCTGTGCTGCGGTGCTGCGGTCGCTTGTGGCATGCCACGGTTTGGTCCGAAAATTAGCGCTTGAATGTTGTTTGCCTGTAATCATAATCGCCGCTGGACAGCGGCAACAACTACAACAGCAGCACTGGAAATCACAATGTTTTAATCCTGCGTGTGCTTGTGGCAGCTTGGGGAGGCATTTGCGGGCGGCTTGGCGGTGTTGGCGTAGGTGGCAGTAAAGTGCAAAACTAATCAGCAATAAAATGGCCACAAAAAAATAATGTTGAAAGTAATGGAAAAGTAACGGCGGATATGTGCATATGTGTGTGTGTGGTTGGCAATAAAAGTAGTGGAAAGCAATAAAAACGCCAACTATAGTTCGAAGAAATCAAACGTGCGGCCATTAAGACAAAAAGTTGACGATGAAAAGGCAGAAAAAGTAACTGAGAAGTGAGTTAGGTTTTTAATCGATCATATATATCAGCTGATCAAATTTGAGCCAGACTAACAAAAATTAAACCACATTTTCACACATTTTGGAATTAATCAGCAAGAAATCGTAAAACCAGAGAAGCACTTCGCGCACTACACTTCGATGGTTCCATCCCGAGGATGAACCTTAATGAAAGACCAGCCAATTTAACTCTTACTGTTGGTAATAGAAAAATGTAAAATGCAACCTGGGTCAGTTTAAGTCACGATAGATTAATCTGGTAGGCCTGTAAGCCACCCATAGTCTGGTTTTAGTTTAGATAAAGTCATCCCTCAGGAAACCAGCGCTTCTCATGAATTTCGATAGGTTCTGCAGTTTCACCATCTCACTCTCTTCCTCCAGGTTTATATACTGTCAGACCCCTAAATATTTGAAGTAATTACTTGCAAGTGAGAGTCAAGTGCTGAGGGATGTTTTATTGTTTTCTTGATGCCATGCTCTTGACATTTTCTGCAGTCATCTCGATCTCTCAGCCTTATTCTGCAAGCGTGTGCCGTCACCAGATTGTCCATTTATGTTCCTACAGCCTCTTTTATCAAGAGTGAGCAAGAGTTTTGTACATTTTCAATCTTCCGTTTTGCACATGACCTTTGAAGTTTTGCATTCTGATAGATTATTCCAACGAATTTTAACCTTATTTACATGGCAGGGCCTGGCAATCTTGTCCAGAACGTTGTAGAGACAACTTATCGGTTTATCAATGTCAGTTAGGTTATCGGATGACAGCCGTACACCACCCTTGGCAATTTCGTTCCCTTTCTCATTGCCATCGATGCATTTGTGGTCTGGCACCAGGCGCTTGTTACTGGCGACACTCTCCACTGCTGGCTCGATATGCAATACGAGGTTACTGCTTTTATTGCTTCTTGGCTGCGTAGGTGGACTCTAGAGGAACTCTAGCTGATGCATAAATAGCTAGCTCCGCGGCTTTCCTAATAGTAAAGACCTCTGTATGGTATATACTGCAATGGTTCAAGCACTTAAAAGGCTGCCTTATGCCTAATTCTAGACAGTATATCTGTATAGATTTGTGGTTGGCTCTAGGCGCTTTGTAGATACACAACGGTCTAGCGTCTCGGACAACGGACAAGCGTCTCTAGCTGTCCAAGTGGGATTATTTTCCAGCAGACTGTGTGTGATCCATACCCAAAAATGCATGCTTCTTAAGCCAGTAGTCGTAATTACTCAAACTCCCTGTAATATCAAATAAATTTTGAGAACACCGAACAAATTGCAACAATCCTTCTAGCAGCGATTTACATAAATTTTGCAAATCTCAATCTATCATGTTCACACTTTACGCATTATGTCTCAACTTGCCGCATTAAGTGCTCAATCTTTCGCGGATTTCTGCGTTCGCGTCGCTCGGTCATTATTTTACACAAATTTACTAGCCAGAAAACTAATGCAAACTATTTGCAATGCTAACGAAGCAGCAAGCCAACGTTGACAATTTATCAAGAAACAACAAACCGACAACAAAAACAAGCCAGGCGCTATGTGGCACTGTGTGGCAAGTAAAGCAGGTGAGGCCGCAACTAAACCAAATCAAATGGACTGCAGCCGCACACAAACGCTTCAAGAACACAAAATAATGTAATATGAAACTGAGGAAATGTATGTGTGAGTGTTTGTGTGTATGTGTATATATGATGGTATGTGTGTGTTGTACAAACGCAAGCCGGCAGCAGTTTGGTAGAAAATCCAAGCATTATAAACCGCCGTGTTGCGGGTGTTTATGAAAATGTTGGCCAACTTTGTTGACAAATGAGAAATCGCTGGCAAATTTACATGCACGCACCACGCAAACCACACACACACAGCTTTACACATACACTGATACCCACACTCCTCCCGTTTACGCCAATAACTAACGCCTGAATGAGGAAAACAGTAAAAAAAGGCAGAAATTCGAAAGCAAAACAAAAGATTAGCGCTAAATTGCAAAATACAACAAACAGTGCAACAGCAACAACAACAATTGCAAACACAAAATCGTGTTACAACATTGTTAATCCCGTATGCAAGCAGCCGTGGTCATTATGAAGGCTGGCCGAGCTGCTGAGCTGAGCAAACTTGACTCGCCTGGCGGTGCGGCGGCAGGGCGTCGGGCGTTGGGGGGGCCTGCTCAGACCCCGGTAGCGCGCAACTCAGCCACCGACCAGCCAATTGGCTAGCCAGCACTTTAAATGGCTTTTTGGACAAACTTTGCATGCAATATGAAATATGATGCGGTCGAACATGCAACCACAACAACAACACGAGCAACAACAAAAACAACAACAACAAAGCAACAATTGGAAATGCACAGCAAACGGCGCGTAAGGATGGTAGCTGGCGATTGCGCAGCGTTTTGTTGCACGCTTTGCATTTTCGAATGGTATCACAAGCAACAACAATAACAACAAGGACGTGCAGCTCAGCCAGCGCATGAGAAATTGCTAAATTGTGAAATAGCTCGGTGGCAGTGAAGTAAACGCGGTGTGGCGCTGCGGCGGAGTGCCTAAGCATGCTGCGATTATTTCCTGCCAAACAGTCAAGTTGTTGTTGTATGCAGATAAAAGCATAATTTTGTACCGCTTAAAGTAGTTGCCGCTGCCGCACTCATTTTGATTGATGAAATTGCTCGTGTGCAGCGGCGCGGCGCGGTCGGTTGCGAGCGCGTGTTGTAGCAAGCAATTTACAGTGGCTGCTAATGTTGCAACCGCTTTCCCACTCATCAGCTGCCTCTTGTTGTTGCGTTTTGTTGGATTCATGGGTCTTTGCATGTCTAAGCCCGGCACCGGAACACACCCACACGTTCATTGACCGCCTATTATTGCCGGCGATTGTGTTTTATTTTCATGCACATACATACATACATGTCTACTCATGTCTAATAATGAACTTTCATGCACTTTTAGTGTTTCTTTTCTCTGCCAAATCGCCAACTTGAAAATCGATTCCATAAATCATATGCGGCGCGAAAAATCCCACTAAAGACAATAGGATTCTATGGATTGGATAGGAGACATACAGATATAACTAAAAGTGGCATTTACCTCTTGTGTTGGACGCCTGCTCGAACCTTGAGCTGATATTTGCACTTTGCTGAATAACAGATCGAAAGATCTTGTCCTCCTAAAATATCGTCCCACAAAGATTCAAAAATCGATAGCGTTTTCTTGAGGCGGATAATATCAGTTCCAGCTATTCGCCTGAAGAGCTGTTTCGACATTAGTCTTGCAAAAGCTGGATATGAGTGTCTGGGTATAAGCAACTTCGGCAGCTAGCGTTCGACAAACTCTTTTCAGACTTACCGCAGTAACGTCCCTTAAACAATGACCAGTAGATTAACTGAGAATAAAATTAGAGGAATGTACTGCGACCCATGGTCTCCCCTGTTATTAAAACACTTCGTGTAACCCAGCTGTTCCCAACAGACTTTGTTTGATTTGTAGAACAAACGGTTAAAGATTCTTTAAGTTCTTAAAAAAGTAAAGGTCGTTACCGGGCTGAGAAATATTTCATTCTTGGCTTTTGGGTTCAGTGTTGCTGCGTCCGTTGATTTACGTTTAGCTCGTCTACCCTTAGGACCACTTTGAAAACGTATCATTTTGGTTATAGTATAATCTTTTGGTATCATATCTCCATCGTCAGCGACTTTAATCTTCTTGTCGTCGTTTGGCTCTTCATTAGGGGGTTGAGGATCCAATGTTGCATATGTGACAACATAACCAGCTTCCCTTATACCCTCCGAAGGAAGAGTCCAGTTGCCGGACTCCTTCTTCATGCGTTTTCGGGGTAGTCCTAGAGTATGTGCTCTGACAGCTCTGCTTTTTGGTCGCAAAAGCGACATTGAACCATGGAATAGTACTCTAATCTATGCAGATGAGACCGCAGCCCGCATTGACCTGTATAAAATCCTACAAGCAGCCTTAATTTGTCTCTGGGAAGAGCGATTTGTTTTTTGGACCGTTTTTACCACACTCTCCCAGAAACATCCCTGCCAGTCGAAGTGCAAGCGCTTGTTGGCAGTAGCATTGTCTACCAGCCATTTCCTCCACTGCGTAGATCCTCTCGTAATGTTAGCGAAGAATGTTTCCGGTTCTGACGGACTGGTTTTCGCACCTTCTTTTGCTAGTTGATCGGCCAGCTTATTTCCATTGATTCCTCTATACCCAAAGATCCACGCTAGTGGAATGTTGTTAACTGTGGCAATCCTGTAAAGCGCTTTTTATACTCCAGTTTAGATTCAATGGATGAGATTTGCTGAAGTGCCGCTTGGCTATCACTGAGAATAACTATTCTTTAATACATATGATAGTTTCTCTACAGTAAAAACTCCTGCGAAAGCGGCAGAATGAATCTTACTGAAAGCGAATAGTTTCATGGATCTCCTGGGTTCCGAACTTGACCACAACAAACTCTCGGTCGCACAGCAGCTAGTTGTGAACCAGAGGCTGCTACGTATCGCGAAGACCGTGGAAGAACCAACTCGTTGATGGTCCGATGTAATTGGGAAAAATGTGCTCTATTGCAAGCTGATCAGTTTAGCTTTTTTCCAGAAATTCCATTGTGATCAGACACTCAGATAAGACTGACAATAAAGTAGATTGTTGATCGCGAGGTTAACCACAGTGAGCAAAACCTTCGAAAGTTTCACTCTTGAAACTTCTTAAACCAGGAATTTGAAAGCTAACACTGATAGTTGAGCAGAGACGTCCGAGACTCGCTTGGAAATCGGTGCTTAGGATATGCTGTTACATAAGCTGTAGCTTATTATGGTTCTAGTTAAAACAATTGTGGATATTTTCCTATATTCACTTTGGTAAATGACTCATTTGTTAAAGATATAGATTGACGACCGAAAAGGAGGAAGAGTGCGAAAGCTTTATCGATGTAAGTATTATAGTGGATCTTCTACCCACGACAGCCGGTTCTACGCACCGGAATTGACTCGGATTTCATCCAACCAAGGACAGTTTTTTCGGCGATCTAACCTCTTGGATCGGTAAGTGTTAATCTGTTAGTGATCTTCTATACTAAGTTTATCGAAAGACTTTCGATAAGCATTAAAGCCGATTTTTTTTATAAATTTCATGGATATTATTTTATAAGAGTTAGTTCAATACTCACATGTTTAGCGTCGAGAAAATAAATTAAGATCGCCAACGGCCCTGGAAGATCTGAAAAAGAAATAAAAGACTAAGTTATGGGTCGTTCACTAGAATATTTCGTTTGATGACAACAGCTGATCTTATTGAACTCTTTCGCAGCCAACTATACGATTAACTGCTCTATCGTTAAGGTATATTTGAACAGCTGATATAGTAAGGCTTGTATAAAAACAGTTCTTACGATTTTTGGAAAAATACTTGTTTGGTGTCCGATCATTTAAGAAACCAAATTTCATTGCATCCTCGCAGCATTTTTTGAGTAAAATGAAAATTATTTCAAAATTTAATTTTCTAATGGAAAGGAACACTTTTTGCTGACTCTATTGCAATTATTTCGAAACATGCAATGTGCAACGCCTTCGAAGTATTCAAACATCAACAAAGAAATCAATTTTGTTGCACCGAAACATTTCGCTTGAAGAATCCAAAGGAGAAAACACAAAATTCCTTCATGCCACATTGCCTCACCGCCTCCCCTGCCTAACCTTTCTAGCTAATATACTGGCAAGTTTTTGCGAAATGTTTTTGCTGGCCTTGTAGAGTTTAAGTTTACTCAAAAATCATGTGTACACATGCCGCACACACATTAATCTCAAATGCAACAAATGCATGAGGGCAAACAGCAGTGCGTGCTGGCTTGTTTACATGTTGTTTGTTAAGGTGAAACTGTTGCAAGTTGAACTTGACATCGCCGCAGCAGCGTGGCACAGGCAAACTAACGAGAATTGATGTTGCAACATTGACTGTTGCTTGTGCGTTGACGGCAGTCAGTCGGAAGGTTGCTGGCAAATCTCCAGCACTCCACCAGTGACCATGGAGGAGACCAAGTAGAAACACAAGCAAAAAGGTTAAGTTGGGGCAACGCTGAAGAAAGGTAGGTAAACAATAACGAGATTGCCACAAAAAGTGAAGAGTTGCAAACACATACTAGCACAAAAATAGCTAAGCACACGTGTTTGTTTGTATGTGTGCGTGTATGTAAACAAGCGCTGCTGCAGTTTGGTGCACCTTTATTAGTCTAAGTTTATATGCGCATTGTTGCTTTTTGCTAGGGCGGCTCATGCAACGTTTTTGTGGCAATCGCTTGCTATTGGCAATTGTTTGCCTTGGCAATGTTGCTGAGTGCTTGCAGTCGCCGTCGACGTCCGCAGCCGACGGCGTTCAGCAAACAGAAAAACTGCTAGCAAACGATTGATGTTGAAAAAGTGGGAAACAAAAGTAGCAACAAAAACAAGAATAACAATAGCAATTGCGTTGTTAACAAAAGCTGGCAATTTTCTAGCCATTTCGGGGCAAAGCAATTTTTTGAATGTCACGCGTATGTACACGCACACAAGTAAATGCCATTTCACATATGTATGTGTGTGTAATCCCTGACTCGTTCATACCGTTGCAGCTTTAAGTGGTTTATTTGTTGCTCTCTCACTTCTTGTGCTCGTTATCTCGGCGTCTTTTTCAGTTCTTCAATCATTTTCGATGTATTGCAAGCTCCACCGAGCATTCTATTGCGCAGAAACTTCCGCGTTGGTACTTGAGAACCGAAGATTAACAGTCAGAGATCTTACTGCCATCGTTGGAATCAGTGAAAACTATTTTAGAAAATCTTTTGGACATAAGAAATGTATGAGCACGATTGGTTCGAAAACCACTCAAGTTTTGCGAAAAAAACGCCGCGTTAACGTCTATGAGACAACGCTTTCCGTCTACAGGATGTCATGAAACGTATTACTACTGGCGGTGAGTCTTGGATCTATGCTTACGACCCAGAAACAGATGATTAATCGGCCGAATATCGTGACAAAGGTGAGCCGAAGCCGGAAAACCACATCTAAACAGGTTAAAATCAAGGCTATGTTGACAGTTTTCTTTAATTATCGAGGTGTGGTGCACTCCGGATTCCTTCCGACCAGCCAAACTGAGGCGGGGAAGTCCGAAAATAGGAGTAATCTCGAGAGTATCGTGAGTATACAGCTGGGGAGGAAAATATATCAAGCTACCGCGCTGATGAAAATAAGCGATGAAGCACTGGCTATCAGAGAACCATACTCGAAAACATTATGTGACTAAGCTGAAGCTTATTGATCCATGAAAGTAATGTAGTCTGGTTATGATGCTTGAGGTAGCCTATTATATCTTGTTCAAGTGGAGGCTAATGCTTAAATACTGGAAGTGCTTATATAAGGTTTGTTCAAAAAAGATCGCATATTTTATATTTCTTAGGAAAATGCTTATCTATTTTGCCGCCTTCAAAGTAATATCTTCCATTGTTCTCTGTCAGTGTTTTTTCAATCCTCGAAGTACTTAAACTAATACTTTTTATAACCTTGTTTAGCCTTCGTTGCAGTTTTTATCTCCTCAATCGTAACATAGCGTTGGCATTTCATGCGCCTCCTCCGGTTTGGGAACAAAAAACTCACCGCGGGCCAGGTCTGCTGAATGCGGTGCCTGCGGTAACATCTAACATCTTGCTTTTGACCAAATATTCAAATACCAACAACGATTACAGAGCAGGGACGTTATCATGGCGAATAAGCCAGTTTTGGTTCTTCTTAAATCCGCTAAATATGGGCATTTCAAGTAATCTTCAGGATCTGTACAACCTTTGGTAACAACTCTACAATTGAAGAAAACTGTTAGCAAAACCTTCACATTCGACCTAACTTGACATGCGTTTTTCCGTCGTCCCTCATGTGTCAGCTTTCCTTGGGCTGACTGAGCTTTGGTTTCTCGTCATAACCGTAATGATTCGGCAACAGTTATGTTCCTCTTTATCAGATCTGGGTAGTTTGGTAGAACTGAATCCAAGAAATCTTAAGTAATGTCAACGCGACGCTGTCTTTGATCAAAAGTGAGCAATTTTGCTAAAAACTTCTCGGCGGCTTGACTTATACACAAATCATTGGTTGAAATCGAAAAGCGCAAGCCAATTGAAACGTTTAGTTCCTCAGCAATTTCAATAATGGAGGTTCGACAATTGGCCAATATTATTTTCTAGACTTCATTAATGTTATCATCTCCCGTGCTCGGGCGTTCGTCACGCTCTTCGTCGTTCCCATCATCTCGAACCTCTGCGAACATTTTGTACCTCCGATAAGCGTTGCTTTTATCCAAGGTAGCTTCACCATATGCCAAAGTCAACATTACTTCCACGCACTTAATTTAGCTTTTCCCACAAAATTGTATACAGATTCTCTAAATACTTTTTTGGAATAAGAAAAAATCGAAGACGAACCAAAACTCGTCCCAGCAAAACAACTGTCAAAAATAAACTAAACCTTCAAACTTTCGACTATTCGCCCTTGTCAGCATAAATAAGGGATATGTCTTCCAACAACAGAAGTAAATCTTTAATTGTTGGCCTTTTAGAGTGTCATAGATGACATCGGCGATGAAATACAATTCTAACATGAACTCAGCTAACCTAACCTAGCTTTATCTCGTCTAATCTTTACTGCACTTCTAAACAATTGTGTCCTAATTTACTTAAAGTGCCTTCGCGCTGCTGGAAACTAAGTTTTTTTATAATCTTGCCTAGAAAACTCGACTTCTAAAAGCTCTATATATTTAATTTCCCAATCATAGAAGCTCCGAGACCCATAAACTAAACGCGTTGACATACTTTCGAAAAAACTTCAGTCGTTGCTCTAGAAAAGGATAACACAACTAACTGAAATGCATATAATTTAGTCACCACCAGAATGCTGCATTCTTCAAAATTATCTACCAACAACAATAACAACAAGTATGCATCATTTACTTTGCATTTAAGTCACGAGCGCCAAGCCGACGCTGCCGCGCTGCTTGAACAATCGGCTGATTATGACGAATCCAGTTAAGGAATTAACATAAAAATCAAATTCAATTTACACAGCACGCAATCGTCATGTAACAACAACCGCAGAACAACAACAACAAAAACAGAAACAGAAATATGAAAGGCATTAAGAAACAGTGTTAAAGCACTGCCAGTTGCATGTTGCAACATGCCATTGGTGGCATAGTCAGTCAGCGGGACGGTTTCGGTGGCAAAACGGATTCAAGCGCTTGAGGCGAATCAAGTAAATATGTACCGTCGGTGTATGCCGACATGCCAAGTGCGCGAGTTAGGAGAGCATGAACGACAACGAGGATGAGCGACGGCAGCGGACGGCCACAGGCAGCGGCCGTCGAAGACGAAGTGGCTGTCAATTTGCGAAAAATAGGCAGAAAATTACAAATTGCAATTCATCATGAGAAACATTTTGTACGCAACGCGAAACAATAACAACAAATAACAACAATAACAGCAATGCGGGGAAATGCAACTCCGCAAGCGCATTGCGGCACTCAAGGTGTTTCGCTGTATGCCACACGCATGCGCCACTTGCAATGCCAGTCTATTCTAGTCGGTTGTTGTTGTTGCTGCTAGCGCGGCTAGTATGAGTGTTTTGATTGTCGTTGTTGTTGTTGTTTGTTTCGGTTTTTTGCCACGGCGCTGCCACCCACTGCGCCAACAAGTCAACAAGCTGATTTGCATGCCAACGCAAATGAATGAGTAGCAGCGCCAACAACAACAACAACAATAATTGCAATTTGCACTCAACCACCGCAACTAAGCATTCCAACATTTGCGGATACAAAATATGTTTACTCGTTCTAGCTAAACGTGCAGCAAAGTGGCATTCTAGTGGCGGCCTCCGCTGGCTGAGTGTTCGTCTGTCCCTCTGTCTGTCTGTCTGTATGTCTGTTGGTCTGCCTGATTACCGTACAAATGTTGGTGTGTGTAGTACGTAGGTGCATAGTAGGTATGTTGCTTGCTTGGTGGCCGTGTGGCATGTTGACGGCATTCTGTGGCAAGTTTGACCGTTGCATTTGCAATGCGGAGGCGTAATGTTGGCTGTGCGCGCGGTTGAGGTGGCAAGTGCGCCGTTCTCGACAACACAAAAACAAAAGCCAAAAAGCAACACATTCACCAAGCACAACAACAACAACATCAGTAAATCAGGCGCTGCCATTAAGGCAGTCATTTTGGCGATCCGGCGGTTTGCTCGATTCGATATGCAGATGAATTGCAAATGTGAGAGATAGCAACATTTGTTGTTGTAGTGAGTTTATGTGTGCCGTTCATTGCCGCTTTGTGTTGATGTTCATCGCAGAAATATTTGAGCTGAATGCTAGTGATCATGCGTTGTGGCGCTGCTTGCCTGCGCCGGTGATTGATAGGATTGATTTGGTTGTCGTTTACTTGATTGGCTTGACATTGACATCTGACCTAGAAGCCTAAAACTGAGTGGGTGTGCTTTGGTTATAAAGTTTGTGGTTCGATAAACAGATTAGCTCCCATTTTTAAAATATCCAAGCATTGATATTAGAATTCTCTCAGAACCACGATCTAATACCCGCTTAGCTGTTGGAGAAGAGTGATTCTTTCAAATATTTTGTGATCCTCTCCTTCCTTTATCTGTCTGCGTATACATATTTAGAACACAATCGAGGAAAGCTCTAAGGTGAGGTTGCCAAATAAGTTTTGTAAGCTGTTAAGCTCCACTGCACATTATCGTGACCGACAATTAGCCGTTTGCCATTATGCCAAAATAAGAGCATACCATATATTACTTCTAGTTTCTCTGGATAGCTCGGGCACAGGAGGATGAATGATGGGGAGCAGCCCCCAAGATAGTATCACGCTAAACAGCGAAACGCAAATTTGTCTTGAGATGGAGCGAAGGGGTTTGTCAGAATGCGTGACGAATCTTCAATCCACGTTGAAAGGGGGGACAGGATTCGAAAAAGCTCGGTCAACGGTTTTGGATTTCCGGCAACCTCGGCGTATGTGCCAGGTGAATTTTAGAGATCGTGGTTGGATGATCTGTGCCGGTAGACCAAGGACTCTTTGTTAAAGAGTTTTGGGACTCCTGGGGAGTGAGCACTATTTTTGATGGAACGTACAGCCACGCTAGGTAGCACGATGCGTTCCTTGCAATGGAAGTAAGTGCGCATTGCGCATTTTCGACTTTTGAGTGTGGGCGAAGATGAAGTAACGGAAGCATTGGGGTATGAGGGAGAAATTTTTTTGGGTTGACCTCGATGCTTCTGAACAGCCTGAAGGGTCGAGATGGACCAAGATCAGAGGACAGATTTTTGGGCCTTTGAGCATGCGATATACGCTCTCCACCGGAAAAATTTTGAGCTGAAGCTCGTTGAGAAGGCTCTCGTCCACACACGATACTCCAGGACGTCCTGATGACGACAATCATTCTGTTTTCTCCTAATATGCGTAGAGTTATCTACTAACGGTTTAAGAAATATAACTTCGTCCTTTGATTGCAAAGAAGAAGACTTTAAACGCCTAAAAGCATGCTGCATAAATTTCAAAAACTGCAGATTTCAAGCAAAATCAAATATAATTAAATCAAATTTAATGTTGGCAGCCCTGCAAGCATATTTCTTTTCGGCTTGCACCAAGCAGCTACCCTCATCGCACATCAGCATTAACTTTTCGCCAATTTTCTTGGAATAAACCATAGAATTTATGCAATTTTGGACTTTAATGTACCGTTTTGTTGCATATATTTTTCATGCGCAGCCTTGCCTGCGGCCCGCTGGCGGCATGAATATTTGCGGCTCGCTGTTAGCGGCTCGGTTGCATGTTGAAAGCTTGCAACTGCCGTCTTGCTCGCCATAAATCACACCTTCTTTGCCTTTCGGGGCATTTTAATTACGACTTTGCATGCTGTTCGTGCGTCGTGTTCGTCGACAGCGCTGAACTCAAAATGAAAGCCGAAGAAATGCAAGCAGCGGTGAGCCGGCTAAAGGCGATAGCGGCGCGCATACAAAGAGTGGGAGGAGCAGGTTGCGGTTATACGGTATCGTGCGGCAAGCAGTCGACGCTTTGGCAGGGCATCAATTACAAGTGAGATGTCTTGCTTGGCGGCAGCCGTAAGCAGGGCCAGCACTACATACATACATATACAGGCATACGTGTGCAAATGCAGTCGCATGTGTGCGTGCACACATAACTTGCCTTTGTTGCACTACGTTTTGTTGCAACTAGCAACAAATATTTAATTTTCAACAATCAAAGTGCAAACATGCATAATTAAAACGCTCGCAATGGTGTGCGTGTCTGCAGCGTATTTCTCATTGCGCACCGCAAAAGCCATAAAATATTTCGCTCCTCTTGTGCGTCAACAATTGAATGAGTGCTTCAATGCTCTTGATGGATGATTTCGGAATTTTCGCGAAACAAATTTTATTTTCTAAATATTAGCTCAACATTTTCGCGAACTTCTGAATAATTTGTGACGCACAACAGCGCTTGGCAGTCACTTTAACTCAGCGCTGAGCACTTTTGTACAGAAAAATAGAGGAAATTTCGTCCTTACACAACACTGCACCGTTAAGTGGTCACTTGTGGGCGAAGCGCACTTGAAATTTTTCTGCAAGTTAGCGCTTTTTAGCAGCATTTTCCTAACTTTAATTAGCGCAATTCCAGCACTCACCTACACTTGCTTGCCCAAGCGCCCTAAAGTATGCTTTCGAAACGTAGTCGCTGCATTGGCTAATGACAATTCACTTTCGGGCGAAATATTTAGCCCACAAAAGTTCCACAATAAAATCAACTAGCGCAAAGCGCTTGCTAAGTAGCCACCCTTCAAACGACTTGCATTGTTGACGACTCGTGTTTTCGCGTATTTTATTTATATTTCATATTTGATTTCGTTGCTGTAAATTTTTATTTAGTATTTGTGTAGTATTTTTCTAGTTTATATTTTGGTAGTACTTTTCAGTTTTGCTCACATTTGGTTTGAGCTTTATTTCGTTCATTTTTGTACGCTTTTTCGTCAATGTTTTCGTCTTTTTCGTTAATAATTTTTTTTTTCGTAAATTATTTTTCCACTTCTCGTTGTTTTTGTTCTTTTTTATTTTTTACATTTCTAGTTTCTCCCTTCATTGAATTGTCACTTGCCTGCGGGCAGCTCTCGTTTCACGTGTGTTTTATTCAGCGCAAAGCAAAACAAAAACAAGAAATGAGCATGAGAACAAAGCAAATGCAACTGCGACGAAATGCTTGACCTACAAACACAGCGTTGCATCGCTGAGTAGCTGCAAATGACAGCATGTTGTTCCATCATTGCAGCGTTTTATTTGCTTATCGCTGTGTATTTATTTCTTATTGCTTTGCTTCAGTTTTGCTTGCATATTAAATACCGTTAAACTATGCTGGCGAGCAATTAAAGCAAGGAGCAGTGTCGGTCAGCTAAAATTTGGGGAAAATAAATTTGAAGATCTCAGACGTATTCGAATCATCATGAATCACAGCTGTTGGTGTGTTCAACACATTAGTGTTGAGGGAGAGTCCCGCTCGGCTAATTTTATTGAGATATTTCTGCCGCTCTCCAACGAATGTGTACACCAAAAGATAAGCCGGGGATAAACGACATATTGAGCAAATCATTATCCAAGAACTTGATATGCTGGCTAGCGGAAGCTCGTTCCGAAAAATGTATCAGAAGTTAAGGCAGCAAATAAATGTTTTCAAGCCGGACTGGCTTCTGTAAAGACAGCACTGGAGACACACACACAGTACCCTCAAAGTATGGAGGGAACACTTCCTGCTCAATGACGAAAGTAGTGTTACGAGGAATGAAGAACAATCTGGCGCATTTTCGTCCCACCACTCCATCAAAACAAGGTGAAAGCAGTTCTAAGGCAACTCAGGAACAACTAAGCTTGAGGGGAAGATATATTACTGGCTAAGCTATGTACATATATAATAGCTATACATTTGAAAAAGTTAGGGACTTTATACATCACGGAGCCTTCAAGCGCATAGAAACTCATACTATAAGGTGCTACTTTGGGAACAGTAGACAATTGAGACGAAAATTTCTCTTTCGACGCTCAAAATTGCGCTCTACAAATCTTTCATTGTTCCCTATTATACGGCGCAGAAACATGGACGAAGACGATCCGCGATGAGAAAGCACTTGGAGCATTCGAGAGAAATGGTCTTTGCAAGATCTTTGGAGCCGTCATACAAAGAATTTACTGGTAAGGTCATCCCGTTCGCAAGGAGGATGATGCTACAGCGAAATGCTTTTTCGACTCGAGACACATGGATGGAGAACGGAAGCGCCCAAGCATTTAATGGAGGGACCAAGTGAACAGCGATCTGTCTGTATTTGGATTGTATAGCTGGCTTGACGTCTCAAAAGAAAAACGAAGAATGGTTCGATTTTAAAATGTTTAGGAAAAGAAGAGACTATTCGATGTAGATCCATCTTATTTCATTATTATTTCATAAGGTCATTCACAGCCACTGAGCTCCTCATCTCGGTAACCGGTTGTTGAAAAACTTTTAACCGCTTTTGGTAGTTATTAGAAGGGAATTAACATACTTGTATGTCGAAAGAAATTTTGATTTTTTATTATTTTTTTTATTGTTTTTTCTTCTAATGCAATACGGTGTCATGAGCACTATGCCAAAGTATTCATTGCAGTGAAAATTTATTTACGGATAAAAGCGAAAACGTTTTTCGGCATAAGAATCCACTAACAGTTTTTTATGCCCGCCGCAACTAACAAACTCCTTATCATGTCTGCAAAAAGATCCTTCAAATGCTTCCCAAAGTCACATACTTCCAAATTTATCAATTTTACATATCCTCCGTCATAATTATTGCGCCAAACGTTTACTCTCATAATTCCCTAATGCCTTAAACGTCTTAACTAAATTTGCAAAAGATAAAGAACAATGTCTGCGCCTCACTTTTAGAAAGAGAAAGAAATATAAACGCGCTTTTTAATGACACCGCAGGCGTGGGACAGTAAGTGCCGCACAAAACAACGCTTGTTGCACAGTACTAGAGTCTAAGTCACACACCGCCACGTCTCTCCGCAGCATTTTTCTAAGAAATTATAATTAAAATTAAAAACTTGAAACACACACACACGCACGTAGGCAACGGTGCAAGCCAGAATTGCTACACTTGCAACACGCGGCCGCTGTGAATTGGATTTGCCAAAGCAGAAAAGTGCAACTTGAACGCGTTATTTCATTAAGCGCGTGCACGCGTCTATGAAGGCCTACCCACACCTGACGCCTAACCTCGGCTGCCACGCCATTTGCAACAAAGTCAACTGACTTAAACAAATTTGCGTGAGAGTGAGTGAGTGTGCGTGCGCATTGCAAAGGGAATTGTGCAAATTAACAAAGTTAAAAGTCAGAATGTGAAATGTACAAGCAGGTAGATGGAAAAAAGTGCGAGCGCGCTAGCTCAGCTGAGTTGAGAAGTTGTGTAGGAAGACGACAACGCAACGGCAGCAGACGCAAAAAAAAAAATATAAAAAAAATATAAAAAAATATAAAAAAATCTAAAAAAGAAAATGAAAAGTGAAGTGGCATTCGCTGTGGTGTTAATAGCCTACGCTCCAGTTCTGGCCGAGTGTCCTCTGCGCAGCGACCGAAGGTGAGCTGCGGCGAGCTGAGGCAAGCGCGAGATGCAATTACTCCAGTTGCTGCCTTTTGTACGCCTTTTAATTTGCGTTTCCAGTCTAAGAAAGTGAGCGAAGAACTGTCATTTCAAAAGCAAAACTTTTAAAGCGGCGTTTTAGTGTTGCTTAACTAAGTTTTAAACCTTTTTTGTAATAATTGAAGTATTTTAGACGAATTCGTGCTTCCTTTAAGAGAATATTGGCAACGATATTGAGAGTAATAAGAGAGGCAGGAAGTAACGAGTTACTGCTCAGTTAACTCTGACAAACTTCTTTTAAATTACAGGTGGCTTTTGGAGACAACTCAGTGCATATAATTGCGAAATACGAAATACTAAAAATTTATTTTTTTTAAAGAAAATAATAAATTTTTTAACTACAATAGCTCCATGTGAAGCTCTAAACACTCGTATCCTTGACTTTGATTAATAAATAATATATATAAATTTAATTTCATAAACCTTATGAGAAGTACACTTAAGTTCACTACTGAACAAGTGAAACACCAAACATGAAATAAGTTGCGCCTACAACTATGCCACAAATATTGACAGGCTTTCCATTATTTTATTATTTGCGCTATCTTTTGTTCCTTGTTATACTTCAGAAGATACTTTCTGAGCGCGTTTTCTTCTGTCGTTCACCTGCTGTCAAAGAAATTTAGAAGTTTTCATACAGTCTTCATTGCACACGCGCTTCTCTTATTGAAAAGTTAACTATTTTCTAGCTGCACTCGCCGTGAGCTGGCTTCCTCCATCTATTCGAGCGAAACTTTATGACTGAGCGCGTGTTCACTATACTTTCGTAGTATATCCCTTGGCGCAAAGACACAGGTAGGTATGTTCTAAGAATTGCTAAAACGAAGTCAAATAGTCAGTTGAGCGAAACGTGCGCGTATTTTGATAAAATAAAGTTTGTGGCATTCGTGAACATGTAAATATGTATGCACGTGAATTTAGTCAAATATTTAAGCGGCGTCAAGTGGTGGCAGAATTTTCTATTCTCCAGCTGCAGAGCTATCAGTTAAGGCGCGATTTGGCAAATCGCTGCACAAATTTCTTTCGGAATAAATTAAATTTTTAATTGCGCCAAGAAGTATGCTCGGAAATGAAATTTTACAATACAAATATGATAAGTAAATGCAAATTGTATTTGCGGGTTCAAGTTTTGAGGTTAGAAAAATAAAATTTATGGCAAATAAAAAGCTGCATAGACTGTAGGCAGCAGTCAGAAGCGATTGCATGATAAGGTGAAGAAGAGAGCAATTTAAATCAAGGTTTAAACAAAGCGCCATCTATCAAGCGAGATACGATACTTTATTTTCTTCTTTCCTGTATTTTAGTATAGCTTAGAAAACTGGGTTAGTTTAAGTTAAGCGAATCTGGTAGGCCAATAAGCCACGCATAGATCAGTTTTGGTTCTTTGCGAAACCAGATGGATCTCAGCTACTAGGTCCATGAGGAATAGTCATATTTTAGAATGTGCTTGAAGTGAGTGAATGAACTCTGTGGACCCACTATCGATACCTCCTCGAGGATATCATACCGGCGAGTCCCCAAAAACTTACAGCGTAATCTTGCCAAAGCGGAACAAGTGCACAAGAGATGCTCCATTGCTTCCCTGGGGCTTCTTGTATACAGTTAAAGCTTATCAAAAATGCTTTAGTTTGGATGAAGTATTGCTGAAATAGTCTTCTTATTAACAAAAACTGAAAAATTCGCTGCCTTAAAGTCTGCCTCCGTCTTTGCCAACGTCGTCGAGAAGTTTTTCACACGAAACAACAACAATTTAAAGCGCGTAACGCTGGCAACGCTTGAATAACGGTTATTTAAAACGCTCACCGCAATTTCCGTGCAACCAGCGATCTCCCTTCTCCCCCTCTAAAAGCTAGTATCAATTTCCCACACCTGCCACCCACCGCAGAGAACGCAGCCAACGCCCGCCACGTCAGCTATAAGTGCTGTCAACACGGTAGCTAACTACTTGCGACAGCAACTGTTGCACGATCCGTTGTGGCAAGTTAATGAGTTCCGTACAAATTTTATTATTTTATTAACATCCCTTTTAAAAGTCATTGACATATTTTCCACATCCCCAGCCACATTGTGTGCATGTATATGTATCGGCGTCTGTGTGAGCCACGTCAGCAACAATTGCCCCCCTTTTCAACCGAGCAGTGTCAACCGACGCTGGTTGGCGGCGGTAGTTTACAGCAGCGGCGCTTAAGGTGGAGTGTCGCTCATTAAAATTTCAACGCAAAATTCGGTAAGGTCGCGCACAAACACACGCAACAGTCGGCAAACAGCAGCGCACATTTCTCTATATATCGGTGTGTGTGTGTGTTTGCTTTGCGCGCGCATTTTTAAGGAGTGTTGATGGCTCAAAAGCGAAGGAAAGCGCTGACTTTGATGTTGACGCTTGTAAGTGTGCGTGGGTGGGTGTGTGTGTATGTCCTCTGTGTAAGTACAGCTAGGTACATATGTAGCTACGGTTTGTTATTGCTGCACTCAGCTGTGTAAACTGCCAGCGGTAAAGTGTCATTGCAACTTAAAATGCACTTTACCGCAATTGACATTGACTGCGCGCAGCTGCAGCGGACGCGGCGGCGACATTGCGCGCTCCCTGTTGCATGCGGCAGCCTTGAGTGCACGTACAGTGGCTGTTGAAAAATATACACACCGCACACAGACGTGAGTGTATTTGTGCGCTGGCGTTCACTTGCTACTTTGCCACATTTGCACAGGTTGCAACATGCTGAGGAGTACGGTATTATTTTCTGATATTTTCATTTGATCTCGGCTTTTTTATGGCGCTTTCGAAGTGAATTCATGTGTGTGCGTCTCTTTGTGGTTTCGGTTGTCTTCGTTATAGAAAAAATTGGAACGAGTTTATGACGGCCCTTGAATGCTGGTTTGATTTGCTAAATTATTTTTGTCATAATTTGATTATGATTTTTAATTGCGATTATAGAATTTTTATTTCAGTGATTTTCTGTTGGCCTTCGGTATACGAGTACAAGATTTGTCCGAGCAAAGCTATTTTTTTTCTTAATCAGCAAGAAACTAAAGTTCGAAACACTTTTTGATAAAGTAATACAACATAATATGTATATCCTTTGGGCAAACAACCATTATACTGAGCCATGCTACAACTCAACATTTATATTGACAATTATGAATAATGAAGACCAAGTTAGAGGATGAAGCCATGTGTAGAAGCTCACGCAAGTGAGGAAAGTTCTCTGAGCGCCATTCACTTGGGAGCGGCCAGAAACGAATCTTTTACTTATGTCTTCAGTAGCTCACGGCTTTCGTTCTTAGACCAATTATTCTCCGGATAGCCAAAAAACATCCGATTGAAGGCGAGCTAAGGTGAGAAGGACGAATTATTCCTCCCCAGAGTTTTAGATCAGCTACGTAAAAAAACACTCCCATTGAAGAGGATACAACAGCCACGCTGTTGAAAACTCGGCTTTAACAGGGTAAAGAGTGTCTACGCCAATACAGAAGAGGAGTAAGGTCTAGTTAAAAAAACCATAGTTGCCTCCGGTACAAAGAACAACTGCATGCTTGGCATACTTGTTTCGGTCAAATCGTTTTGTTTTATGTTTTTTAATGGTCTTTGCTTCTTGGAAATGGCTTTTGAGTGTCGCGGTCATTATACCCTGCACAGCTTGTATTAAGTAGGCCTCAATGTAGATTACACCTAGTACGAAACTTCGTATAAAACATATACAGGACTGGCAGGTAGATGGAGCGACTCACTGACGACGCATCTAGGCCGTTAGGAAGCTCATTGTGAACACACTAGAACTAAAATCTCCACACTCTTTTGTGTTCTCTCTGAACCCCACCATGCTTCTGTTGAAGCTCGTCAGTACAAAAAGGCTTTATCTGAGCAACCTCCAAGACGACTTCAAGAAACTCTTGACCGATAGTTAGGATTCTTTTTATGTACAGAGCTTTACATTCACAAAGAAGGGGGTTTACAGTCTCCTATACATACTTCTGTTTCCTATCAACTTATACAACTTATAGTCATTATATCGTGTTCCCAGTCTGCTGTCATGCCTGCCGATTAAACAGTTAACACTCCTACTAGATTTCTTACGACCTTTCTTTCGCATTTTAATAGTTGGCATATACGGCCCATATTCCATTCATGCCACGTTTCCTTCCCAGTTGAACAAGTAAGGAATTGTCAGCACCTAAACTCAGCTATATCTCATAGCCAGAGGCATATAAAATCTTCATCCGTTCATCTATTTCACAGTGCCCTGGGATATCACTATGTGCTGGATCCCATTGTAGGTTTATCGTGAAATAGGATGTTAGATCCACTAAGAGATTAAGGTATTATTTCACTGTCTTTGCCAAGACCTTAAGAAACTTCAGTTTTTCCAACGCCGCTTGGCTAACCGTACATACATAGATATGAGCATATACCTTGTTGTGAATCTTTTCCTTGTCAGAACAACTTTTTCTTTAAGTGCTGTGATCTCCGCTTGGAAGACTCTGTATTAGTATGGAAGGCGATTTTGGTGGCTAACTCTGATGAAAAGACAGGAATAATTAGCAAGACGAGCTGAGACGTTATACGTTATATATTACTACGTCTATACGCGAACTAGTCCCTCAGTTTTTGAGTTATCGATCTGAAATTCAGCACACGCTCTTTTCTTTCAAAGAAGCTACTTATTTGTCGGAACCACAGATGTCGCTCACCTATAGCATATAGCTGGCGTACAAACTGGCCGATCGGAATCAAGAGCTTGTTAGAGAAACTTTTTTATTGAATGAGATATCTTTACGAAATATGGCTCGAGTAATTGACTAAGACAGTGGATGAACCTCCGCAGAAATTATTCACATCGGATCACTATAGCATATAGCTGCCATACAAATTGGCCGTTCGGAGTCGAGTACCTGTATGGAAAACATTTATATTTGCCAAGATATCTTCACGAAATTTGACATGAGTTGTTATCAGAGGCAATATTGCAATATACGAAGAAACTGTTCAGAGCGGATCACTCTAACATATAGCTGCCATACAAACTAAACTAAATCAAGTACTTATAAGAAACCTCTCTTTTTAAGCGATAAGCAATCTAATCTCGTTAAGCATTAAGAATCACAAAAGATGTGATCCTCCAAGTTTCTGCTTTTTAAATAATGACTTTTATCCAATTGAAATTTATACTTCACTACACAAGCGTCGTCATTGCCATTAAATATTTCGCCGAAACTGCTTATAATTGACGATTTCGCTGCGCTGCTGCGTTCAAATGAATATTTATCGAAAAAGTTTTGTGCGCTCAACAAAACTAATGACGCCGCTAGATATTATTGTTTGCATAAAAATGCGAATGGAAGACACTTTGGCTGCTGTTTGGCAGCAATTTAAATAAAAGCAACAATTTATTGCAACAGCAGGTCCCCGATGAGTGCCGCATGCGATTTTTAAACTTCAAGAACTTTTATCCCCGCCATCAAAGCAGCCCCAACCGCAGTTAGTGCAACATATTGCATATGAATGGCCGCAGCGCAGTATTGCATGTGTCAACTGTAGCGCGTAAGCGGAGTTATGCGGTGTTTTGCTGCTCTCGCACTAACGGTTTGCTTGGGCAACAATATTTTTCACGTCACTTCAAGTTTGCAACAAGCAAGTGCAGTTGACAAAAGTTGCGCCGGCCACAGCTACATTTCACATGCCACAGACAATGCCCCACATATGCAGTGACGTGCATATGTGTGTGTTTGTTGTATGAGTGCCCAGCGTGCGTGGTTGCGTATACGCCGTGTACTGCGGCTAGACGACGTTCTCTACTTTGCAGCGCTGCCACCGCCGCAATGGGTCGGCTGACAGTTTTATAGCTTCGCCATCTCACGAGTTGTCCGCAGCGTGCTGCTCACGCCAACTGCTCGATCCTTAAGCGCTCGCCCGCAGACGAAAAGCAATATTAATGGTTTAATGCGAAGTTGCTTTGCTAGCTGGATTTGGAAAGAAGCTCTACTCTGCTGCTGGTGGCAAGCTTGTTGCAAGTTGCAGTGACAGCTGCAATGGCCCGGACAATAACAATAGCAATATTGCAGCAATGCTCAACTGTCATTTAGTTGGCCACACAATCAAGCGCACATTTCCACCCGCATTAATACACATCAGCGCCGTGATATGTGTGAGTGCATGTGTGGGTGTTGGTGTTGGTGTGTAAGTACAGCTCTACGCGTTGCTTAAACGCTTTTATTGCTGCTGTGTGCCGGCAATTGAAGTTGGTAATGCTCACGAGCGCGGATTGCCACAGCAAAGCTGTCATCTGGAGTTCAAAGGCATTCGCAGCAATAACAATTTTCGCTAAGACCAGCACTCATCGCAAAGCTTTCAGCAACTTCAATTGGTGAGTTGGCATTTTTTCTTTTGCTTCACATATGCTTCTTTGTTGCTTTTGCAGCATTTTTCTTTTAAACTCTGTCACTTTGATAAACTTTTATGAAGCGTCTGTCTCGTCCAGCGTTTAACGCTGCTACAATTCGTGTTTTGTTGTCTGTCGCCAATGCTCCGCAATCCGTGTTGCAATTTCCACTGTCATCTGCAATTCCATTTAACGGCTTGCAGTAATAATGTTGTAATTTCCACAGTGTCAGTGCATTCTTTGTGCTCAAATGTCAGAGCTTATTTGTTGTAAACATTTACGGTGTCATTAGGGCGAACGTACGAGTATTTGGTCAAGTGTGAATATGGAAGGCGTTAATACAAGTCGAGTATTTGTGAATATCTTCCGCAGTTCATCACAAATATTAAGTGGTACTACATACATACATACTTACATTTTATGTATTTTCGGTAGTCGAAAAAGTATTTTCGTATTTCGTCAATAGATGTCGTTGCAGTGGCATATCTCCAGTGCTACCGATCACATTGTGTCATACCATATAGTGTAGCTGAGACCTTAACCTTTTTTCACACAAAAAAAAAAATGAAATTCGGCGAAGTCGAAAAAATGTTACAGCTGTTCAAAAATGAGTGAAAATGATATGATTTGAAATTTTTGTATAAAAAAGGGAAGAATGCCACGCTAGCCAATGAAATTTGTGAAGTTTACGGATACGTTGCTACATCAGTTCGTGGAGCACAATAATGGTTCGCTACTGCTGTTCTGGAAATTTCAATGTGAAAGATGCACCTCGCTCTGGTCGACCTTTCATTCAAAACATGACAGGAAAGTCAGGTATAAAATCAGTTTTTTTTCTAACATTTAACAATTGTCATCAGTTTCCACTTTCTTATGTTAGTTTTACAAGCTCAGTGGACTGAAGCTCAAACCAAATAGATAACAAAAGCTGCCCCTTCTGAGGATCTAAAATATCTCACCATAAAAGGGCATGCAGGATGCAAAAGTTATCATTTTATCATCGAAATTTCTTCTATAATGATCAATACGAGTGCTACAGGCATAGAAAAGATGTTTTAAGACCTGAAATCGAAGACATAACCTCAATAATCTTTAGCTACTATACTATAAATAGTAGAGAATAGTCTTAACAAGGTGCAACAGGTGGCAATGAGATATCTATCACTACTGTATTCAAGAGTTTAGGAGATTATATTGTCAAATTTATCTTACAATTTAATTATTTCATTGCAGATATATGCCTTGTGGTATATAGTTGGTCAAGAAAACACATATTTAGACTAACGAAGTCAAAAATATTTATCTGAATCGTTACCACCGCCTCTCTTGCATCTGTAAGCCCTCATAACGTGCACACAAGCCACTTTTTAAGTCATTTATAATAACAATAATAACAATGATAGTAACAACTATAATAATAATAATAACAATCATAATTATCTAGTTTTAGTTGAAATCTCACACAACTCAAAGCAGAATAAATGAAGCCGTGGCAACATTCAGCAGAAATAAACCGCTAAAAGTGAAAAACCAATTGCACTCATTTCCAATATTCAGTAATTGAACTACAATAAACTAAGCGCTTTACAAAAATGTCCCGAGCGCCCACTTTAATTAAATTCAAGCGCTCCCAATTGCGTATTCCCAGTGCACAAAGCGGGTTACTCATACGCCGCGTACCGCTGCGCTACGGCAAAGTCGACTTTTGAGCAACACATAACAGTAAATCAATGCATGGCACTCAATCACGCCATGCAGTCTGCGTTTTTTTGCGTTTTTCTATTTCCTTTTTTATATTTCATGTCTTTTTTCGTTTCATTTGCGTGCCTCCATGCGCTGTGCTGCCCCAATGCACCAATGAACCGTTGCGGCAATTGCGCGAAATTAACTAAATTTTTGTTGTTATTTTTCTGGCATTTATTTTTGCATTTTCATTTATTTGCTGTGATCATTTCGTCTGCACTGCAACTTTCAATTTATGATTTGTTGCCGCACTGCCAGCGGCCATATGTTGCGCCGTGTCGCTGCCCCGCTTTTGTTACTGCTGTTGTCTGCGCTGCCGCGCTGATTGACCAATTTAAATAAACAATCAAATAACCAACTGACAGAGTGACCAACTCAAGCGTACGTGCGCGACACACACACACACACGCACCAAAACTATTTAATGTTGCAAGTGAAATAAAAGAGCGCGCAAGCATTTTATGCGCGCTGCAGCGAGCGCGTTGTGTTGTAAAAACAAAATTTTTATTATGATTTATGGCATTTTGATGGAATCATTCCGCGCGCTTCATTTCATTTCATTTGATTTCTGCAGCGACTGTGATTCAAATTGCAACAAAGTGATGAGGCGCATATTTAGCCCATTTTCATTTTCATTTGTTTGCCGCGCGCTCTAATTGCACTGGAAGAGGTGGCGCGTCGAACTGTATTGATGGCGGCCGAATTTTAAATTACGCTGAAGTTTGCCACATGTTGCAAATAAAGCATAATGAATAAGAATAAAGTGGTCATTGCAATGGCTTATTAAAAATATCGTTTCTGCAAATATTTTTATAAATTTTTCCTGCAATATTATTGCGCCAATATTAAGCATCAAGCAGTACGCATTTGAGTTTCAGTTCTCTGCTTTACACTCTCCCAACGACTTTGAAATTTATTACAAAACTTTTCTGTATTTCTCGTTTGAGTTTTTTCTTCTTCTATCAGCAAGTATTTGCTTTCATCTGCAGTTCCACCTTTCGCATATTGAAAACTAATTAACGCCAGTTCAAAGTCGACAACTTTTAGCGATTTTATTGGCAGATCTAACTCAGCTAAATAGGAACTTCTCCAGAGTTGGGCGTTGCCGCTTTTGCCTTTGATGCCATTTCTTAATACAAGCGAAGTATTCTTAAATAAAGTTGAATTGCCTGCCACCTTTTCTACATCTTCCTCACTCTTCTTGAGGAAACACTTCAGTATTAGGCTTAAACATGGTTCATTCAGCCTGCACATTTACAATTTAAAGCTGTGTTCAAGCGCGATATTGTAAATTTCAATTTATTTCTGGGCGGCTTATTTGCGCCAGCCACTTTGGCATAAAATTAAACGCTCTTAATGAAAATCAAACTTCGAATAAATTTGAAAGTAAAATTTATTACTTGGTTCGTCTAAGAAAATTGATGAAAATGTTGCAGACTTTGTTTAAAGAGTCGACTTTATCACAAGCCTAAATGTTTGAGTAGCTCAAAGTTCTCAGAAAAGATCGGGAAGTCATCGAAAGTTTTCCTCATTAACCGAAATGTATTCAGTCGATTGATAAGAGATATTGTGAGACTCTTAAATTGAATCGCTCTCCATCCAACTATGTTAATGACGATCGAAAAGTTGAAGAAACAGCTCTTGACTATCGTTGTCTTTGCTTCTGAGAGATAACAGAGAATCTCAACATCTCTTATGGATGGACTGAAAATACTTCGGTTAATGTTTTGGGTATGGAAAGAAATGAGGTGTGGTAGTTATTCTGGGTATCATAGCCACAGTTGAGCTAACCAACTCAATCCCAACACCTGCGACCACGTCTAATCGATCCGATTCGTTCCGATCAACGTGTACAACTTTGAGATGACTAGGTCACGGCTAATGATTGAATTCACGCAGAACTTTTATTTCGTTTTCCGACAGCTATTTGTTTTGACAGTTCGATGTACGTTTTTGTATGAGTACGTTCACATAAAAAGTTTTCGACGCAAAGCTAAGCCAATCGTTGAACAACTCTGAGCTTTTCAAGCTTTGCCGAGCAATAGTCGACAGTTTTATTAGAGAAAAGCACTGAAGGCAAAGCGTTCCTTTTGACATCCCCCTTGTTTTTATCGCTTCGTTATTTCTGTATGAACTGTCATGCAAAGCGAGAAATGTTCGATGTGAATGATACCTAAGAAAGAAACCTTGATAGGAACACATCGAGTAAATAGGTTAAAGAGCTTAACAGGGTTGCAGTGTCTGTCCAACAGGAGGTGCGGCTACAAGCGAACGTCTGTCTTAGAGCAAACGGATCGTTATGTAAACTTGAAACCAAATCCAGCTGAGGTACTGGCTTTGGGTTAGAAACCTGCCATGGAAAAATATAATTCCAAAGAAAGAAAAACGAAAGTCTTAGATACTGATCTTCCCAAACATTGGCCGCAAAAAAAAAAACAAACAAAAAAGGCAACAGAAGCAAGAGCACCTACGAATACACTGGAAGGATCAAGAGCATAGTGACCAGTCTGCATTTGAGATGTACAGCTGAAGTAATCTCGCAAAGAATATAGGCAATTGACGAAGTTTTGTGTTCTCAGCCCAGACTGACCCAAACCGTTCCACGGTTGAAAAAGCCAAAAAAAAGGAGAATATGGAAAAGGTACTTGAATCTTGGAAAATGATGTCGAGTAGAGGTCGCAACAAAGAAGCTCGACAAGGTAGTTGAGGACTTTAAATTCATTGAACGCATCCCTGCTTCAGATGAGACGTGGATTTATGAACATGAAGTCGAAACTGTCCAAACATCCAGAGAACGGCGCTACAAAAATGAGTAAAATACGGGAAAACAAAATTCACTGAAGGCATTGAAGGCCATCCCAGCCGAGGCTTATAGCAAGTGTAAGGAAAATTGGATGAAGCCATTCCTCCGACAGTCGGGTCTACGTAACCGGAACGGCCCCGGATTTTTATACCGATCTAGGATTTTTAACTCTACAGAACTCTGCTAAACGTTGGTAGGCTTGTGTGGCCTCAAAAGGAGCCTATTTTGAAGTAGATAAGAAGAGAATTGTATTGAAATACGTGAAAAATTAGCTTTCAGTTAGTCCGGGTCAAATTTGAATATTCCATTGACATTATTTCCTTTTAGTTGCGCTACTGGTAAATTTTACGCGTGTCGAAGAATTCACCGAGAAAAAAATGTAAACAGAGGCATATAACTAACCAATTAAAAAAATATGGTAGTAAGTCCGAAAAATCGAGATCTCCGCGAGGTTTATGCAGATACTGTATTATAGTCTCAAATACCAACAGAGTTTTGAAGAGTTTACCCATAAACCAAAACTCCGCCATATTTTTGGTTTATTTTTCTGAAGCATTCCGCATTCTCTTTCCCACTCTCTCTCTCTCACACTTAACTGCCACAATATAAACTGAAACGCTCTCCTATTTTATTGTTGTTGTATAACACCTACATAATTTTCGGTTTGTACATATTTTCTCGTGAATTCCGCAAATTCTCTTCACTCCTCTCCCTCTCTCTTCCACATACCTGCCACAACATAATTTGCATTGCAACTTAAATAATTCACTTATTTGTATTATGCGATTACAATGCCACAAAATGTGGCAACATTTGCTTGTCAACTGGCTATTAATGCAAATTGGCGAATGTCATTTACAGTTTTTTTTGCATAAATACACACATACATATGCATATCTGATATTATAAGCGTAAAGGCTGCATCATTGCCACATGTTGCATGTTGCATATTTGTTTTAACATTTTGCGGTTATTGATTTGCAACTATTTGCCGTATAATTGTCGCATTTCAAACGTTAATGTTGCCTTTTTTATCGCTTATTGTTTTATGTGTGCATTTTTTTCGCTCAAAGCTTTAATGAGAAATGACATGAGCTTTTTTTAGGCAGCTTTTTCGCCGTTTTTTGTTTTGGTAAATTTAAAGTGCGGTTTCACTTTAAGTTTTTAAGTTTATGTTTTTATGTGCCTTGCTGATAATATTTATAATTTTAAAGCTGTCTCATTTTGGTAATAAATGCATTTAGGGATTTAATGACGCTTTTTCTACGTCATAAGCTTTTAAAATGATTTTAATTGAAAGCTTAAGCCTTTAGGTTGAACTCTTAAGCCTTTAAAATGACTGGTAAGCCGCTAATGACCTTGAGTCATTCAGGGCACTTTAAGGCTAAGGTAAAGCGTGATCGGTTCTGTATAATCATGAGGACTTTTATGATCAAATTTTATAGAAGTTCTAGGTATCACAATGGTCCGGTGTTATAAACTGTCCCAATCAGATGGCTTATGATCGACCATTTAACCAAACCTCACCTAACCTAACATAATGAAATTTCCGAAGTTTACGGAGACGATCCTGCATCAGTTCGTATAGCACAGCAATGGTCCACTCACTTTCGTTCTGGAAATTTCGCTCTGGTCGACCTTTCTATGAAAAAGTCCATGAAATTATGGGAAATATTTACCAGGACCGTCACATAAGCAGCCATGACATCGCTAAGGTACTCAACATTTATCACCAAACGGGTTTGAATCATTTTAAAAATGCTGGCTACAAAAAGAAGCTCCATGTTTAGGTACCACATGAATTGTCTGTGGAAAATTTCATGGACCGAATTAAAATCTGCGATTCTTTGTTGAAAGAAAATGAAATCGAACCATTTCTGAAGCGAATGGTAACAAGAGACGAAAAATGGATCAAATACGACAATAATGTGCGAAAAATATCATGGTCCAAGCGTGGTGCTGAGTTATGCTGAGTGCTTGGTGGGATTGAAAAGAAATCATCTACTATGAGCTGCCCCTGATGGAACGATTGATTGTACATTTTACTGTTAATAACTGATGACATTGAACTGATCAACAGAAACAGCTTCGTCTTCCATCAGGACAATGCTAGACCACACACATCTTTGATGACTGGGTAAACACTGAAAGAGCTTGGCTGGGAAGTTTTGATGCATCCACCAAATAGCCCTGGCCTTACACTATCGGACAACCATTTGTTTCGGTCAATGCAGAACTCCCTTAATGGAGTAAAGTTGGCTTCAAGGGAAGCTTGAGAAAATTACTCTTCGCAGTTTTTCGGAGAGAAATCAGAAAAGTTTTACACTGTTGAAATAATGTCTCTAGCGGATAAATGGCAAAAAGTGGGAGACCAAAATGATACAAATTTGGTTCATTAAAGTTCATTATAAATATAAAAAATATATTGCAGTTTGATTGGAAATGCGAAAAGACTTTTTCGACTACCCAATATATAGTACTTTTGGACATGTGCAGCTAATTTCTTCTCTCTCTTCCACATTAAGGCTTTGTTTCAGCTTATCAGTCGCCATTTTAATTACGTTTTTTAATATTAATTACACCATTTGTATTTTCGTTATTTGTCCACGTCGCGAATCGCTCATCGCTGACATTATGGCTGATGTTTAGCTTAATTAACTTGCAAAGCACGTTTTGGCCTAATGATTTTTACAGTTTTTGCCCAAAAAATTATTCACTTTTTTAACTTTCAAATTATTTACTTTTTACCTTTCACATTATTTACTTATTTTTTAACACAGCAAACACATACTAAAAGCATTTTTTATTGTCCATATTTTTAATAATAAATGAGCTGCTTAATTTTTACATACGTTTTAATTAGCGAACAAAAAGTTTTAGTGCAAAAACTTGCAATTTGTTTAATTAAGTTGCGCAGCTGCCTGAAAAAATCTGTAACAATATAAATAATAACAATAATAAATGCCGTTATTCAGCATGCGAGTCTCATTAAACAGGCAATAATAGTTTTATTAATGACAGTTGTGACGTGCGCCAGTATGAGTGACAAAAATAATTACAAAGACTCGATAACCGTAAGCTCAACGCATTTTTGTGTGAGCAATCAAATGTTATTGTTATTTTAAATTGGCAGGATATAAGTACATATTAACTTTATTTTGTATTTTTTGAACATAGTGTTGAAAGAAAATGTTAATTCCATAACATTAAGTATATATGAATGAAAATACCATCTGATCAAATTTGAACCGGATTGACCGCAAAACAAAAACTGATCTTTCATGTATTATGTAATTTAGTGGAATTCTAAATTCTAAATTAAATACGAACTAAATAAAATATAAAATACCATCTGATCAAATTTGACCCGGATTGACAAAAAACTCGTTGTTCAATTATTTTCCATAATAAAAATCGCCAAAGAAACCTGGAAACAACCTCGCGGTGTTCGATTAAAATATCTAGAAAAGTGGCTCCAAAGCAGTTCCAAGAGTTAAATAAGCAGATACTGATCTCTCTTCTGCTCATCAACCAAAATCTGTGTGAGCAAGAGTTCAATACTAATATTAAATTTATTTTCTCACTTTCTCCTCCGTTTCTCGTTCAGTCTGCGCTTCGCCTCCTAACATACTTATAACTTTATTTGCGTCCCAATTACATGCAAATATTCGTGGGCCTCTTTAAAGTAAAGCAAACAAATATTTGCGCTGCACACGCTCATCACTCATCACAGGCGTTTCCGTAGCAACAAACACACGCTTGCCTGCGCACGACAGAATTTATGAGTTTATTTAGGCAAAACGGTTCGTCGCACGCTCCAGCGCCCAACACCCACCGCTCCCTTACGCTCTCAGCGTGAAATGCTTTATTAGCTCCAGCCATGAGCGTAATGCGTCACACTCACCGCTGCCCGGTTGTCTGCTAGCGTCACGCCCCTTCCACCACCACTCGCAAAGTAAGCCTGTTTGACTCAGCGTTGTTGGTCTCTGGGTTGTTGCTGCAACTCCTTTCGCTGACGACTTTCATTTGCTCACTCAATCATGCCCCCATTTGCAGCGTTGGCGCAATATTTGCTGTTGTTGTTGTTTTTTTTTTTTCGCCAGCGCATCAGCAACGTCCACACGTCTGGGCAGCCGTCTACACGCTAGCTGCAAATGAAGGCATTTAAAGCAGCGTACAACAACAACAAGCACAGCGACAGCAACAACCACAGTAGCAGCAACAAACAAAACTGAAGACATATTAAAATAGCTCATTGAAGCACACACACACTCACATGCATACATGTGTTTATATGCGCCGGCACAAGCAGACTTGGAGGCGTAACTCATGCAACAACGCCTCAGCCGCCGCGCCCAGAGGTTATTACACTGGCACAACGCCTGCCGTTCGCTGCTGCGCCCGCTATGCCGCTGGGCCATGCAAGTACATACACACACACATGTACATATATGTATGAGTGTTCTTATAATTTATTCATGCGACATACAAACACTGAATATTTATGCGCGCTGCTGTGTGGCAGTGTGTGCTGCAGCTGCAAGTGGTTAGCCCTCGGCTGCCCCAAATTGTCGTTTCTGCTTCGCTTTGACGTTTTACAAGTGGCACATTTTTCTAAGATTAATAATTCAATCAACAGCAGTAAATCTCTCTCTCTCGCTGTGTGTTGCACATGTGTTGGTGTGCCTGCGTATGCGGTAGTGGCATGTAGTCGCAATCGCTTGTGCTGACTAATTAAAACGATATGCAAATATTCCGAAAAATATGTAGACTCCTAATTTGGGTTGAGTGTAATTTAGTTGTTTGCATTTTTATTAGTTGATTAGCGATACGTGGGAATGGCTGGCGGCGCAAACAGCTTGCAATATCCTGCGGATTCGTTGAAAATTAGTTTTTAATTATCAGCAATTTGTTTTGAATATGTGCAGACCTTTGCTCTTTGCAGGAGTCTATCAGCTGATCTTGGAAACTCTGTCTTTTTTTGAAGATACAGGCCAGGAAAGCGATCTAATTATCTGAGATTCTCTAGAGAGCAAGAATAAAACATACAGATAATCAAATTCTCTTGATGAGAGCCGAAGCTCTTAGAAAATGAGCTTTCGGTATTTTAAGATTTTATATTGCCCGGCGTCTGATGGACATGGTTAAATCGACTCGATCTGAGTCATAGATTAGGTTGGGTTAGGTGAATAGTTTGATTGCTCGTGGTATGCTTTAGATGCTTGCCCATTGTGTTGCTTAGAACTCTTAGATATGAGTCAAAAAGACCGTCGGACATCGAGAAAACGCCTAGAGCCAGCCACAAATTTAGTGAGTGGGCCGATATCTCCTCCAACCAATTTTCTGGGTTCGTAGAAAGCGTGGGAGCCAAAGATGCCGCAACCTTAGTCTTACGAAAGCTGAATAATAGAAGAGAAAATGCAATGAACCCCCACCTCATCTTCCTCACTGCAACTTTAACTAGTTCGCTTACACAAAATCTTCAGCCTCACCGCATGAGTGCCAATATCTAATTAGTATGCCAATCAATGCGGTTGTGTAACCCTTGTTAAAAGATAACAGTTTAGTTTCACCCTGGACCAGAAGACAACTGCTGATTGCTGACAAACGCTAGTTGACCCGCTCTAAGCTCATGGATCAATCGTCCGAAAGCACGAATACAGGGGAACACCTACTCGTTCCCATCCTAATGGGATTCGGTTAAGGTGCCTTTCCTAGCGAGCTCATCTACTTTGTAACTTCCGACAATTCCGCTGTGGCCAGGCACCCAGACAAGTTTAATATGGAAATATGATATATTGGTATTGATGTTACTGCCAGTTTGGTCATGCAACCTTGAACACTGTCACTGTCAGCGAGCTCAAGACCTGTATAGCGGCTCTGCTTTCGAAGTGGCTGCATAACTCCCCAAAACAAGCCGCATTTCAGAGAAGTACTTCTGCTACTACCTCAAAGGCTACCACTTCTACATTTCAAAGGTCTGACAGTTTGAAATAGGAGTTTATTGAGAGCTCCCGACATCCATCTCTCCTTGAGCTTCACTTTCACTCTTCTCCAGCGATTTCGTCCCATCCACATATCTTTCGGCGGTATGTGCGCGGAAAAGATGCCGCTTTAAGTAGTGGTAGTAGTATCAGTTTTAGCGGCGCAGTGATCCAAGTTGCTGCAATCGAAATGAGAAAGAGCTTCGGAATGCTCCATGCCGGCAAGCTTAATGTTTAGAGTTTCCCGGAGTCTAACGGCAAACTTCACAGCAATGTATCTACCAGCAATGTCCCTGGTTGCTATATGTGAAATGGCGTTAAGTGCCATAGTAGGTGTTGTACGTGGCATACCCCTCATGCCAATGAGAGCCGCTCGTTAAATACGTTCCAGCGGTTCAGCGAGAGTGGCCCTATCGAGCCCCCTTCATCAATTGAATACACCATAGAACAGTATTGGCTGAACTATGGCTTATCGATCTAAACAGGGTTAGGTCTCCGAAATAACAGCCTTTGGCCGGATAAAATCAGTCGTAGAACTGGTTCTTGTGGGTATCGCAACTAACTCCCGACAAGCTATGCAGCCATCAACACCTTCACCGACTTCCCATCAGTGAATGGCGTAATTGGAGTCAAATGACCACCCATTGCCGACAAAGAGCTCGAGTTGCAGTGAGAAATGAGAGCGACCCTTTCCCTTTGGTACTGCCTCGTCGAAACAGATTAATTATGACTTTATAAAGCAATGCTCCTTTACAACAATATAGGGCAACTAGTGCCATTCTCAGCCTCTCCTCAATATTCGGCAGAAGTACATCATAAGACATGCTAATCATTTTTATATTATATAATCAAATCAGCAGATATTGACGACTTTAAACCAATCAAGCTTCGCCGTTCCTTCAATTTATTTCATAGAATTAGCGTCACTCTGTCAATCTAACGATTAGCATAATAAAATTAGCGTTAGAAGAGCACTCTGTAATCGCTGTCTTCTGTAATAGAGTGCACAAAGTTAACAGGCTGTCTGATCTTATGAACTACACGTCGTTCCTCTCTCTCTTTCTTCATCTCCTACTTCCTGCCGACTCTCAACCCAGTACCTTTATCACTTAGAGACATTTTACCCCTCCTGCTTCGAGTTAATCGCGCGTCAATTGACATAAGCATCGAATTCAAAATACATGAATCCACATTTAAACGAAAGATTTGCATAACAACACAGACAACAATCAACAGTTTAGCTGCCCCACTCCATTGCAAATTTGCTGCCGTTTACAAGCAAAGCTTCTTTTGTCACAAGAGTGTATCAATATAAATGAGCCATAATTCATGCAACAACCGATTACCCCAGATTGCGCCGCACCGGCATTCCATTTTACGCCCACATCATTTTTTCGCCGCCCGCCTCTTCTCAGCTCTCAGCCTGCTCTCCAGCGTACTTCACTTCCAATTTTCTGCATATCAACTTGCCATCTCCAGTTAATATCGGCTATCGCTTATACTGCGATTTATGATTTTATTATACTGTCCACATTTTTCGATGCTCCGCTTATGTGTCGCTGCCTGGCAGTCGCCTCCCAACCGCCGCTACCTGACCCGGCTCGTTGCAGCTCGGCGCGCTATCGCCATCGTCATCGTCAATATTAACATCAATTGATATGCGTCTCATTCGAAATTGACCTGCCGCCCTCCAACCACCAACTCTCGATTGCTGCTTTTTGCGCCAACAACAACAATTGCCATCATAGCGTTGCGCTTTTTTCTCTCCGCCACTTCGCTAACGTGTCAGCCAACGGCCGCCATGTCCGCATGTTCATTCAACAGCCATCCATAAATGCTGTTCATTTGAGTTTATATTGTACAAGCGCCCACACCCGCCGCTTCCACGCTCGCCGCTCTCGTTATTGCTCTCCCTCAGTCTCTATCAGTCATCCTGGCGATTTGTCCCCTCGATATCAGTTTTCTCCGCGCTTTTCGCTTCAGCTGTATCATAGGAAGCTCCCACATCACCTGTCCCCGATAGCATCAACTGCAAATGCGACAACAACAATGGCAACACACATCACTTCACTTTGAAAATCATGACTGTTGTTGCAGCGCCAGACTCACGACTGCCTGGCGCTCGGTTGGGTGGTCCACGTTGTCCACTTGCTGACGCTCCAAAGCACAGCCAACATTTATGCTTATATAAGTATGTGCGTGTGTGTGTTAGCAGCTCATATTGAAAACTCATGCTTTGTGCAAAAATGTCAGCAAATTGGCGGCAAAAGCAGCCAATCATAATATTGAAATGTGGAATCAAGTGGAAGTGGCAGAAGTCAATTCTCGCAGGTATTTAAATGATGTCAATTGTTTGTTGTTATTGTTAGGTACAAGTATTGTTGGCTTGTACTTCTTGGCGAAAAGAAACGTATTCCATAAAAGAACTAGTCTTTGATAGATAACTGCCGTTCCGACGAAGGAGCAGCCTCTTGATGAGAAAAGAACTTCTGAAAAGTTAACATTGTTCCCTTCAAGGTTGATACACTGATTATAGCGACCCTCCAATTCTCGATATCATTTTTTAGTACGATTTGTTCTTTGCTTCATAATAGGCCTCAGTTTCGGCGATCATCTCTTCATTCGACGAAAACTTCTTAGCAGTAAGCGCTCCTTTGAGATCTGAGAACAGGAAATAATCGCTGGTTGCCTGATGTGAAAAATTCAGCAGGCGCGAAAGTACCTCGAACCCCAGTTCATGGGTTTTTGCCATCGTTTTCACTGGCTTTTCACACGGGGCATTGTCTTGGTAAAATAACACTTCCTTTTACTTCAAAAGCGGCCGTTTATCGGCGATTTCGTCCTTCCAATCGTCCAATAACTCTATGTAATCGTCGCTGGTCCCTTCCAAAATACGAACGACATAACCCTGCCAGGTGACTGATGCGTTTTTCCTCGCTTTGGAGCGGGCTTATCGCATGGAACTCACTTTGATAACTGCTGATTGGACTTCGGAGTAAAACGAGGCAGTCATGTTTCATCCACTGTCACTTATCTACCCAAAAAGTCCGGCTTACTAAACCTTGATGGGTGATTTTGGTGGGGCAGTGTTCGTAAACTCGCCATCAAGCCAAGATTTTGTTTCAAATGCCATTTTTTTACTGACCTCTTCCAATACTCCACAGTATTTAACATTAAAATACTTAAATCCAATAAAGCTGCAACTTTTTAATATTCAATTTATAAGCATTCCGAAACAATTAAGCTCTACTTCCTACATTCTTTGCAAAATTTATAAATCTGACATATTTATGGTCTCAAAACGCCCCTCGCTCGCTCTCATATATTAAACGACAACGCGAATTTATATGAGATAGCTATATATTTACAGTATGTATATATTCCCGGCAGTCTTCTTTTAGATATAGGATTATAATAGAAGAAAGCACATAAATGGAGCCGCCGCAGCCGCAGCGCGTTACAGATGTGGCATGAAGTAAAACCTCACGTTGCAGGAAAATTGAAATGAATGGCATTTGCGGCAGACGCCACCAACCCCACACGGACATCCTATAAATTGCAGAGATACGTACAAATATATTGTCTTTCCTTGCCGTCACAAGTGTCCGCCTATTCTTTTCGCAACTAAGCGCGCCAAATTCGGTAATCTGCTGAAACGCCGCCGCACTGCATAGAAATGTGCGGTTGAGCTGGTATTTAAATAAATATTTTATGCCGTTTGCTGTGGCTTAAGATTACAACAGAGCGAGCGCGCTTCGGTTAATAGAAAACATCAAGTGTTTTATTTAATCAGCCGAAGGTATTTTGGTTAAAGGTTAGAAATTCCGTATATAGGTATGTGGTATTATGGTTGGTTTGTTTGTGTTCCTCCAGAGCGTAGAGAGGACGACTCAGTTTGAAAAGTGCGAAATTGAAGGAAAATGAAAGTGGATGTATACCATTCTCTCTAGCTGAGAGGGATTTGAAAGCATTAAATTAATAAACACATAATTTTTTTTTTTGACTACATGGACTACCAGACTCCACAGTTTTCTGAATACTCTTGAACCGGACTTAACTTATGAAAATAAATATACTTATAAATATTAAAAAGTCAAACGAAGTCTGAATGATAAAGAGAAACAGCATAACATTTTAATATTCGGCCTATAGATGGCACTGTGGCAAAATAAATTCGGCAACATGGCAAAAGAAATTCGGCAACATGGCAGAAATTATTAATTTAGGAGAACTTTTTGCACAATTTAGGCAAAATATATGCATTATAATTTAACGATATACACAAAGAGAAAGATCTACACACACCCAAATTCAAATAGTTATCTATATTTTACAGTTTCAGCTTTTAAATCACCCGTGCTTTTTATGTTTCAATCAAACATCGTGGTTCCTAATTGAAATGTCATGTTTAACGCAATTCATTTTCGCGCACAAAATTCCCACTTCTTTCTCTGCCTCCGCACTCGCACTCACTCACTCGTTTTGCCGCTCGCTCATGGCTTACGCTCAATCAATGCTGACTAGTTTATTTGTCGGTGTGTTCGTTTCGCATTTACTATTGAATTTCTACCTTTTGTTTCATTTGCATCCTTTCACTCTGCTTTTCCGCTCTACCTCCGCTCTATGTGTCAGTCAACTGCCACATTGCGGCATTTTAACTCAAATTTAATGCTGACAATTCGCTCATCTCAACAATAATAAAGCAATCGAACTTTATATTGCCGCTGTAATGTTGAAAATTTTATTTTCGTTGACATTGACGCGATTTGTCAAAAGGATTTTTGCGTTAGGGTGTTTGCCCTTTCTTCCTTTCCTCTTTCTACACTATTTTTTGTTTATTGCAAGAGAATTTTGGCTGTGTTGTGATCTCTCAATCATTTATATGCGTTGCAAGTATATTCGATTTGATTGCTTCTCTTGTCTTTAAATTGATCTCAAGCAATTATGACCTTCCGATGGCCAATAGAGCGGCCAATGCTGTCAGAGTCACCGGGTTATTACGGAAAATATTTGAAATGTGATGGTTTAGAGCTCAAGAACTTCTCAATAATTTTTTGGATTTTGACTGAATAGAAGAATAGCCGTCAGCGCAGACTTTTCTAGCCTGGAAAATGAATCGAAAGAGACCGGTTTGTGGTGAACGAGTGTCGAATGGAATACTTGGAGGCCACATAGTTACAAAGATTCTTCGCGACTTGAAAACTACGTAACTGCTGGCAGCTATACATTTGAAAAAGTTGTGAACTTTGTATATCTCGGAGCCAGCAAAAATTGCATCAAAAATGTCAGCCTGGTCCATTTAGGGCACAATAGACCTTAGATCGCGGTGCAATCATCATTTATTTATCTAAGCCTGGAGATTTAACCCAGATTAACTCTTGCCAACAGTTACTGCTATGGGATTGGTAGACAATTGCGAAGCAGATCCCTCTCTCGACGAACAAAAGTTACGTTTTAAAAGTCTCTGATCATTCCCGTCCTATCATATGGTGCAGAAACATGGACCATGACGACCCGAGATGAGAAAACGATGAGTATCGAAGAAGATGGAACCATGAACTGTATGAGTTCTGCGGCGACATGGATATAGTTAAGCACATTAAAATCTATAGAATAGGGTGATTCGGCCACGTTTCTAGCATGGAAGATGATGCTGTATGAAAATAATCCCTCGACTGGAGACCCTGAGTGGACAGCTGAATCGCTCATGCATCTAATGGAAGGACCAAGGGTATAGCGAACTATCAGCGCTTGGGATGTACAACTGGCAAGACTTCGCAAAGGATAGAAGCAAATGGAGGTTTGTGTTCTCGGCCCAGACCGACACACGGTTGTGTTAGCCAAATAAGAAGAAGTTAAAGCAAAACTTTTATTACGGATTTTCAATTATGTTTTTGTAAGGATAATAAGGAAATTGGATGGAACACCCTCTTTTCATCAGTAAAAACCATTTATTAAAGTTAAAATGTTCGAAATCCAGCTTTCATAAAATATTTCATCATTAGTTCCAGCTCATTTTTGTTCCATAAATAATTAAACACACATTCAGGCATTTATAAATTCCCACAAACGCACCGTTCAATGTAAAATACGCTTTGAAATTCAAATTTAAGTATGCAATGAGCTTCCGTTCAACATTAGCACCTAATACGCTCCACCACAGCAACAACTATTGGCCAAATATTGTCAAATTACCAACTAAGCTGGCGATTCAAGGGATTATACGCACGCAGTGGACAGCATAGTGACAGGAAGTCCACATAAATCTCGGCTGCCGCACAACTATGTGTGTATGTGTGTGTATATGTGTAAGTGTGCATACAATAAATACTTTCAGCTATGCAATACGTTGAAATGAGCATAGTTATGCTCATGTGGCTGCCACTAAGCGCCATGCATGGCCGTCACTGCCAGACAGTTGGCCCTAATAGAGTTGCCAGACTAGCCAGCCTAATGCACGCACTGCCGCCACACATTTGACCAACACTGTGAATCGCTTATTAGAGTGGTGGCTATAAATGCCACTGCTTCGTGTCACATTTGATGAAATTGCAGCTTAACTAATGAACTGCATTCGAAGTGATTATTCATTGCCCATACACAGGCGCAAACACTCGCACACACACACGCAGCTCGAAGCTGGTTGGCGCTAAGCCGCTGTTGTAGTTACTCATTTTCATATTCTGTGCGCATATTACTGCGTTTGTAAGCCCTGACAACAAATCACCGGACATGTGTGGCAGGCACACACGCTCCACCATGCTCGCTGCCTCAGCTCCTGTTGCATTACGGTGGCATGCGTGTGCATCGCTGTGTCTCTAAGTCAACGAATTAGTTCATCTATTGCAAATAATGACGTTGCAAATGTGCTTACGCCTTACGCAGGGTAACTTTACCATCTCCATATATTCCTACATATATTATGTATGGATTGGAAGCTTATCTCAGAGCATATATGTATGTATATATGCATGGGTTTCAAGACCTCTTAAGAATAAAAATTATATTTTATTAGAAAATCAGTGATCACAAACTCTTTAATCTTTTCTTATCTTGACTTCTTTTTAATTTATTTAGATTTAATAAGATTTCGCCATACAAAGATGACATGTGTTCATCTCGTCTCCGAGGTGATTTGAATCTAATTTACTTGAAACCTCCGTGCGGGACTCTGATTTAGCGACATCTGCTGTCAGTATGGAAATTCGCCACATTATCACAGCCTCTGTCGTCTCAAAATGTTTGCCTTTCATCGGCCTTTTCAACAAGGAAACAAAAAAGTGTCCGGGAGGCGGCACATGTGGGATGTAAGGTGGCTGCGAAAGCTTTGGGATGCCGGCCTTCGTTAGGTCGGCTGCGATTTTTTGTCGGACCCGATTAACCCTTCATTTGAGTTTCGTGAGGACTTCCACGTAAAACTTGGCGTTGACGGTTTGTCCAGGAGGAACAAATTTATGGTGGACGATGCCTTTGATGTCAAAAAAGTCAATAAGCATTGTTTTTGCTCATTCGTCAGCGACCTCTTCCCGACACTCAAAAAGGCCTGGTGCCACCGAAACACACCACTTCTTGCTAAAGCAACATCTAGGTAAGCCTGCTTGATGATATCAAACGTCTCTGTCGCAGATTTCCTGAGTTTCACACAGAGTTTAATCACGCACCTTTGCTCTAACGAAGGCTGTAGTTTCGGCTTTTACCGCTTACAGAAACACGTCGCGCGAAGATGTTTGTCCCAACTCTCCAGGTGCTCGGAGACAACTGACCATTCGCTCGTTCTTTAGCCAAAAACGCCCTCTATTGAATCCAGTCGGTACGTACACTTGGTTCCGATCGTTCAGTTTGTTTGGCAGTTATATGCCATTGGTCCGATATCGGCAATTCCGACAAATAAACAGCTTCTTGGGGAAAGAACTACATATACCAATTTTCAGATTCATATCTCAAAATGGAGGGACTAGTTCCCGTTTATAAAGACAGATATACAGACGAACGGACAGACAGACGGACGGACAGACAGACAGATGGAAAGATAGATAGACGGATAGTCGGACGGACCAAGTGACAAATTCTGCTCTACATCCATCTTCTTGTCTTAAGCATCCATTCTGCAACTTAAACCAAGCTTGAACTAGCTTTCTCTTGTCTTTCACACTGATTTACCTTATTCCACATAGCTGTACAGCTAGCTAGCTAATCATAAGCTCAGTTGTTCATAACGAATTGCCAGAAATCCAATTTAAAATTTTGCACACAATTAATTAAAATATATTTGTTTGTTTCAACAATTACCACGGTACAACAAGTTTTATTGCTGGAGTTTCCAGTGGTTCGTTACGCTGTCCCACGCTACCCTTTCACTACCCTACATGGCTCCACCGCACGATTTATCAAACATAGTATGCGCGTTCGCATTTCAAATGCCACAATTGCGACACTAATTTCGTATTTACGAAATATTTTACGATTACTCATTTGCAGTACGCTCTGCGTGGCCGCGTCCGCACCCCTCGACCGTGTGGCTGGCTGCATTTTAGTTAGATATTTTGCCAACTGCACTAAATCTCTGGCAAACTTCACTTTACGCCACTTTTAATGCCAAATACATTTTATCTACACGGACGCAACTGCACTGCATGCCCTGCATTCCTCCTGTTCGCAATGTCATCTTAGCCAGGTCGCTCCCCCACCGACTAATCCTCGCTTGCGCTTGAGCCGCTCTGATGCATTCGCAAGCACTTCGTGCGGTGAGCTTCTGCCCATCTTGTGCACATAATATTCTAGCCATCTCCGTGCTGATGAGACCCTCGCCGCTGCCGTCCGCTCAGACAGCGTGTTCGGTAGGGCCATCGCCTAATGCTCCGCCATTTGCTCCGCTTATCTCCCGTTTTTCTACAAGTGCTGTCCACTCGCTCCAATGCTGCCTGGTCTAATCTATTTTTGTTTGCCACCGCATTATGTTGTAAATTTTGCATGTTGCTCAGCTTATGGCTTTGCAGCGAGGCTCCTCGCCGCAGCACAATGATTTTGTGTATTTGTGTGCGAAAAATAAGCGTTGTTATAAATTCAACTTTTCCTCGTGCATCATTTATCTTTGCTCTTGTGGACGCAAGTCGCTTTTTTCGACATATTTATCTATCGCTATAGTTATAAACTAGTTTTGCGAACGATGGCAGCAGCCATACCATTTGGGTGTCAGGTTTGTCTAACAAATGTTGGAATTACATTGAACCGATGTGCCTGGCATATGGATTTATGATCCTTGTAGAAGAGGTGAGTATTTTGTCTGGAGAAGATCTGTTCTACCTTGGCTTAAGCTCAACCCGGCTGATCAAATCTAATGGATCCATTTGATTTGATCATAGTTGATCACTTTCAATTAGATTTACATTAAATTTTAGTTAGTTGGTTTGTAAAAAAAAGGGCGAGCGTGAAATCCCGACCGCAGGTAGTCACACTTAAGTCGTCATTAGGTCCATTGTGTTCACGAGAGGCAAGCCTTATACAGCAACCCAACGGATTTGGTAAAAATCCTTATTTTCTCCACCCCAGCTGCACAAGTTTCTTAAGTTGAAGCTTTGAGAGCCGTGGAATATGTCCCGTTTCATATGGCTGCAGGCTGGGCATTCGCTAGATAATGTTCCGGCGTCTCATAAGGATCCATGCAAGCTCTTCCGCTGAGTTCACTTTTCTCATTTTCTGAAGTTGGGATCTTAAAAGTAGGTGCCCTGTGATGACCCTTATATTGTTTCTAAGCTCCCTTTTGCCAAACAGTATGAGGTGTATCCACCATCAACGCTACCCCAAAGTAACTTTGTGGTATGACCTGTGTACCAAGAACTCGGGTTTTCCTCTAGGGGTTCTTGCTTCTAGAAGGCGCTAAATGGCTTGGGGCAGCTTAAGACTTGGCCAGACCAGCATTACTAAAGGCTTGGCTATCCACTAAAAAGTTCATGGACTTTCTGACAAGGCAGTTTTTGTTATGCCCACAATTTCGGCCTGAAAGACTGAATTGTAGTCACATAGTTTGATGCTACCTTCTGTGTGTGGATTTCCACAGAAGAAGCCTGCTTCTGCTCCTATTTCACCTTTTGCTTACTCGGTGAATATATATTTTTCGGCGATGGAACTGTCGGTCATAGAACTATTGATTCATTCACCTCTATTGAAGAATGAAAAGGTTGAGATTACTTCCTCATAAGGCTCCTTTTCTCGGTCGCATTGCGAAATTACCTCAAGTTCATTAGCATTAAATATAGTCAATGGGAATTATTTAGATCTCTTCTGCTTCTGTTCAAGCACCTAGCGATATTAGAGGAGAATAGTGTTATTAGCTCTGATGTCATTTCTTCCAATCTACATTCATCTGATCTCACGGTACCGACTTGAAACTACAGTTTTGACCACAAGCCAAGTGAAGTCTTGGCGGTCTGACTTGTTTCCAGTATATCTAATCAAATGAGTTCTCTCAGCGAATATTTTTCAAAATTCCCGCTATAATGTCGATTCCATCCATTTCCAATGCTTACAGTGCCATATCTGGCCACATGCTCCGGAAGGGCTTGCCGCATTCAAATTCCATTGCCTTGACTATGCTTTTTGCGCAGCTTGTGCCTGTCCATTTAAGGCAAGCAAGCAGCCAGCGCGTGCCACAAAGCCATGTACGCGCATAAATACTTGTACAGCAGTTGATTGAACCTATGTTCTTGCAAACATACATTCTTGTTGTTGTACATATGTTGTAAGCATTATTAATGCATACATGTGTTCGGTCGCATGTTCCACATGCACCACTTGCGAGTGCATAGCTAATTGATAAATGCCCCCAAGCGGCGCCAAGTCTATTACTTATTAATGACCGAAACTCAAACCAAAGCAAATAATAACGCACCACTCCACCCACCAGCTAGAAGTTGGCCGGCCACACACAGTTGGAAAGTTTTTGCGAGCAAACCAGCAACGCTTGCGCTAGAGATGTAACGAATGAGACGAGGTCTAAAGTACCGGTTAGATGAGTACTTGAGCTCGCATGCACTGGCTTACCAAATACAGGGTTTCTTTTAAAAGAAATAGAGACAATATGGCCTAACCAGCGGGACCTCGATTCTTCTTAGAGTACATAGTTGTTGTAGGAGTGCAGAATATGGATATGACGAACCTTGGTAACACTGTATTTAAGATTCATTTGATGCCTTTGTATCAATCACCGCCAAACTGATCGAAGTATGAGTAGCAGAGCTCCATCAGCTGACTACAGAGCGGAAGAAATGAAAAATGTTCAGTTTAGTTCAGTTTCATTGGGCTCAACCCGAATTTGCTCCACTGAGATGATTTCCTCGAGGATAGATCAAAATAAGCTTTAAAAACTGGACTTGAAAACAGGCTACAGACGGGGAAAAGGCATGGAAAGAGTTAGCAAAAGAAGATAGTGAAAGATTTCGTTGCAATTGTGACAGTTAAAGTTGCAGTTGTATTCTTCTCACGTCAGGACTTCAGGGAAGTTCGCGCTATACCTCAGCCGCTTCTCCATCGAAGTTCTTTCTAAGATTTTTATTTTTTCATTGAAACGGGCTTCTAAATTTTCAACCATCTTCATCTAAACATTTGAAGAATGCCCAACTCTTCGGCTCACTGGTTAATAACCGCAACACGCAACGCCATTTACTCACATTTACAGTTATTAATTAACGCTGAAAATTTTCACGCTCTTCATTCTTTCGCTAGACGAATATGTCTGCTATTCGGTCTATTCATATATCAGCGCGCGTGTCTTTAACGGTACAGCATCGCCAGGCATCATAACGTTGACTGCATGTATGCATAATAATTCACATATTAATAGGTGCGCGTGTATGTGTGGGTAAAATTAATTAAACGTTTTTTATGGTACTCAGGTGGCTGCGCGAAATTATCCGCCGAAATTCAATTAGCTGCAGGTAATTTCTCTTTTTATTTTAGGTTTTTTTTTTTGCTTTTTGTTTTGGTTGATTGCTGTGGCAAATTTTTGGGAAACTCCATTTTGATGTATTCGCCGTTGATGACATCAATTATTCAAGTAATAGCAATGCCTCATGCATTAAATATTTATGCAGTGGTATTGGTGTAGTCTAAAAATGTGTGTGTGTAATTTCGTTTAATTCGTGAATAATGGATGGGCGCCACATTTTTCATTTGCCCGCAATTGAGTCTATGAAATATGGAAATACAAAGTGCTTTAAATTTTATTTGGGTAAAATGTAGAAATAAATCAGATTTAGTGGGAACATGTGTGGTGGGTTTTTTTTTTTATTTTTTCTTTTATAAAAAAATTGAGGTTAGGAAATGAAATTTTGTTTAATATATTGATACATTATGAAGCTTTAACAGCTCGAAAAACGCAAAAAAAAAATAGTATTATTTATTTTTTTAAGAGGCTTAAATTATTAAATTAAGCTGGCAACCCTGTAATAAGTTATTTTTAAATGTAAAAAATATTGTTAGTGTCATGTATGAATCTTAGAGGAACATTGCCCACTTATTTTAGAAGTTTTCTTTAGTAATCGTATAATTGAAGTCTAAAAACTTGGCAACCCTATAATTTTTTTGGAGTTTTTCTCACCAGTTGCAGTTAAAAATCACTTAGCTTAGCTTGTTCCTAAATGAAAAAAGCTTAAAAAATTATTTTATTTTTTCATGTGCTTAAATTTATAAATTTAGTTGCCAACGCTAAAATAAGTTATTTTTAAACGCAACAAAATATTGTTATCATTATGTAGGAACCTTAGAGGAACATTTCTCAGCATTTTTACGCAATTTTCTTTGATAATCATATAATTGAAGTAAAAAAAAGGGGCAACCCTATACTTTTTTTTCAAGTTTTTTGCACTAATTGAAGTAAAAATTTATGTTGCCTAAGTTTTTCTAACTTTTTCAAAAAACCCTTTGTAAATTACAGTGGCTGCAAAAAGTTAAATTAATAAATTTAGTTGGCAACCCTATAATAAGTTCTTTTAAAATACAAAAAATATTGTTTTCGTCATGTGCGAATCTTAAACCCACATTGCCCATCTTTTTTAGGTAATTTTTTTTTAATAATCATATAAGTAAAATATAAAAAGTTGGCAACCCTATAATTTTTTTTGGAGTTTTTCACCCTAGCTGAAGAAAAAAATCACTCTTTTTAATTTTTTCTAACTTTTTTATTCGTAACGTTCCCTCAAACAGCACTTTGTAACTTACAGTGACTGCAAAAAATGTTAAAACTTCTTTAAATACAAAAAGCAATGAAATTTTTTTACCTGTTAATTAACGATAACAGATTTTATGCAAGCTTTTTACATTGCCGATAAAAGAGTAACTAAAAATAGGTTACTAAATGTGTATATTGTACACAATAGTAATGAAAGCGGAGCAGCTCAACGGCATAGAGTTACCTTACTCCTGCAGGAAGGACACAAGTCTTTTAAAAATTTACGAAATGTGTTTGTTAGAACTAAACTGCTTGTTCACTGGGCACCACTATGCCTTTTTTGTTTTTATTGTTGTTTTCAAAAAACCAAAAAATTTTGTTTTGAAAAGTTTGCACCAAAAACTAATTAGTTTACCAAAATCCGAAGATTTCATGTCCCTTCCAATATTTGACTGCATGCTTAAATATGTATGTGTGAATATGTGTACGTATGTATGGATATATAAGTATGTCTGTCTGTGCATATGTATAGTACATATTTGCCACATAAGTGTCTACATATGTATGCATTGAGCACATTAAAGCAACTTCGCCGCACAATTGCATTTGTGTGTGTGCGCACGCTTAGACCCAGTGCCTGCCATTTTGGCAACAAACTTTGCCGACATAAAATTAAATTAAACTGAAAATTTTAGCCATAAAAACTGTGTAATTTCAAATAACGGAAGTCGAATTTTCACGAGCATCATATGTAACGGCGTCTACGAGTGTATTGGAGCACACACATGTGTCAGCAAATCTGTGTTTGTAGTCGCAGCAGCCGAAATGTGCATAAATGTATGCGTGCGCATATGCATGTGTATGTGTGTTGGCTTCGTTTCACTAAAGCGCAGATTTCCCAAACACATACTCACACTTACATGCGCAGACACGTTTGTAGTTTCCTGTCATAAAAATTTGGCTGTGCAGTGACTCGGCGTAGCGAACGCACGTTTGGCTGCATTGGAATTGGTGATATGTGTATGTGTAAGTGCTTGTATGAAGATAAATTATGTATTTAAATACTTGTAACCACGTACGGCGTTTAAAGAAAAAGTTCGCACTAAATTAGAAATGTGTGTTAATGCACACACACAGCGACACAGGCATAGGTGGGTAACTACTTGCATGTTAAGTTACGTTTTGTGAGTATAGCATTCAAAATTCACCACAAAAAAGAAGTTAACCAAATCTCTCTTCTCTTTTTTTCTAAATTCTGGCACTCTCCATTTTTAGAACCCTATACTTGTTTTATAGTCCTTGACATAGGTTGAAACTGATTTGGATAAATACATGAACTGGCAGTATTATATAAAATAATGAGCTCTATCTCATAGCTGCCATGTTAGAACCGTCTGATAGCTTTTCTCAGTTATCTGACATTCGTTTGACATCTGCCGTTTGACACCCGCCTTTTGAAATCAACTCGTATACGTTTGGCATTCATTTGACAACTACTATCTAACATAATTTATATTGGCATTTGACAGTTGTCAAACGGATGTCAGTTGGATGTCAAATGACAGTTTTAAATTAGATATCTGTCAAAGGAAGGTCAAACGTAGCTGCCGAATAGACGTCAGATGACAGCTGCCAAAGTGGTATCAAATCAAACTCAAATGAATACGAGTATCGTTCAAAAGATGATCTGGCATCCGTCTGACAGTTAACCTTAGTTATCTGACATTAGTTTGACATCCAACTCGCATATGTTTGACATTTATTTGGCATTTTACAGTTTTCAAATGGATGTCAGGCACAAGTTTCCAATGGCAGCTGAGAAACGGATTTCAGAAAACATGAATTTTAAAACGGAAATTACTTTGGCGTTCTCAGATGTCTGTAGAGAACAGATACTAAATAGTAGCTGTCAAATGGACTTCAGATGACAGCTTTAGAACGGTTATCAAATCGAACTAGGATGAATATCGAGAAAAGAGATTGGCTTTTTTAAGTTTTATACCTAAAAAAGATTATTATTTTGGTATGCTGCAAAATGTAAGCATCAAAAGTTGAGCTGACATCCGTCTGACAGCTTTTTTTAAACGTGTGACATTCATTTGACAACTGCCATTTGACATCCAGCTACTATATGACATTCATTTGGCATTTGACAACTAACAAAGTGATGTTTATTGGATGTCAGAGATGGAGGCAGATGTCAAATCTCAGCTACGAAACTAATATCAGATATGGCATAAATTTCAAGTTCCAAAAGTTTATCTGACATCTGTCTGACAGTTATTATCACACGTTCAACAATTGATTATCGTCTGACAGCTACTACAGGATATTCATTCGGCATTTGACAATTGTCAAACACATGGCACTTGGATATTAAAGGGTATATGTCAAATGGCAGCTTTGCAACTGATATCAGACAGCTGTCGTCAAAGAAATATTAAGCATATATCAGATAGAAGTTCTGAGATAGCTGTCAGGGAACAGTTACCAAATGAGGGCTATTGAGTGGACGTCAGATTTCAGTTGTCAAATAGTTGTCAAATCGGCACAATCGTATACCTCTCCTGTCTCCTGTCTGAGTCACTTTTATGACAAGTACTTCGAAATCAACGGCATTATTTTTCAAATATTTGTTTATCGCATAAAAGCAGCGGGAAATCGCCTTGATTCCGCCATTACTGTGCAACTTGTATGCAACAACTTTTCTTGAGTTAAGCAATTTTAGTGGTACATAGCGTAACAAACATTCCGGACTAATTTTGAGAAGCATTCTTACAAAATGTTTGCTGTGTCTCTATTTCTATTGCTGCGTCGCTTTCAACACAGTGCCAAATGTAGCTGCAACATTTGTTAATGACAATTAAAAAGAAGTAAAGTAAATGGCAAAGCGCAGTAAACCGGCGTAAGAAGGGCAAAAGTTGTGAAAGGCAGACTATTCCGTAGGGAAAGCGGAAGAGCAGACGCGAGGAAGCGCAATGTTAAGCAAAGTTGCAAAATGACTTTTTATGATTTATATGAGTATGCGTGTGTTGTAGCATATGTATGTGTGTGTGTGTGTGAGTGCCATAAACGCAGTGACAACGCTGCGCCTTGCCTTGCCAAGTATGGAATTCCCCAGTCGCGCGAAATTTAATTTACAATATGGCAAGGCAAATGCAAATTTATTACGAAAGCAGCAGAAAATTGTTCTAAGAATGTTTTGAATAACTTTAAATAAAATTCATGTAGACGCGATTTAATTATGTTTTTGGGTGCGTGGAGTGCAACCCTGCTTACTCGCAGCGAATGTGACCCACTTCCAAGGCCACTTAACCAGTGTTCTAAAGGACTCCCATCCCGACCATAAAAAGCAACTATATTTTAATGAAACTCAAACCTTTTACGCTAAGCTCATAAATCGCCTTTGACACATCATCTTCACTTTAATGACCATTTATGACCGGCAATGGACAGGCCGGTGGGCGCTGCACACCCACCGTGCCGCAGCGCCGCACTATTTTTAATTAATAGTAAAAACAAGCAGCAAACGCCCACAAGGCTTACTGCAACAGCCACCGAGGCGAGACGCGGCCAACGGTGGACGGCTAGCGCGGTGCTGCGGCAGTTGGTGGTGCATTGTTGGCGTTGGCGCTGCGTGCGAAATGTGCCTTAAACGAAAATTAAATGCTGCGCTAAATGAATATTTAAGATTGCATGTGCATGTGCGTGTGTGTGTATGTGGGCATGGGTGCATGTTGCCTGCAGCAAATGTAACAAATAGCGGCGCTATCAGCTTGCCACGGCAGGTGGTGTTAAAATAAAATTTTCTACTTTAAACGAATTTTATGAGTTTTTACAACGGAGGCAACTGCGTTGAGGGCGCCAACCGCTATTAAAACGATTGCAGTTTGTTGGTGGAACGAAGTGAACGATTTATTTATACTTATATATAGTATGTTGGACTGGACCGCATATAAGTTGTTTTCTCCTTATATTCTTCCATACAGTTTCTGCAGATGGCGTATGGTACGATTCCAAGCCTTACTGCGTGGACGCCAATAGAGCAAAGACCCATTAAAAGCTCCAAAACTAAGAGAGCGCTGGCCAAGCTTCCTCAAAGCCCAGCTATCTAGTAGTAGAACACAAGAGAATACGGTAGCAGCAACCCACTCCTATTCTACTGATAGCGGTTCTGCGGTGCCTTTTCCTACTTGCTCATCAGCTTTACAGTTTCTTGAGATTCTGCTGTGGCCTGATACCCATACCAGTCTTATCGCAAAGACACTCGATACTATTGATACCAAGGTTTTCCTTTTTTACCAACCCTGCAATGTTAATGAGTTTCAGGCTAGTATCGTCGCCCTGTTATCTGAGTGGATGGTCACTTCTCAGGTTGTTAACAGTCAGGATGTCAACAGTCAAGACGTTTGAAGCTAGAGTTGATAGAGAGCTCCTGATAGTAAACTCCTCCACCAACATTTTCCCAAGCTTAGACCCCGCCGTAAAGAAGCTCACTGCCACTCTCCCCCAACGGCTTCTTTCCACCTTCAACTCCGTCACCGTTATATGGGCAGAGAAAGAGCCGCCAGAGTTCGGTTGTCGACTCCACGATCAAAAGTAAGTGAGGATTTTTAATTGTTCAGACAAGCGTTTTTTTAGGAACCCAGACTTTCTGAGTCTGATGGCAACTTTTGCAGCCATACACCTTTTGACGATGTGCACGGACAATATGTGCGTTAAGTGCCATGGTTGGACTGGACCTTAGTGTTCCACACATGCTGATGAGTACCAGTCGTTGAACACTGTCGAGTTTCTTTGCAAGTGTGGTCTTTTTCTGAGCCCTCCAACACATAAATACTTCATAGAACATAATGGCCTTGACTATGGTGTCATAGAGCCAGAGGACCAGTTTTGGTGAGAGACCCCACCTTTTGTCAATGGCTCCTCTACAGCAATTCAAGGCAATCGATGCCTTGTTTTGCTCTCTCTTCGATATTCGGATTCCATGAAAGCTTCCTGTCTAGAATGAAAAGAGGAGAGACAACTCCATTAATGACGACTATTACGTAGCATTGATTGACCATTTGAAGGACGAAATCGCCGACAGCGTTTGAAGAAAAGAAAGTGCTGTTTCTACAAGGAATGCACTGAGTCACAAGTCAACGAAAACGGTAGCAAAAATCCACTAATTGCTCTTGGAAGTGCTTCCGTTTTCTTCTTACTCTCCAGATCTGTTCTTCAACGACTATTTCCTGCTCTTTGAAGCCTGTTTTGAAGCTTTAAGGAAACTATCTTCAATAGCGAAAACGAATTTTGGCAAAAAATGTGCTTTACTATGGTAAGCCGTAGACTTTTCAACTGACCTGTTATGTTCTGCTTCTATTTCTAAATGAACTTCCTAAGAGACAATGGAAATGTAGATATTTTAAGCTGATAAATTTATGTTTCTGATTTCATACTGTTGCAGCAATTCGAAGCGCATGTGTCACCCACTTTTACACGTCATGAAAAAAAATCGACACCTTTACCCACTTTCAAGCACATATTTCGGCAATATTTACTGCAAATTTTACGGCAAGGGTGCTTCCGCTGACCGGCTAATGACTATTGCAGCAAATCGCAGTTTCAAATAACCAAAAATTGATAGCACAGTGTTGCATGAGCCGCATGAAGTCGCCTACTGCAAAAGGCGGCACACCGGACCCACTACCAGGGCCAGCACTGTAACCACTATAGCACATGCATACATATATGACGTCATGTTACCACACCGTGGAGCCACTTCATGCAAAACACTCCGGCAACCGACGCCGCACCACTCAATTTCCGCTAATGAGGCAGCACGTGGCGTATTTGCTTGTGCAACGGCATTTAATTTTGTTTGCTTTATTGCAACAATTTGTTGTTGTTACTTGTTTTACAAATAAGCAATATTTCTGTGTGTGCGTAAATGCATTTTTGTTGCTATTTTCCTTTGTCCATTGCAGCAATATGCAATTGGTTTACAATTTTGTTGCAACAACCTAAAAATAGACAATGTGCCAACAACAGCGATTGCGGCAGCGTCAGCAGCAGCTGCAGCGAAAGATAGTAAAACAAATAATTCTAACTGTCCAACGCACAGCTAGAAATCGCCGGCGATTGCTCATATAAAATTCTGGTTGCAAGCTCGTTCAATGTCCGGTTGCATAGTGGGATCAATTGTGGACTCTAACTTCAGTTGTAGAACTTACTTCAATCGGATGAAATAACTATAAAAACGTGACATTATGTTTACACGTCTTAGAAGCGGCTCTGACAATCTTGAGGTCACTGACGACGAGTGCTTCGAGATTGCACTCCTGCGAGTTACTCATCTCCGAACACATAACCTCACATGGTACTACACTTTGGGTTAGGAAAATTAATCTGGAACCCGCATTAGTATTGGAAAAGTTACAGTTCGCCAGTCGTTTTTCCTTTTCACTATTTGGCGCCAATTGAAGATTCCAAGCGAAGCCAGGCCCTTCTCTTCCTGATCTTTCCAACGGAGTGGAGGTCTTCCGCTTATTTAGCATCCTCCACACTCTCAGAACCGGATTGTTTTCATCTACACAGACGACATGACCGAGCCAGAGCAGTCGCTGGTATCGAAGAGATACTATACTCAAGTCACTAAATCCTTATTCTTCCTATAGAAGAGCCCACTGTACTCTTTATATAATATATGCAGTTCTAAAAATAATGTCTCTTTTTCCGTTCCCAATGCGGCCGCGCCTCCTGCTGCCATTTTGTGCTGGCACTCCGCACGCAGAATTGTTGCTTTTGCGGCAATTATTATTATGAGTTTGTTGTTTTAGTGCGGCGTACGTGCCGCCTTTGTTGGCGCGTAGCTCGTTTAAAAAACAATCAACTTTAATTTCGTTTTGAAATTGTCCAAATATAGTAAATCGTTAGAGTGACCAATCAGCAGCTAACTGAATTGCCGTTACACCGCACGCCAGGCTATTGTGGCTAACGGTACTCTATTCGCCGTTTTCGTTTTACATTAGCTGGTAATTATTTTGTAATAAATTTCGCAAATGAATAATAAATGTTTACGCAATTTCAGTGGACATAATTTAAATGCAGGAAAACTACATAAAATAGCAACAACATGATGTGGCAAGCTCTTTGAAAACGTTTGTTTCGTAAAAGTAAATATTTTAATTTGCAAAGTCTAAAAAAGAGAGACATCAGAGATGACGAAACACATTCTATAGAGCACCTCCTATATCAGAGCACCTTTGTTGTTGTCGAATAAGGGATATATTACTGAACTCAAGCAAAGCTGGTTGCTAACTAGGTTAGTTTAGGAGGGGAGCTCATAAGTAGAAATTCAGACATATCTGAGGGTCATTACTTTCTTTATCTGATGTTTCGAGATTGATAGATGATACTGGAGAGAAAAGATCAAGGCGGAGGGGGAAATGGAGCGAGTATTGAAGTGTGGTAAAAACAGACAACTCAGCAAAATTATTCCAATAGAGGGTAATTAAGAAAGCCACATTCACTAAACAGCTAGATCGTATTCAGCGAGCGGCTCTCGTACTTGTAGTCATCAGTGGGGCACTACGTGCAATATCATCGAAGGCATTTAGTTCGATTCTACATATAGCACCAGTCTCCGCTATCAGACTCCCGTAAACTGGGCACATTAAGGGTGCCAGAGAGAGACAATCCGAAATCGTGAGAACTTGGACCACTTCGCCGCCGAATCTAGTTTTAGCGGCATCTTCTACGCGAACTTACCTCCGTGAGTTATGTGGGAAGGCGGATTCGCTAGAGAAGAGGCGCAGTGAGCCTTTTCACGAATCGTTCAAAGCTCATTGGAAGGAGGAGTCTTCGTAAAGAGTTCTCAATCAACTACCATTTCAAACTACCAGACCACTGCAGTTTCTTTCAAGCAGAAGTGGCAGCCATCCAGGTAGCAACAGATGTACTTTACAGAAATTCGGCTTTTTTTAGTGAAGTGTGCATCCACTCCTATATCAGAGCTGTTACATAGGACTTGAGCTCGCTAACAGTGAACACAAAGCTAGCCAAAGAGTGCATAACCTCACAAACAGTAGCATGAAGCTATTTCCACATAACACTTGTCTAGGTATCTGGTCACAGCGGAATCATTGGAAATTGTAAGGCCGATGAGCTGACAAGCAAAGACACCCAGATCCAAATTAAATTAGGATAGGAACGAACAGTCCCCGTGCACTCGACCGCTGAATCTACGGACTATGCACGAGCTCAGAAAGCGTTGATCAGCAACTAGCGATTGTGAAGTTGCGAAAGCCTTCTGAACTGGTAGCTCTTCATCGCCGCCATAATAGTCGCCCTAACTGAATATGGTCGCATTGGCACTCTCGAAGCGTGAAAAAAAGATTCGCATATTCAGGAAAAATTACTTGAAGAAACACTGGAGGCAGAAACAGTTGAAGTTAAAGACTTATCCTTTGAACCGGATAAAAATAAAATAGTGAAAAGGTTGGAAGGCAAACAGAAATGAAGGATAAGGTCGACTCAATAAGTTAATAAAAGCAAGCAGCTCTATAAGAAAGATGAAACAGGGTCTAAGAGGTTTGCCATAGTTTCCGGTGACTAGACAAGTGATGAGAAACCTCAAAATGTTCATAAGAACAGCATTCCTCTTTATCCCTTCTTAAGCACTAACATATATCCTGCCAAAGAGTGACAAATAGTGACTCATGAAATACTTCTCCACAACTAAGTGTCTTAGCAAACTTTTCGTCGGAAATGTAAATGAGACTAAGTTTCAAGTGAAATGACAGCCAGTATAGTGGGTCAACAACAACAAAAACAGAAAGTGCATAACTAACGTATGATTGCAACCACCACCGACCACCGACCACCGGGCATAACAAAGCCAGTGATTCACCAGTGCGGCAGTTGATATGCGGCAACTAAGCGCACAGCTGTCTGCATTTGCAACAAAATTTTTCGGAAACAAAATTTCAACGAAGTTGACAATCGCATTAATTTCATGCTCGGCCAAAATAACACATAAAATAACCATTGCAAAGTATACAATAAACAACAAACACATGGCCAATTGGCAATTATCAATTACCGTTTTGTCAATTACCCAGTGTCGATTACACGTTGGCGGCAAATTGCCACTGCAACATGAATAACAAATCGAAAAATGCCGCGGAAAAATTTCCAGCGCGTAATAAATGTGGTTACTCACAGTGGTGTCTGTGTGTATGTGTGGCAGTGTGGGGATTTTCCATGAATGCTTAGTCAATTTTTAGGATTGTGGCACGTGCGCTAATGAGCCCATTGTTAGTTCATAATAACGGTATAGACGTGTTAGCCGTTTAGCTGAAATGGGCGTGGTAGCGGCGGGTAGTGAATGCAAATGTAGCACATGTTGCAAGTATATAAGTATGTGTACATATTAATGGAATAGTTGGAGCTGGTTGAGCCGGAAATTGATTATAGAACTTTAAATGGGTCTTTCAAGGTTTGGTTGCCTATTATGTTTCGTTTGCCAGGAGCTCCAGGTCCTTTTGGTACCTCTTATCAGGATGATGGACGTAGAGAACTTAGACGAGCGATTTAGGTCTTTCCGGGTGCTGCTGGTAATCCAGAAGGATCTGGAAAAGATGGATCGGCAAGACCGCCAGGATCACAGGGCCTAGTAAGACCACACTGCCTGGTAGGACTTGCGAGATTGCGTGGAAAACTCGGATATCCGCAGGAAAAAGGTCCGGTTCTTTAATATACAATACCATGGGAACTTGGTGAGCCCGGAACCCCAGGACATCATTTATGTCCACTGAGAATTTCATTAGAAAACCGCATTTGTATTCCTATGCAATTAAATTTTATTTAATTTTTTTAGGGATTCCGTGAAATATCAAGTGCTAAGGGTTGTATAGTAACGCTAGGAATGTTAGGATTAACTGAATAACTATCTGGACTACTATGTGAAAAAAGTGAACGTAGAAGTTCTGCACTTTTGAACCGGAGGAACAGCCTGTCCGTCCAGGCGTTCGTAACTCTTAAGGTTTAGTAGGAACGCTAGGGGCATCTGGTGTATCAGCAAAAATTGGAGAGCTTGAAAATCCAGATCCTACAAAAGAAGAATGTGCTGCAGATGGCTATAAGAAAAGTAGACCAGTTGGATTGCAAGGATCCCCTAGTTTTGCTGGATCACTGAAATTGGCACGACTACCTAGCGCAAAAAGGGATCGCAATTTAATGGATATCAAGAGCGAACAAGGCAGTATTGGTACTCATGGTCCACCTGGTGAACAGGCTCTAATAGGTTCGGTGGGTTTAAGTGATGCGAAAGGAGTACGTGATTACACAGGATTAAGAGGACAATCTGAATTAAGTGGTTTACAAGGCAGAAGGTCTGATGACCAAGGACCACCTAGTGTGTAGATAAACAATTGCCATTTGATTTAAATGAAACATTTTCTACTATCAGAAATCATAGTCCGCTGAGATATACCTACTCCATCTTCAGCCTACAGAGGAATAATATCATTTTAGGTCTGGTTCACACTGCGAATATGCCACACGATTTCTTTTTTCGTTGTATTGCTTATTGCAGCACCCTGTTAATTTTTCTCCGAATAACAAAACAAATGAAAAAAATTTAGATTTGAAAGCTTTCAACATAGAAAAAACAAAAAAAAAAGTCTCAAAATTTTTGAAAATGTAATACAAAATTTTTAAAAGCAATAAAACACAACCATTCTTCGATTAAAGATAATATGAGCTTTAGAGGTAAACAAAACCTAAACTAATTGAGTGCTGCATCATGATACACACGGTCCTTTCAATTGCAGCTCACGTCAAACGCAATTTGTCTTCGTCAGCGGCAGCCAGTACGCTCTTTCAATCCGATTTGATCTATGTCACGGCCAAACATGAGCCAACGAGCAATTTCGTTATATCGCCAGTCGCCATACGCTCGCTACTGACCATAATCAGCATCTCCGTCATACGAGAGCCCCATCGCGAACTGCTCGCGGCGATGGGTTTGAAGAGCTCTCATCAGGGCGTACAAGAGTTCAAAGCCTGCCGCAATGCCAATAAGGACGAGTTTGTCTTCACGCAGCACAATGCCATCTATGTGGATAACCGTTTTGAGATCGATATGGCATTCCGCGTTACCTGCTTGGAACAATTTCAAACCCGACCGGAGAATATTAACTTTGAGCAGCTAGAAAGAATCACACATCACGTTAACACCTGGATTAATGAACAGACGGAAGACCAAATCCGTACACGTATTGCAGCTGACACAATGGATGTACTGCAGCATAACTTGCTCATAAGCATTGGCCGTTTTGAGAGCAAATGGCGGAAAGCATTCCCGAAGAAATTTCTAACTAAAAGCGATTTCTGGTTAACGCCAACCGAGAAGGTGGAGGTGCCTATGATGCACGACTACTGCGAATTACCATTCGGTGAGTTGGACGAACTGAAGGCCACGGCACTGGTATTACCTTACCGTAATTTAAATGTGAAGCTCATCATACTCATACCCAAGGAGATCGACGGTTTGCCGAAACTGGAAGAGGACCTGAAGCTGCAACGCGTCGATATCACCGTCTTACCGTCGGTGTTGAAGACGAGAAACGTGAAATTGGGTATGCCCCGTGTCAAACTGGAATCGAATCTACTCATTAATGAGATATTAAAGGAGGTGAGTAACTAGTTTGAGCTGACTTGCAAGTCTCATATGAGTCTCATTTGAAATGACTATTAACGCTTTGGTCTTCAAGCTTGGCATAAACGCGATATTCAACGATTGTATCGACTTTACGCGCCTTCTAACGGCCTTTAACATAACGAAGATATCGCAAATAAGGCATATAGCCGCAATTGAAATCAACGACGATGGCACCGGCGCATCGTCCGCAAAAGGTGATTAATAACTGGCCTGCAGGCGTTGAAGTTATAAACTTTTTGCTTCAAATTTTTCCCTCTTTGGCTTTTCTAGTGTCCTTTCTATTGACCGAAATCGAAAAGTGCACCGAATTTGACATCAATCGGCCATTTTTCTACGCTGTTACGGACAACGAGCGCATCTACTTTGGCGGCCATATTACGAACACAAGTAATTTCATAAGCATGTAAACTCAATCAGTTATAAAAAATTTAAATGAAAATGGTATTTCTTGTACCTAAGGACTTGTTTAGTTTGGAAGACACGTATTTTTTAATTATTATATGATAAGTCATGGCACAGGAATATTTATTTCGAACTTTTACCAGCCATAGTCGTAAATTGGTTTTCGTGTTAGCCAACTTAAGTGATCAAGCTGGGATTTTTTTCCAAAAATGACTCGTTGCTGTAGAAGGTTTGTAGCCAATAAATGTAGAAATATCTATAGGGATATAAAGTTTTCGAAAACAACATGGTTGTGTTAGACATAACCTATATATTTGGTAGTCGAAAAAGTATTTTCGTATTTTGTCGATTCTACTTTTTACTGTCAACAACTTATCAGATTGAGGCAAGCAATCGGAAAAACCGCCAGAACTGAACAGCAGTAAGGGGTTCGTCTTCCATCAGGACAACGCTAAACTACACACATCGTTGATGACTGCGAGAGCTTGGCTAAGAAGTTTTGAGGCGTCCAACATATACCCCTGATATTGCAACATCGGATTAGTATTTGTTTTGGTCAATCCAGAACTCTCTTAATGGAGTAAAGTTGGTTTGAAGAGAAGCCTATAAAAATTACTACTCGTAGTTTTTCGCCGAGAAACCAGACAATGAGAATTTCATGAAAATTGCCTTGTTTTCATCAGCTAATTACCGAAGAATCTACGCGCACAATTTGCAAAGAAAGCTTGTCAACATACACACATACAGTGTAGACGGCATGTGGCATGCAACAGCTCATTAGCATGCAGACATAATAAGGCAACTGCGTACGTCCCGCCCACTACAAATGCATTCAGCTGTGATTGTGTGTCTGCGGCGCAAGCAACTCTGGGTTATTTCCGCTTTATGCGCGATGCCACGACGCAAGCCGAAGTTGGCGGCGCTGGCGTTGCGCCGCGACAAGGCAAGAAAACAAAAGTCAATTAACTCATTTCCGTTGTGTGGCTGTATGTGTGCGCATGGTGTGTGTGTGGTTGGTGTGCATGTCATTATTATTGTTGTTGTTGTTTTGATGTTGTTGTTGTTGTTGACGCAGCCATCGTTGTTAGCATGATTAACGCCGCATCGCACAAACTTATTACAACACAACTTATGGCAAGTGAGGCATGTCTGCTTTGAGTGCGCGCGCGCGTGTGCGTGCGCGTGTTGCATGCCACCTGCACACAATGTACTATATAGTATAGGTATTTACAATCTAACTAACTTTCACGTGTCGGTATGCATTGTGCGCTAGTATTTATGAGCGCCGTTAAACTTTCACCAGCATGCACAATGAAATACCTAAAGAACATACACACACATACACCCACATGCGCTCACACATATATACCAGTACGTGTTTTGTATGTGCAACATGTGCATCATTTGCATTTGTGGCTGCTTTTCCGGCATTGAAAAGTTCATATTTCGCCGTATTTACTAGCTATCACACACACCTACGCTCCCAAGCACCAACACACCGACAGACAAGCGCATACGTGCGCTTCTTCTCCCCGCGGGCGTTGCGCGCATCAAACTTTTGGCAGCAACTTTTGCGCTTTCATTGCATTTTGCATGCAAACTTGCGAACTGCGCATTTGACAGCGTGCAACGTGTGTGTTTGTTGTTCTTTTATTGCTGTTGTTGTTATTGTTGTTGTATCTGCGCATGCATATTTTGTTTGGCTCCAATCTGTTGTAATAGTGAATTTATTGAAATTAATGATGCTTCATTACGCGCATCAGTGCGGCACCGACCGCGGCTGCCACTTGGCAGGCGTTGGTGTGTGTGTTGGTATGTTTACGTGTGTTGTTTTTAATTAAGTGTTCTTTACATGTGATTCATGTGATCCTTCGGCTTCGCAGACTTCATGCAACACTGTCTGCCAAGTGACGCATAGTTCAAACAAATTAATTAAGTTCAAAGTGTCTTCGCAACTTAGTTAGTTCGTCTAAAGCCAACGCTTCGCTCAAAACTTTCTGCGAAATTTTGGCTAGCATTTCTAGCAAGTAAGACTTAAGTATTTGAATTGCTCTGCTTTACTCTGTGGAAGCAAAATCAGATATCATCAATGTACATCCTCAAGTTTTTATGTTAATTCTCTATCATCTGATTGACAAGTACCGAATCGAACAGATAACGCTATAGTAGTCAGCTATCAACTCAAGTCACTTCGCTAAGTTCTACCGAGATATTTCAATGTCAGTCTGGCAAAAGCCGGGCAATGTATAAGAAAGTCAGAAGATGATTCGCTTAGCCTTCCTGCGTATACCGTATACGTATTGGACAGTGTTCAGTCAAGACCCCCACAATAGTTGCGAGATTATCTTTGCTAAGTGCAATTAGTAAGGTGCACCACTTATGGTTCACTTTGGTCCAGAAAAATGTCGGAGTCGCACAAGTTCTGGTTGTTGACTAACGCATACCAAGGTCACTGTAGGCACATATGTCCAGCGCTAGAGCACAAGAGCCCATCGAACAACTGAAACCCTTCCAAACGAATGAAATTGCAACAAGAGTGCCCTACCTAACAGATCCATCGGCTTTGCAGTTTCCGGTGGCTTCACTGTGAATTATAGAAAAAAAGCTTGAAGTTGTTGCTAATAAGATCATGTACTCCTTCACTTGGACTCAAAATCCAGTATAGTCGCCTGGTAATCAGAGTGAATGCACATCTCTTTGAAGGAAGTTGCGCTTTAGGGCTATTTATATTTACCTTAATGGCAGCCACCACTGCATGAAAGACGCTACAGTGGTCTGGTGGACTGAAACTAGAATTGATGGAGAGCTCCCGAAAGAAAACACCACCTCCTATTTTTCCTCTAAACTTCGATTCCCCCGCGAAGAAGCTCATTACACCTCTTCTCCAATGGCTTCACCCCGTCCCTCGCAGGTGTGTGAGCAGAGAAGAAACCGATCGAAACAATATCCCCTTGCCCTGAGCCCCTCATATACCCACTTTCCCTAAATCTAATACCTCCTAGCTAAATATGTTTCCAGCTGTTACGTTGAGAATGAGATTGAGTACCATTGTTGGTGTTGTCTTTAGTGCACCACAAATACCGATGAGGGCCGTTCTTTGAACACGCTTCAGTTGCTTGGCTAGTGCAGTTTTGCCGAATACCCTCCACCAGACAACGACTCCTTAAAACAACATTGGCTTAACTAAGATTTCATAGGGCTAGAACACCATTATTTATTGAGAGACCTCACCATTTTCCGGTTGTTCCTCTACAACAACATAAGGCCGCCGATGTCTTCCTCACTCGCTCCTCAATATTTCGCTGCCATGAGAGCTTTATTTCTAGGATAAGCCCCAAATAATCCACCCTGTCCATGGAATGCAAAATAGCGCTTCCCAACGAGAGAGAGTGACATCAGGGGTTTTGCATCTAGCTCAGTTTTATTTGGGTTTATGCATAATTCATTTCTCTCTGCCCACTTGATTGCCACATTTTGATATCTTTGCATGAGATCGTTAGCGGTGTTTACTAATTTTATTTTACCAAAAGACTGGGTCGTCCGCTAAAACTACCACCCGACAGTCTCGTTTCTCAAGCTCCTGCAAAAGTCCGTTTGCCACTAGGATCCTGAGCAAGGTGGAGAGGACGCTACCCCACGGTCAGATTGATCCAAACTATACAAAAATAAGCTTTAATGAAATGTATTTCTTTAGCCGATCCTCACTCCCTCGATCATAAAAAGGCGTCGAAAAAAGATGCAACTGAAAGAGATGTTGAAAAATGTTCTAATAAAAGGAGTAGAGTTCTTGTAAGCCCACAAAACCGCGCACTTTACACACAATATAAAGAATTATTCCAAATCAATTATCAAAGTCGAAACAAGAATACACCACACATTATTGTTAGATACCACCTTTCGATAAGGCATTTAGAAGAGAAATTAGCCTTATCTACACTAAATGAGTACTGTGTTGATACAATTAACTTTATGCCAAGTCAAAACAAGTTCCTTTCTATCTGCCACTTTTATCAGAGTTCTAAACATTAATTTAATTATTCGCTGAAATCTCCAGCTTTTAGAATTTCACCAAAAGCTCTCATTTAACACTCCAACAAACTCTACTTTTATCAATAAAAACAAATACATATCGATTAGACGCCAGCGCTTTTATCTCTGAGAAACCACACCAATCGCGCGCTTATCTCAAAATCATGAAAAAGTGCCCAATAAATGCCAGAAGAAACACTTGAAATGCATTGCCTTGCAAATTTAAATACTCAGCACACTTCACTAACTTTATAAACTCCGCCGTATTAATTGAGCTTTTACCTGTGAAAACGCACCAGCGCACACATGTAAGTTCCGCCTAATGAAGCCCGAGATTGCAATTACAGCCAAGCGCCTATTTTATATTCATAACAAAGCAATTTAAGCGGCTAAAGATTACACGCATGTAAAAGGATTTTCTTGTAGGCGAGCCTGCACGCCTGCCGCGCCACACTATTAGCGCCGCGCGTTGCCTACAAAGCCACCGCGGTGTCATAAAAATTGTGGCCACCGCCAAGGCAAGCGCCACAGCTTGTGCTTGTGTACACCCCCAACAGACGACGCAGCATCAGTGTAATTGCTGCAGCCGAAGTCGCGGTGGTGGCATTGGTAGGCAGCTGCTTGGCGCACACATTTTGCAATTTCCGCAGCCGCAGCACTAATCGCGTCACTCAATTATTGTAATCCTTTCGAATGAATGCCACAGCTAAGAGCGCTGCAAGCCGCGCAAAGGTGGGCGGTAGGCGAACGGCCGGTATGCTAGTTGCGGCAAGTGACTAGCGCGCGCTACGTATATAATATATGTGCGCATGTACTGATGCGGTTGTGGTGCGTTTGTGCCACCTCGTAAACCAATTGAAATTATGGCATTTTAACGTGCAACATACGACGCATGCGCCCAAGGCGACAAATGGGCTTACGGAAAATAAAAATGTTTCTCTATAAAAGGAGCGCAAACAGCTAAACATATGCTGGCGCGCTTAAGTGGCATGCAGCGAAGTGGACAAACGCGCGCGCGCGCCAGCGATCGCACAACAATAAAGGGTATGGCAACAAAGCAGCGCGCTATCTTCACTGAAAATCTGCAATTTAAACATAGCCTTCGACCAACTTGCAACACGCCTAATGGGCGTCAGCACAACGTTGCATCGATCGGTTATCCGCTGCGCGCAGGCTGCAGTAGTTGGCGCGATTTTATCGCCAACATAAATAAATGCGGCTGTGGCGTAGACCTTGCGCGCAGGTATTCGCATTTACAGCTAAGCAATCATTTAACTATTTCACGATCAGCGGCGCTGCGGCGCACAGCGTGCGATGCACATTTTTCGATAAGCTTGCCGCTGGCAACAACAAAGCACAGCTGCTGTGCGCGCAAATTACGGTAATTTACAATGTCAAGTTGTTGCAATTCACCGGTGCGCCTGTTGCTACAACAGCAAATAAAGAGGCGCAACCACAGCGCAGCAGTGCCGTTGCACACTGCTACTTGCCGCATGCTGCATGCCACTAATGAATTGTGATGTTTATTAGCTAATGCACTGCGGCTATTCTACGCCCAAAATACCAGCGAAAATCACAGTTGGCTACGTGCCACACACAAGCATGCGCCCCTATTGAGTTGTTGTCGCACTGATGGGGCTATATTTTGGCGCGGCGATTGATTTTTGCACTCACGAATTGGATTAGCGCGCTAATCATTAGCGTTAATTTATTGTTGTGCCGCATTTTTCGCGTGCATGTGTATGTGTTTGCAGAGGTGCTGAAAGCCGGTGATGGTGGCACGTTTGTAGATTATCTTTCGATTGGCGCTAGTGCTCTAATATTGAGTGCCACGCTGTGCTTTTTGTGTCGAGTAGTAAAGTAGTAGCAGCCGCGTGTAATCGCTGGCTTCGAGCGCTCAAATTGTTCTGATTGGCAGCAAACTTAGCGGGTTGTAGATATGGTCAAGCGCCTGCAATTTATTGCGTGTGGCTGCTTTTGGTTTCCAGGTATTTGCTGCATTTTGCCTGCGTGCATTGGTAACTAATAGTGGGCCACTTAAAATGGCTATAATTTACACAAGCGATGCTAAGAATAGAAAACTGTGATCCAAGAGTCTTTGTATATAATCAAGTTTTATCTACCTAGTATTATCGCAACAGAAACGTTTGTGTTTTGGGCGGTTAAGCTGTAAAAATCTTCTTTCATCTTAACACATAATAGAGCTGCACCAAGGAGACTCGATAGCTGAATTCTGCAATACACAATGAAATTTGCGGAAGAGCTTCGCTGTTTAAAACAATAGAAGAAGTATAACTTCACTTATATATCAATTTTATATACAATTGCACAAAAAGCGTTGACATCCATTAGGACAAACATTCAGCTTGAAGGATCAGTTCCAGACTCTACAAGAGACCAGTAGGTCTAGCAGACATAACCCAACTTAATCATTTAATACTGCATCTAGCATTACAAAGGACCAGTAGGTTTCGATATAAGACTGCCAGCCAGTATAACCGAACCTAACCTTTACAATATTCAGTTAAGGACTTTGATATCCTTAACTGAAATCGTTGTAGACTTCATTTTATATCCCGATCGACTCCGAAAGCATGAGCTTCTTAAGACATGGATCAGAGCCGGAAGCGAAGGTAAGTGGATGGATATACTTGTATTTTCGGGAACTCTCTATCAACCCCAGTGACAATTGCTGTGGTTTTCAAGCCGAGGTTGCTGTCGTTAAGGTAGCGGTATATTTACTGCTCTGGAATGCAGTCTCCCTCAGAAAAGTAACTATCCACTATGATAGCAGGATATCGCCGCCCTGCCCTGAGCTCTCTAGTCGGGTCTTCAAAACCGGTTAAGGAATACCTACCTTCGTTATCAAGAGCATCGAATCATTTTGCGATAAAACTAGTATGGACGACAGGCTACAGTGGAATCGTAGGTAGGATGACAGTAGAATGAGAATGGGTCGGTGCTCCCCTTTTCTCGTATACCCTACTACTGGATAGCTGCTCCTCGTGGGAACTTGACCAGCGCTGAACTACAATCGGCCCAGGCGCTGTCGCAAAATCCTTTTTGCCTAAGATCGATCGTAAGCGATCTAGTGAGCTCTTTGTCCTCAGTAAGACTATCTTATCCCTGGATATGGGGCTTCTATCAGGCCATAGGCCGGTCCATAGAAAAATATTTGAACCAAAGTTTGTCACTTCGTGTATGTTAAGTGGAAAATTATTGGCATAAAGTGTAAATCGTAAACACGAAAGCGATTACTGGCAATCTAAGACAATCAGCCTTTAATGTCATTAAATATTCATACCAGTACACACACATACTTACATAGATATATATCACATACATACCAGTACAACAACAATTCGTGCTATCACATTTTCTGCGAACTCTTCAATATGCGAGCGACAGCTACAAATTGTTGATAAAATTTACGAGTGCGTAACGCTTCCAGGAACCGCACGATCACTCAGTCAACCAAGCCATCATCACCCAACACCAACCAGCCAATCAAACTGGCAACCGAAACGAACGACACTTTCTGCTGGCAAATGCGCGTGTTTTTATCTTAGAAAATTTCGCGTGAAAATATGTTGCAACATGTGGCAACATATACGCAAACGCTGTGCTACACATACATACATCATCGTACGGCAACAGTGGCAAAGAAGTGCCAGCAGGCAACAAACAACCGAGGAAGCAGCAGCAACAGCAGCGGCTGTGCAGCGCAATTGTGGCAGGCATGTGTGCGTATGTATGTATGTTGTATTCAGTGAATTGCCACAACCATTAAAAACGTGCAACATATTCGTCTGACAACTTTTACAACTCGTAAATTATGAAATCACAGTGGAAAAATAAAATCAACAATAAAAAAACGGCAAAAAATCAACAACAACAAACAACACGCACAAATAAGCGGCAACAGAATCTGTGGCAGGCACAAAAACAAAGCAAATAACAACAGTTAAAATTATTTATAAGTCATGCAACACTTGTAGATACACATGATATGGATGTATGGCGGTGTAAACAAATACATATACACATGCATGTGTGCGTGTGCGCACAATAATTATGGCCACAGTGCGCTACAAAAGTTGATTTATTTAAATTAAGTAAATGAAATGTTTATTGTTGCCATTTATGCGCCCACTTTTTGTTTAACAGCGCCTAAAAGTGGCATGTGGCATGTAGCCTGAGGCATGGAGAAGGCAACCTTGGGTGTACATATATACATATGTAAGCATGTGCAATGGAATTGCGCGCCAATCGGTATGAGAGTGCGAAACTCTGGTTTAAAAATGTTTGCGCTCACACACACACACACATGTCTCCATGTACATATGTGTGCCTCCATACACATGCGAGTTTACAAGCTGAAATTGTTACCAACACAAATCAGACACATGTGGCAAGCAATAATTCGCCTTTTAATTGCAGAACTTTTGTTGGAAAAAATATAAATAAATCCAAACAAAAACATTTACAACAACAAGCGCAGACATACACACATACAAACAAATGAGAGGATGGAGCGGATTTTGCCGTTAATACCGCTGCAGTTAATGACTGCCCGCCCGCCACGTTAATCGCTTGTTTTAAACACCTTTCTCAAGCTCTCAATGAAAGCCTTAACTCCCTAAGGAAGAGCGGAAGGAAAATGGAAGGAAGAACAAAAATTAAAAACGAACAAAAATTGGCAGACAGACGCCTATGCGAAAGGACTGTGTGAGTTACCACTGATCCACTGAAGGCCAATGATAAATACTCATAAAAATATAAGGTTGTTGCTGAAGACTTAAGGGAGCAGGTTAGTTTACACTGGCTTTCTCGCATACAGATACCTACAAGTCCTTTATAACGCTAGATGGAGGGGTTCATTACTAATATTAGCTGTCATTTACGGCATGCAGGACGTCAATGCTTTTTGCAAATTTAAATAGAGACTTGATATCTAGTTCCGATATTTCCAGCACTCTCTTAAACTGTGAAGTTCCGAGATATCTAAGCCAAATTCAAGACAATACCGGACATAAGCAGAGGAGGTGTTCCAGCGTCTCTCCCAGGCCTACTTTCTTTCTCTTTCTACATGTATCAAGCAAGGCAGCAAGCTGTGACCTATCTTTAGACCATCTCTAGAGATCGGTTCCGCAGTCTTTTCGAGACGGTGTGATTAGAAATATTATGTGTTGTCCTTCCGGGCCCTTGCAAATGATCTTGCCGATCTAGTATGCCCCTAAGGCATTGCATCTCACCCTGATCCGTATGTCGGCCCTTTCGGAAATATTGTTGAGGAACGTTTTTAACGACTTTAGTATTTCCTGAACTGGATTGGAAGTCCCCCGATTGGCACTTTTGGTAATCTCATAAGCTATTTCGTTTCCCGGAACGTCCTTGTGTCATGGAAACCAGCGAATATGCAACCGCTTTCCAGCAAGCGCTATATCTACTGCCTTCCTGTTTGTAAGGATATTCTCTGACGAACTGTCATATGAGGTTATTGCTTTAATTTCTGCTTGGCTATCGACATACCATATGTATATTAATATTCTATTCGACATTTACTGCAGTCTTAACAGGTTTCCTGACCGGAAAGACTTAACTGAAATATACTGCACCATTCCGGCAGCTTTAAGGGTCTCCTGAGATCCCGCTCCACGCAATAGATCCTGACGCCCACTGCTTTTGCGATCCGTCCGTATAGATGTTGAAACTTCCGCTTCTAGGTCGCGTGTCCTTGCTTCTAGCGGAACTTGAACCTTCTCTCCCAAATAAAGCATGACGGTATGTGGCTCATTTTACCCAACGACCTCTTGACTATCGAGCAATGTCCGAAGGTTCTTGTAGAAAATTTCTCTAGCGCCGCCAATTTTGCTGTTGATTGAGTTTTCGACTGTAATGAAAATTGGTGTCAGGTTTAGTAACCTTTCAAGTGTAACCGTTGGAGTAGTTCTTATACTCGTAGATTCCAAACGAAGCCCGGTCCTTCTACACCTGGTCTTTCCAATGGAGTCGAGGTCTTCCTCTTCCTCTGCTTCACCCGGCGTGTACTGTGTCGAATACTTCCCGAGCTGGAGCTTGACCTAGCAAGGAGGATGGAGTCAAGTTCTCTGATCGCCATTCAGGCTCAAGCAGCTCACGACTACCGGTCCTGGACAAAGTATCCTCTGGGTAGCCAAGGAACATCCATTTGAAGGCGAGCTAAAGTGAGAAGGCGCTCCACAGGGCTGTGCGCTGGGTTTGCGATCCACCACGTAAAAACGCCTCCCATGAAAACTCTTCAGTCCCTAAGTCTGTGAAATTTGCTTTCAATTCCAGGGCAGCTAAACATCTGTCTACCTACAAGCCTTGGAACCCCTAAGCACCCTGTATTGATTTTTTAAAAATTGTCTCTGTAAAGAAATATTAAACATTCTTTTGCGTTAACACCCTGTTCGCCAATAAGTCGGCAATTTGTAACAGGCATCTTCATACGCATTTGCGTGTGGCAAGTCATTAAGCACCGCAGTCGTCAACTTCGTCGTCGGCGCGATCATCAACTTTGCAATCATCATTAAAATTTATTTGCTTTAAAACGCATAAAGAAGCTGGGAATGGCAGTAAAGCCTAAAAGGATGACAGAAGAAGAGAAGTAAGAAAAGAAGAGAGAAGCTATCTTCAAAGCTGCAGGGAAAGTTTCAGCGCAAAGGAAGCTGTGAAGCTGTGAATCTGTAAAATCCAATTGAATTCGCAAGAAATGTGGCAATATGGCAATGTGATGATAATGCACACATACCTGCGTACTCTTACACACACTTATACACACACATGCTCAGCTGTGAATTATTTCATTTCAAATGCTTTAGCCATTCCCATATGGTTTGAAAGTGTGTGTGTGACTCAAAATCTCACATAGTATGCATATGTGGATATTAAAATATGTATGTATATGTATGTGCGCGCTCACACGCACGCGTTAATGCAATTACATGCCTCACTGCCAAAGCAAATCAAGAGTGCAAACAAGCATACAAGCATGAAAGTGCTGCAAGCGTTTATTACCACAAATACACGCTCAGACACACACGCGCACACACTCCAAAGCGCAAACAGTAAAAATTTATACACGCGTTGACTTGTGTTGCAACAGCAACGCCTTGTGGTCGTAAAGCGCAAAATAATTAAAAATTTGCTGTTTAAAGCATTATAAGTTGCAAGAACTTCCCGCACAACACACAAAGATACACCGTAGCACGCCACAAGTGCGCAAAGAATTAAGCCGGTTTGATGGTATGTATGTGCGTGTGTGTGTCTTGGGTATTTATGTGTATCACAAGCAAAGTGCTTGCGAAACTTTGCTTGCAACCGCCAGCGCCGCCACAAAATCGAACTTTATCTTGCCACATAGACGCGCAAACAAAGCGCTGCACAAAATTTGTGGCAACTGGCGCCCGCGGCGTACGCGCGCGAGCGTCTTCGCTTAGTTACAATGAGCTTCCTGCTGCAAATTTGATGCTTGAAAAGTTTAATGTTGCACTCTCCGCTTTTTATAACTGTTGCCCAATGTATTTATGAGTGTGCACAAGTCGCGCGTCTTCTTTATATATATATATGTGTGTGTGCGTGTGTGTTGGCGTATAGATTATGGCTTACAGCAACTTTCCGCCAAGTGTACCGCCCGCTGTTTGCGCTTCAACAAAGTGCCAGCTGCCTTGGCGCCGCCGCGCGCTACAACTAGCTCCACTCAGCGCCACCCAGTCAAAGCCCGCCTGCGCGCCCGCCCGTCTGGCGCAGCAAACGGAAGCTGTTTATCACAATTTTATGCGTTTTATTAATTATTGTTTATTGTTGAACTTAGCGTGCCGCGCGCATTGTTGTTGTTGCTGCCATTTTGAGTTTTTTATGCGCGGCGCTCGCTTCGAAGCTCGCTTTTATGGCTAAAAGCACGGCATTTCTTGCAAATTCTCCCGGTTCATTTTGTCGCCAAATTCATAAATTACTATAAGCCAAACTTTATGGCCGCCCCCCATGCCAGGGCTGGCGCGCTCATCTCTTATTTACAACTGCTCCGGATCTTAGTCTTCATGAGTCATTTGTTTGAAGATATTTGTAAATATTTGGATTCCGCAATTCTATGTATTTCTCACAAAGTTTCTTGATTACCCGCCATAATGACTTACTTACACAGACACAAAGACACACACTCATACATATAAAACAAATATAAACACGGATGAAGGCATAATCCTGATTGAGGTTCGCGCCGGAAATGACAGTGAAATAAATACAATTTTGACATTAATCCGCTAAGCAGGCAGCGAATTGCAACGAAATTCATTTAGGAAGTGTCGAAAAGTCATTTGAGTGAATGGTTGAATAGCTTATGATTTTAAAAGGGTGTACGAATAGTAATTGGACTTATGGCGAGGTGGAGAGAGCGCCTGAAAGCTATTTATAAACATAGTGGAGTATAAAATCGCAGTGTTCCACTTGTTCATAATATGATTTAATTGCAGCATAAACTTGAATTCAATTCAATTTAATGATAAGTCAGACTTAAACTACCTAAAATCATTGGAGAAGGGGTTAAAACAGTAGCATACGCAGGCAACATAGTGTTGATGATTTTTCGAAAGAGTTTACAAAGGTTGCACCTATGGTCCGCGTATAACAGACTAACTAGGTGTTAACTCTAATAAAATGGAACTGATGCTTTTTACTAATAAAACCAAAATGCTTCAATTTAATCTTCACTCCCTCGGTGGTACAAAATTTATCTATCTTCACAGTCACACACAGTATCTGGGATTTGAAATCGATATCAAACTGAATCGGAATATTCACACTGAAAAAACAACGAATGTCCTAAAACCCCTGCAAAAGAATACATAGCAGATACTAGAGCCTTAAACCATATGCGGTTCTGTGAATGTATATTACCATCGTTAGGACAACTCTACATACGGAGAACTGGTTTGGCGACCAGCACTAAAGGCATACAATAATAACAGAAAACTAACAAGTACATAGTAACCTATGCAAGGGTTACCGGTGTAATTAAGTCATGTCCGATCGACGCGTATACTCTGCATCAGCTGGCCATAGAAGTCTTCACTCGGAAAGTAGTAGGGAATACAGCTGTAAGAATATATGTATTAAGATGTTGGAATAGGAAAGATTATGGACATAACGCCATCCTGAGCCAGTTAAATATAAGCAATTCTGACAATATTCTTCAAAAGTATAAAAAGCCAGTTCCGGGTGAGGATACGCGCCAAACGTGAAGGGAGTAGCAGAGTATCCATACCGCTATAAAAAGCTTTTTACTTGCAACCGAAGCGGAGTTAATACCATGTCCGCTGGGAACGATCAAAAGAGGGCTTTATACTCACTTTGAACAAAATTGAGGAAATCAATAACCAACTGCAAAATCAAGACGCAGATATGGCCCAAGTATTATAAAACTAGAAGCAAAGACTTATTATATAGATCCAATAACAGTAGTTTCAGACTTTCAGGTATTATAACGGGCACTGCTGTTCAGAGAACACGACCTATGACAACATTTGCTGGAGCTGCAAGCTAGAAGGAAATAAGAAAACAGTTTACACATTCACTGTGATTGTCCAGCTCAAAGACAAACCGGACAGAGAATACTTGGAACAAATCTGGCCCAAAACCTTAAATGGCTGTCCACAAAAAGCATAGCGGACATGAGCACGTTCATAGGTGACATCAAATGGTTGGAGCGCAAAGATTAAGCGAGATAGCCAGATTACATAAGTCCAACGATAGTGCACCGAAATGGCATATCCCGACGTGCCAGCACTTCTACTTACCTATTTTTTGCTGCTCAAGGAAATCCCACAAAGCTTTCCTTCTGTCCATTTTCATTACACACAGCTGTTCCACATAAAAACTTTATACGAGTTCATCCTCAACACACTTTTCATTACAATACATTCCCAATCATGTTCTACTGCTTCATCTTACTACCAACTCGTACATACAACAAAACTTTCGATACGACAAGCTTCCGTCTTCATCACTCTCAATTACGCCCGCAACAGCTGTTCACCACAACGTACCCTCTCAGCTAAAATGTGGTCTTTTATTTGTCGCGCAGCCATTCTCACCCGCCAACAACAGCAGCGTAATTAATATAGCGCGAGATAATTTAAAAATTTACTCGCTAATATAACTGTTTATTATGCTCTATACATTTCGATAATTATGTTTTCTTGCTTTGTTGCTTCCTTCCGCTGCTCAGCAACAGCGACGCTCGATGCTCGGTTTCCGCGGCTACTTCAATTGCTGTAGTTTGCCTTGCCATATTGTTGTTATTTTTTGATTTTTTTTTTGTGCATTCTTCAGCTTCTCCACTATATTTAGCTCTGTAGAGTCCATCGTATATTTTTACAGCTCAGCTTATGTGCGGCAGCTCCTTGCTTCCTACCATTCAATTTGATGTGCGCCCTTGCAGCAATTGTCTCCATGACTTGGCGCTCTCTGTGCTGTGCTTCGGAAATTGCTTCCTTTCTTCCTTTTGATGTTTTCGCTTGCGCCAGTGAAGTCTTCCATATCACTTAATTATTGCCACTGTTGTTTCGTACTCAATTGTGTCGTTGCTTGCGCCCCGGCGGCACAGTTGTTAGTAGTGTTATTGCTATTTACTACCCACCTTCGGCCACCACTCCCCAGCAGCCTTTGTTGCGTGCCCATCAGCGCCGGCTTTACTGATGCGTTGCATTAATTTATCCAATTATCGCTTAAACATTTCGCTTTCCCACTTTATTTTCAATTTCGTCGCGCATTTGTTACACTGTTTGTTTATATTCGCGCCACCACCGTCGCCTGGCCTCCGCCGCAGTAACGCCGTCTCCCATACTGTCTTTCCCGTTCAAAGTGTTGGCTTTTGCATCAAGGCGTTTCCATTTCAGCCTCAATTCGGTCGTCTTCATTCGGTTTTCGTGCACTTTTTACTTGTCTGTCTCCATTTTCGGCATTTCTTCGCTTTGTTATGTTTCTACTTTGCCACCGTGTTGTTGCTTGGGTCCTCCCTCTATTGTTGTAGCTTCGGAGAAACTTTAATTAATATGAGATTTTTATCGATTTTCGCATCAAAGCCGTTCAAGCATTACCTCGAGCCGACATTTGGCTGGAGTTCGTGGATATCGATCGATTGTTTCTTCTGCTTTTGTATATGGCTTGGCTTGGAATTTATCAAAGTTCTTAACAATTTGTGAGTGAGATTTTGTCTCCAAGTAACTGGTAAATTTTCTTGATTACAAAAATATTTGTAAGCCGTTTCAGCTAATTAATCGTACTCCTTCCAAAAACCTATTCTTTTACTAGTCAGTAGCCGATTATAGTGACGAGTAATTTGACGGTCATTTTGGCGCTAGAAAACGGTTAAGTTCTCATTTTTGCAGGTATGGAAAGCGTTGAAATGATTTCTGAAAATCAGAATATATTCAGTGAATATCCTCCTTTCCAAAACTCTCAAGAAGAATTGAAATATTCTGATTTTCAGAAATCATTTCTTCTTGAGAGTTTTGGAAAGGAGGATATTCACACCCCAGAATTGCACTATTTGCTGACTGCAAAGGAATCATAATTAAAATTATAATTAAAGAAAAATAACTAATGGATGGGTTAGTATTCCCTAATATATATTTGCTTACCCACTCCACAGCGGCGGCCAACAAGGTAATAGGACCCGAACCTTTCATTGCAGTAGGTCTCCATACCATAAAGAAACTGCTCCGAAAGGATTAAGCAGTGGGGAAGAGATATTGACAACGACTTCTAGGCATGTGCCATGCTAAATTGGTATTGGGTGGTTAGATCCACATTTCCAAATAAGGATCACATCATCTCAATAACACCTAACATTTGCTGGGACTAGGTGAGCCATTGTAGCTTAGAGGAGGATACAATAGGCTTTAGGACGCGGCGCAATCCTCATTTATTTATCTAATCTAATCTAATGCATGCGTGGAAGAAAAGGCCTAGAATACCCCGAACCCACTGAAAAATATCTCTGTTATACTAACATTTCTTAATATAGAGGCTTTTGCGAAGCTAAAGGCCTCTCCTCTCATCTCATATACTCCTTAGCAGTTTCACCCCTAAACTTAAGCAATTCGGTTACCATTCTTCCTAATAGTTGCTTCTCTGGAAGAAATATAATGGATTCCCTCGAACCAACTAGAAATTATACCGGTTATACCAATAATCTTTAAGATGGAGATATTTTCAAACTGAAGGCCTCTCTTATCGTTTCATGCACTCCGTATCAAAACAAAAAAACCTCTGAGAAATTCCTTATCAAAAGCAGACGTCACTACAGACATCACTTTTTCACCGCCAGCCATTAAATGAATGCTGAAACGTCATCAAATTGGCCAACAACGCAGCAAACTCCAATTATCCTGCCACCGCGACCACAAACAGCAGCACAATTATCTTATCTAAATTTCGCTGGCAAATGTACGTACCCATGTTGCATGCAGCCAAGCGAACGACGCGTTGCAGTCACAAGTCTTCAATTAAGGCGCGTGATAATTAAAGTAAAGCACACACACACACACGCACACAACGAAGGCAGAAACATAAGCATTCATTGGCTTAGATAAGAACTGATGCGCTGTGGCCGGCGCAGCTTGCCGCATTGCAACATGGATATTAGTGCGCGTAGTTGCACTTCGTGCCATTGCAATAATTTTGCATTTGCAACACGAATAACGCGCAAAGGGCACCACCACCACATTTGTTGCAAGCAACAACTGCCAACGGTTAGTAATTAACATATGCAAAAAATGCTGCAACGCAAGACGCGACAGCAACTTCCGCAACTGTAGCTTGTGGCGTCATGCAAGTAAAGCCTTGTTGCTGTTGCTGTTGCATTGGTGGCAATGAAAGGCGATATCAGCAACAGCACATCATTTGGCCATTTGGCGCATGCAACACCTTTGAGTGCCTTCTAATTTAATAGAATGTAAAGGCAAATCTTTTGCCACCGGGCCACAGCAGCTGGCAAGCGTTGACTGGCCGCGGCTATAATACTAGCAATGCATGCAGCAATTCACTACATAGTCACACGTGCAACATGCGCTGCTGTTTGCTCCATTTTATTTTACAATTTTCAATGCAATTTACATGGCGTGTGCCGTGGCTTGGACGCTTGGCTGGGCCGCTGGCTTAGCCGCGACTCAAATTAATAGACTCCACCGCCGCAAAGCTGGTGACGCGACGCACTGGCAACGAACAGTGGCAGCAGGCAACACCAGTCGCGCATTCGCAAATGAAATGAAATGAATTGGCCAACCGTTGCACGGTTGCAAGTTAGAAGTCATTGCATTCATAGTGGTATTTAATTTCGCCGGCGCGCTGCTGTTACTCCCTCCTTATCTCACTACATCGCACTCTCTCTGTGTCTGCGTTCAGCTTCCTGCTCCTTTGCACCGCCTTTGCTTTTATTGTTGTTGTAGTTGCAGCATTGCAATATGTGCTCGTTTTTTGTTGGCGTTGGCCGGTGAGTTGTGCCAGAGCAAAACGCCGTGCAATTTACATAAATTTAGATTAGTGACATCTGGGCGTGTGCAAGCGCAATGCCGAGGGAGAACTACAAAGGTAGCAAGACAAAAGCAGCAGCAGAAGCAGCAAAAAACATAGTAGCAATCGCGGCAACCTTCACTCAAGATGCCACGGCGCGCCGGAACAAAAGGTAGTCCGCTGAAAGTCCATAGTGAAAGAATGGAGATAAACCGTCAAATTGGACAAGGCGGCATGTGTTTCTTCATGGACGTAGGGTGAGTAGGAATCTTTGGACTTAAAAAAATCTATGTTTTTTAAAGTGCTTAAAGTAAACGACTATTTCTGCAATCTCTAAGTCTCTCTGCAAAGCGAGAAACTCACGCTCCGTGACCATATTCCTGATTGTTTCGGATAATCTTAGGACAACTGCGTTTACTCTTACGACGACTACGGATATCCTTAGTACGTCGTCGAATATTCTTAGACAAAAAAAAGCAGCCTGAACCCGAGACTATCCTTCAGGATACAAACCCAGCACGCCACAGAAAAGGCAGCGAAAATCACCTCCCAACTGAGCAGAATAATGGCCAACATAGAAAGTCCCAGTCAAGCAAAATGAAAGCTTATGTCAACGACATTCTATTATATGAAGCTGAGATCTGAGCTTAAAAATTAAAATCGCCGTAATTGCTCCCTAAAAATCACTAGAAATTAACCACAAATACTACTCACTTCCCTGCTCTATTTAATAATAAAGCAGCGCTTAACTTTGGCCTCAATATTCCACGCAACCTAGCGTTATCGTGCAACATTTTTGCACTACCGAGGTAGCCGCCAAGCAGCCATGGCTCCAAGCGCACTGAGAATAAATTCACTTTTCGCTTTATGCATTTGTCCTTGGAGGGCGAACCAAAACAGAACAAATGCGATACAAAACTGCCACGCAAAGATGCAAAGTTGCAGCGGAATATGTGCGCCATGTACGTTGCAAGGCGTGCGCAATTGCAGCAGCTGCAGCTACATTGGTGCCATAGCGCAAAAAGATATACACAGAGCAAACGGGAAGAAATAATTTGTGCAAAAAATACAAAAAAAAACAGAATTTCAACAGATAATAGCAGCCAAATACAGGAGCAATTCAAGCACTTTTCGAATTCGAATCTTAATGCTTCGCATATGGCACACGGGTACATACTCACACGTGTTATGTTGAGAGTCTGCAGAAATATCATTTGCATTTGGCTGTGATATTTAGTTTGGCGTGCTTTTATAATCGTTCGCATTTATCGCGGAAATGCCCGTCCGCAAACTAAATTGGCTGACCTGCCCGGCAGGCACGGCAAGTAAGTACCCTCAATTTGTAATGGGTTGGAATTCCATCGGAATTTCTTCACATCAAGATTCATAGAATTAATATTACCTCCCAAAAATTTATGATGAAACTAGATCACAAATAACTACTATATAGGTTACTTTGCTCAGTACAGAGGACGTCATATAAAAAATGCTGAGACAAGCTCTTTAAAGATTGTTCTGTGAAGACGGAGTTCAACGATGAGGCCCATTTTTGGCTAGTCCAGCAAGCAGTGAAGAAAATATAGCAGCCGTAGCTGGAAGTGTACACGAAGACCGTGGAGAATCGATTCGGTGCCGTTCTCAGCAACTCGGACTGTCGTATGGAACGACTTGGAACGCATTTTACGTCAAGGTCTTAATTTGAAAGCCTACAAAATACAGATTGTGAACCGCTCGTTCTTCCAAAGCGACATTGCTTCCCTATATGCGCTCTTGAAAAATTCCAAGAATATCCGATGTTTTCGAGGACAATTTTGTTAAGCGATGAGACCCTTGTATGTACAAGAAAAACATACTCATGGGTATGTAAAAAAAAATTTGTCGCATTTGGGAGGAAGAACAACCTGAAAGAATTCAAGAGCTACCATTTCATCCAGAAAAAACAACGGTTAGATCTGGTTTATGGCACGGTAGAATCATCGGTTCATATTTCTTCTTCGGTTTATAAATAATCAGATCGTTATTTTATAGTGATTTCATGTACCACGATGCATTGATTAAACAAAAATACCTCCATCCCGAGAAGAAGCTTCTATAAAGCATGCTGCGAACGTATGAAGAACCACAGAAGAACATGTACTTGTCAGATTTAACTCTTAACTAACAATTCGAAAAGCAAAAAAGTAAACAAAAACACTAAAAAATATATATAAACATTGCCAGCCAAATACGTTTTCAATTCAATTAGCCAGAGCACAAAAACGAAGCTGCCACATAATTGTAATACATCTCCGCCCTATTACTAGAGGTAATTAATTAATTGCGACAAACGAGGTCTGTAGTATATCTTAGCGCGCCGAATGCGCCCCACAGCACATGCTCGACTGCAATTGCAACCAGTCGCGGCAACCATTCATCTACACCTCATTGACGCGACGAGCAGCGCGGCTAATGTGGCAAAGCTAAATGGAACGGCGTTCTGTGTCACCGTGGCAGTGGAGCATGCGGCGTGCGACAACACGTACAATGTACACTAAATTATACATGTGCATATATTCTAGCTGCATTGCCGCAGCAGTTGTTGGTGGCCGCAACGGCGCAGGGCCCGCGGAGCTTTCGCAAATAACAAAGTGTGAAATATTTACATGTGCTCAGGAGAGTGTGACCAAATTGCAACTTGCTTGCTAGCTGTTATGGCTGTTGTTGTTGTTGTTGTTGTTGTTATGTGCTGCGCATGCATGCTACGCAGCTGCGGCATTCAATGTTGCAGTCGCCATCATTGTTGCTTTTTGTTCTCGCCACTTTGTGTCACCGCTTTGTTGTTGTTGTTGTTTTTCTTGTTTCATATTAATTTAAATAATAGGTTTGTGTTGTGCCACCACTGCTATTCTTTTGCCGGCGCTGCTGACTCTTTGCTCCGGCTGCTTCTTGCCTTTGCTTTGCTAAAAATTGCTTGCACGCATCGCCTGCCGCTGTTGCAACACTGAAACGCACAATTATTTATTTTTCGCTGCAGTGCATTTGCTGAAGTGTGAAATGAAGTTTTGTTGGCCAACCACAACAAAAAATACAACAATGTTGTAAAATGCGTCAGTGGTGACAGCTCGTTCATGCAACAGAGTTGTGTGCGACTGTTTGTCATTGTTTCCACTTAAAATTTCCAATAAGTTGCCACCAACGGCATTATTCGGTGGCATTTACCGCAATTAAAATGCGTTGACATGCGTAGAAACTCGCTATTGCTTTCGATATTTATGACGTTGCTCGAAATTCTGCGAAGCTGCCGTGCAACAACGCTGACCTCCTGCATCAGTCTGACCTGGTACATTTCCTATTGATTTGTGTCATGAGTTTTCGGTAAAAAATATTAGTCATCGCATCAATGAATTGTGTGTCTCCTGCCAATTTGTAAAAAAAAGGGAAGAAGTAGAACTTCTCTTATTTAAATGAGAATGAGGATAAGCTAGAGCAAGGATGTAGAGTTCTACACTTATGTAGATCTTTTAAACAAAAATCATGAATGAACGTAACAGAAACTTCGGCGGCACCTTTTTTTTTATCGGTCAGTTAAATTAATGCATGGATAGTGGTCCGATATTGTCTACTGACACGAAATAAGCACCTTCTTGTATAGATATCTGAATAACAACTGCGGCATAGGATAGATACCGTGAGTTGAAGAGGGAAGTGAAACGCATTTGCAGACAAACAAAGAGAGAGGTCAAAATGCGTGAGTATAAAGTGCTGATATGCTGACAGGCAGGAAATTTTACGAAAAGATGCGGCGACCAACAGAAGGTTTCAAGACCGGAGCATACTCTTGTAGAACCCCCAGAGGTGATCTAGTGACTGATGCCCAAAGCATACTAAAATTATGGAGGGAACACTTCTCTAGCCTGCTGAATGTCAGTGAAAGTATAAAGCCAGGAGAAGGCGAACCCGATTCCACAATCGATGACGATGGAGCAGACGTTCCATTGCCCGATCATGAGGAAGCTCGAACAGCAATTAACCGTCTGAAGAACAACAAAGCGGCGTGGCCGATGGATTGTCGGCCGAGGTATTCAAACACGGCGATGAAAAACTAGAGTTTCTTTGTAGAATATAGTCGGCCGAAAGCATGTCCCATTTCTAAGACCCGGAATGTCTACAACTGACCAGTTTCACCATGCGACAAATCTTGGAAAAGTCCGGTGAAAAGAGGATCAACACACACCACCTCTTCGTCGATTTCAAAGCTGCTTTTGACAGCACGAAAAGTAGTTGTCTTTATGCCGCGATCTCTGAATTCAGTATCCCCGACAAAACTAATAGGGCTGTGTAAGCTGACACTGAGCAATATCAAAAACTCTATTAGGATCGGGAAGAACCTCTCCGACCCATTCGATATCAAATGAGGTTATAAACATCAGATCTCTATCGTGCCACTTCTTCAATCTACTCTTGGAGAAAATAATTCAAGCGCTGAATAGACCCTAGACCGATGATATTGATATCAATACCTCAACAACCGCGCTGTTAGTTCTGCTTTCGCCCGCATCGATAACGAAGCAAAGCAAATGGGTCTGGTAGTGAACGAGGGCAAGACAAAATATCTCCTCTCATCAAACAAACAGTCGTCGCACTAGCGACTTGATTCCCACGTTACTGAACCAGTACTAATCGAACAGCAACGTCATTCTCTAAATCCAACGCAGAATAGCTCTTGCCACCAGATAGCACCTTTAAACTGAGTAGGCAATTGAGAAGTTAAGTCCTCTCTCGACGAAGAAAGACCAAACTCCATAAGTCCCTCATTATTCCCGTTCTTCATTATTCCTGAGAGAAAGGTTCTGCGGGAGTTTTATGGTCCTTTGCGCATTGGCAACGGTGAATATCGTAGTCAATTGAACGATGAGCTTATGACATATACATTGACATAGTTCATCGAATTAAAAGAGAGCGGCTAAGCTGGCTAGATCATGTCGTTCGTATGAACGAAAACACTCTAACTTTGAAGATTTCGATTCAGTACCCGCCGGAGGAAGCAGAGGAAAAGGAAGACCTCCACTCCGTTGGAAGAACCAGGAGAAGAACGACCTGGCTTCGTTTAGAATCTCCAATTGGCGCAAAAATAAGTAAAGACTTGTGCGTAACTAGTGGGCAAAGATGGTCCGATGCAGAAATTGAATTCGTTTGATCAACCTTGAAGTCTTAAATCGTAAGTGATCACAACGCGGTCTTATATGATATGCTGATAGAACCAAAATCAGAAGAGCCAATAAACATTAAGAGAAGAAATATCTAGGCTACGGCAAAGCATGGATTTTTACACAAAATTTACTCCAATTACCTTCTTCAAATTACTCTCTTATTCATAACTGCTTTATTTCAGTTTTATATACAAACATGAAGTCAACGAATCTGGTACAGTGTCCTTACGGCAATTACAAGCACTTAACACCGCCCATAACTTTTGGCGCTATCAGCAGTTCTCTATCATTAAACGCATTTTTAAAATGTGACAGCTGTCGTGGCAATGGCACAGATACCGAATAGCTAGGAGCCGAGAGCAACGAGTAGGAAATAATGTTGGAGTCAGCAAATTTTTGCGCTTATTGGCATCATTAATGAGATAGTTTAACGAGCACGAATGAAAATGGTCCGAGTACAAAGAGTGGCTAACTGCAAAGTCAGCTGGAAAAACAGCTGAGTTCATGAATGTAAACGCTATAGAAGCTGGGCACAGAGGAGCTCGATATGTAGAAAAGAGAATGCCAAAATTAAGTATACATATATGTGGGTTTTAAGGGCTTTTTTCTTTTTTCAGTAAACCGAGTAGACATATAATAATTTCAAATAATTTCGCTTATCAAGTTCCTGCCAAGCTTTATATAAACGGTTTATCCGGCGGCAAGGGCAGTTGGTCAACTAGTTCAATCCGCAACTCGCCAAACTGTCACTGCCTGATTGAATAGAGACGCGCCTCAAGCTTGAAAGCAGTGAGGACGAAGCAGCGTCTAACTGAAATGAGCTTCGCATGACAGCTGAGGCTTCCGTCAGCGCATTCGTGGCCGTTAAGGCAGCTTTAAGTTTTTTAATTTAAGTTTCTGCGGCGCGTTGTTTGTATTGGAAACACGCGCGCGCGTGCACAGAACGCACACATTACGCTCCTCTTGCACTTTTTCAACTATCATGCCAGCAATCTTCGGCGCTTTATCTTATTCGTTTTTCTGCTTCAATGTCGCGTTGCACACAACATTGTCTTTGACAAATTGTGTACAAGAAATGTTCCACTTGACATTCGCCTGTCACAGCGCCACTCCAAAACTTCACAGCGCCCACTGTAAACGCTAAATGGTTCTCCGCTGCGGTAAGCACTGCCGACTGCAGCCGAGGTCCGTCCTCGTTGTTGTGCTCTATTTTCGAAAGTTGTTTTGCCTATTAAAAACTTTCCATCTCAAGTAGCATACACTCAGGCGCACACAGCTGCTCAACCTTCCATACACACACGCGCACAACCACTGCAGCTGAACTGGCTGCAAGCCATGCCAGGCCTCGGCATTTTTCTTGGCTTTGTTGGCGTAATTTTACACTTGAATGTGTAGAAATTTACGCCTTGCTGCACTGTTACCTCGTTTATTAAGCGCCTGTAATTATGCATTGCACTTTAGTGCCAGCAAACAAGTAGGCAGAAATTACAAATAAAAAAAGCATAAACTTGCCACCACCGGCGCACACATACACACACACACACAATGCTGCTGCAAGCACTCCAGTTTGCCAATGCTTCGAATTCAGTTAGCAAATTCGTTAGTTGTGTGTGTGTGTGTGCTTCAGGTTATTTTACGTTATAATTAAGTGTTGCCTACTTGTTGCACTCTTATAGCAGCACTCTCGTTTAAGTTGTCGAGTTGTTGCAACAGTTGCCACGTATGCCAGCCGTGTTCCCCCTATAAGTCCCATTTGAATTCACACTCAGCCTTATTGCTCGTTGTTAAGAAATGAATGAGTAGGTGCGCAAACTGTAAGTTGTTGTTGCTTTTATTACTCGTTACCTTTTCAACACCTTTCCATGCCGCTCATTGCTTTGGCAAATGAAATCAGAAGCCAAGCAACATGTAATTAAATTGAAATAAAAACCGAAAACACTAACTAAAGTAGCGGAAAAATCCTTCGGCAGCATGCAGCCAACCTCACTCATATGCAACCCTGCGTCTAGCTGGTGGCGTTCTCGATGGAAATCGCAAGTCAAAGTTTCATGTGTGTATGTGTATAGGTATAGATGCACTTATAGCTGGTTGCAATCTGGTTTCAAGTTTATAAAAGTAAACTCGAAGCTTTTAAGGTGCCTGTATTCGGCAGTGAGTCTGCATATTCGTACACCTTCATATATTTTTGCAAGTATAGAAAGTACAAGTTTGATGCAGCAAGTAATTGAAATTCCATGAAGGACGCATGTGGGAACCTTGAAATGTGCATATTTTGAAATGTTTTAGATTTTGTAATATTTCTTGAACTAAAGCCAATAGATAATAGATGCTGCATAATCGATTATTTCTAAACAAAATAAGCGAATCCGGGAACTCTAGCTCTATAAGCTAGAAGATTGTAAGAAGATAGGTAGGTTGGGAATGTAAAGTGGTTGTCTCACAATGCACCTAAGATTCTTTAGGAGGCCCATTGTGATACCAACGGGACTAAAGTCCCCTTACTCTATTCTATTGGCTCCACCCATGCTTCTTAAGAAGTTCATCAATACTTCAAGATTCAAGAGAAGATGTTCGATAGTGTCCTCCTCTTCTAACTCCTGACAGCTTCTACAGCAGCCACTCTAAGACGCTCCTAGGCTATTGGCATGTCTGCATACTAGACAGTGAGCCATTAGCATCCCTACTAGAGTTCTTATATCATTCTTTTTAAATTTTATAAGTCTGCATATGCGGCCCATATTTCATTTTTAACACGGCTGCCTGTTTGCTGAGCTAGTCAGAGTTTGAGTCCATCGAGACTCAGCTTTATTTATAACACATTTGTCTATCAGATATCAGCAAGTAGCCAGACCATACTAATTCCTTCTTTAACGGAGTCTAATGGTACCGGTACTGGCTAGTTCGCTCGGAAGACACTGCAGTGCTCTGGTAGACAGAAGGCGATTTTGGTATCTGGTATCTAGTTTTGCAGAGAGGAAACCACCTTCCGCTCGATTTTCTAGTTTGAAACCATCCATAGAGATGCCTACCTCTACCTCGCCCCTTTTCTAGGCGTCTCAAGAAGGGAAAGCACTATTAGGACCGAATTTAGATTCAACTCTATAGGATTTTGAAAATCCGAGGTAATGTGAAGGTTCGAACACGTTTTAAGTATCATCCCTGGAAGGGAAGGTAATATTAGGGACCGAATTTGGATTAAACTCTGTAAGATTTTGAAAATCCGTTGTAATGGGAAGGAATGGAAACTTAATAATAAGTCTGTTGTTAGCATGGTAAGTGCAGAATTACCTAACTTGGCGCTGTTCTGATAGCACCTCTATCGAGTTGACAATTTTTGACCGGATAAAAATCCGGGTCTGTTCCAGTTACGTAGTTCCGGCTGTTGTAAGAATGTGTTTCCATACTTTCCATTCGCCTTATCGCGTATTTCTCTTCCATTGTTGGCTTTGTAGAGCCATTGAACTAACCGAAGCCTTAATCCTGCCATCTTTAGCTTGCATTATCTCCAATTATTAGCCTCGTACCTTATTCTAATGACGGCGCAATATTATTTTGTGTTTCCTAGTGAACAATACAGTTCAGTTTTGCTAGCATTTGAGTTCAGTCCGCATGATACGGCCCATCGATTAATGTTTTTTACTATTTGCAAAAGGTTAACGAGGGTATTTGGGAGTTTACCTCTAACCGAAATCAGTAAACGCGCTCAGGTTAGACGATGTTGTGAAAGAAGTCCTTAATACCAGCTTAGCAGACTCTAACTAACCCGAAGACCATTGAGAGAAGCTGGGTTGTTTTTTGACAGACCCAATCTATTCCTGTTATTTCCTAACGTCTTATTTATTATGGAGTCCTTCTACCAACCTATTTCTGCAATGCAAAGACGTCTTACTACTCACGGAAAGCCAATGGAATGTAATGCATAGTAACTAACTTATAGAATTTACCGTACGATCATAATAGTATGAGTATTCCCTACTGTAACTGTTGTTTTATTTACTATACATTTCTTTAGCTAAATTCCAGCACAGAGCATTCCAGTAATCTCCAGGTCAATCTCATGTTAGCGCTAACCTGCAACTGACATATCCAGCAAATTAGAGGGCCACAATGTGTTGCATGCTACACAGAAGGAGAGCACAACTAAACGGGGCATGCCACAGTAATGTTGCAACAGCTTTTTTCGTGCCACCAAAAACACAAATGAAAGAGTTGGCCAGCCAATCGATGCTGACGCGACGTGCAACGTGCGAAAATTTCAAAATGTAATTTGGTGCTTAAATGGACGATAACAGCAGACAACAGAGGGTGGCTAACGGACAGCGCACAGTGGCTAGCGGACAACGTCAGCCAAAAACATTGACGTCTGTGCGCGGGCCATCGTCATTGTTGCAAAGCGACAATTTAATTGGGTTGCCAGGCAGGCGATTGCGTTGACCGCATTGGCGTCATTCTGTGTTGCCACTCCATTAGCGCCGCGCACCTAGTCGCCTGCGTTGTTTGCGTGCATGTGGCGGTTAGTGGTGTGCGCGCGTGTTTGCCGCTTCGGTCGTGTAATTAAACTAAAATCGGCGCTAAATTGGTGATGGTCGATTGCGTCGCTTCTTTTGCTGTTTTTTGAGCACTAATTTTCTAATTTCTGGTTTTTGGTTTTCGGATTTTGAACTGCCGTCGATAGCATTGGCCGATTGGCCGTGGCTGGGATCAAGTTGCTTTTTAGGCGATTAAGTGAATGCGCTCGATTTTCCATTCCATGCACTCGCAGTGGTCGCGGTTAAAGCCTAACATGCTGCAAACGGCTGCAGCGCGCCTGTTGAACTCATCGAACTCCATCCGATCGGCGCCTACGCCACTGCTAACTGGGTGGTCAACCAGCAAATTGCCTTGTCATCGACACAGCAAGTGTTGCCACTAGCAGTGGGGAAACTGCATTTTAAAGCCTATTGGTGTTGCGGTTTAATTTCGGTGCGTAAATGCTAAGCAAGGATTTCGGCGTTGGAAGTTTAGCACAGCATTTTATTAAATGCATTTCCAACGGTCTTGTGGCTAATGAAATTCAATTGCGTTGTAAGCCGAAGAGCGCTGAAGCATTAACCAACCGATTATGTGTGGGTTTCATTGAGCGCAAAATAGCCAAATAGTTTTAGCGAACATTGTATTTTGGATAGAAGGAGTTTTATGCCAAACAGCGCTTAAGGCAAGCGAATTTTGTGAAGTTTTTATTCCAGCAGCTTATTTTTATTCCTCGAAAAATATTTTTACCACGGCTTGTGAGCCGTGTTCGACATTTGTGTTATCAGCTGGAACGATTCAGTTAGGCAGCTTCGTTTGAAGCAATACTTGGAGTTCTGCCATGTAGGGTCGACGTTATGTGTACCAACCAGAACCTTAAGGCTAGTGAAGCATTCGTGAGATGGGACCAAAAGCGGACTAGATTCTTTAAGATAAAGATAATAGTGTTTCTGTGAAGCCAATACGCTCTTCTTGTGTTGTTTACAGTAACTTAAAATGTTCATTTCGGCCAAAGATGGAACTAAATCGGAACAATTTCGAGCCATTATTTTTTACAACTTCGGACGTGGGTTAATTGCAAGGCAAGATGGCTGTATACTATAAACGTAAGGCCAATTGTCAATTATGGAGCGGTTGCTTTGGCATCTAAGGCAACGCAGATTTCGGTAAGCCTTCAACTATCGAGCTGCAAAAGTTCGCCTACGCTTCGGGCAATGCGGATTTGCCCCATGATTAAGCAGGTAGCACAACATACCATGCTGCTAATGCCAGCAGAGAGTTTCGGCAAAGAGAAGATAATGTCACCTCAACAAATGAAGACCATCGAGAAAAACACACCCTTCTTCCAAGGAACGGCCTTTCAAAGAGGATAATCTTTGCAAAGAATTTTAGAGTTACTCTCGGCAGTAAGGATGGAGTGGAATGACTCCTCGCTCGATACACTGCTGAGAAGCTGAACTATCCAATGGTACACTGACGGAGCAGGCATTACGGGACCAAGCAAAAGTCTTTTCTATAAAATGTGCAGAACTCAATCTCCAACGCAAATTATCGCAAACAGGCCGAGGAAGATGGGGCTAGAGCTATGCATGGCAGTGAGGTCCCACACTTATAAGAAGTTGCTCCGCGCGGAGAAGAAAAAAGGGAGAAAACAGTACCGGCAGCGGGAATACGCCATGTCAAGCTGCTTCTAGGAGGGTACAACCTTGCAAGATTTAAGGAAATTCCGGCTCCTTGTCGCGCTCTACACATCTCTCTGCACGCACAGCAAGCACTTGTTCAACTTTGGCATAGTGATATATAGATCCTCAATCTGGGAATATTTTGAGAGCCTTTTTAGATTATTAATATTTTTTTATTCACTAAATTATAAGGTATGTATCTGCCGCAAATCTATTCCTAAATACCATAAATGTTATTGAGAAACCTTTCGACGTCATGAACTCCCGAACTGGAACTAGAAAAGCTCAACGCGAAAATATTTAACCAAATTCTCTTAACCTTAAAGCTGCCACTTTGAGTAGCTTTGAGGCAGACTAGCACTTAATTTCTTTAAAAAAAAATTCCGATTTCATTTGATTTGTACATATTGAAGCAGTAAGCAACATTACAAGTTGCCTAAAAAGAGCAAAAGCGGCAATGAGACATTTCAAAAATAAATTGCTTCCACAGACGCCGCTGAAGTGGCGCAAATGTATTTAATATTTACGCTAATTAAGTGTTTTAAAACCAATCAGACGATCGAAATGTTCAAACGGCGCAAGGCTGCATGCATAAATCTATTTGCGTCAGCCGAAGCATACGCGCGGCGGGGCGACGAAGTGGCCTCTAACGCAGTGAAGCGTTGTTGCATTTCGTATCAATTTTATCGCGCCTTTTTATTTATGCGCGCATGCAGAATCGCCCTGTCGTTCTCGCTGTGGCAACAACACTCGTTAGTGCTGTTGTAAGCGCGCTTGTTCTTCGTGTGCGTGCGCGCGTGTGTGCGCTTGGCCGAGCCACAATGCTATTATTGTTAATTTATGCAAATGAGCGTCGACATTTTGGAAGCAGCGCTGGCATTACTAGCGCCAGCGAGTGACTGCGTGTTTTTATATATGTGAGGGAGCGAGCTTGCTTGTGTGTGCGCGCTGTGCGATAAGTGGCCGCTCAACGTGAAATTTATCGATTTACGCAAAATTTATCTGCGAAGTTATTTGAGCAGCAAAAGCGTTAAAACGGCAAACAAAGTGAAATTAAATAAATGCGAAAAGTGAAATTGACCACAAATAAATTGCGAAATGCAAGCAAACAGACGCGCTTGCTCTTGCCGCCAATGTCGGCAATTGGAGCGGAAATTTGCAAGTGTTGCAAGTTGAAATTTGCGCGAGTTTTTCACATTTTCCTTACTTTTTTTTTGTGATTGTTATTATGAAATTCATTGTCATTTCTGAAATACCTTCACAAAAGTATCGAAAAACTGATGAAGGCGCGCGCAGAGCGCACACATGTTGCCTTGGTGGCCGCGCGGTAGCTAAAAATGGCCACACACGCATTTCTGCCGCTCAATAAGTCACATAATTAATGAAAAGTCCCATTAACTTTAATAATTTTTTCATGTTTGCATAATATGGAGCAAAATGCCGCACACACACACACACATTTATGCTTGCGGCCGTAGACAGGCGTCCCATAATTGCCCATTAATCATACGCCACTGCGCCATAAAACATTAATCAGTTGGCTGACGACTGGTTTAGCCCACTTCCTTTGCACATAACAGGATACTAGCTGCTACAACAAACAAGGAAAAACACGCGCGCACACACACACGCACATGCAAATCGAAGCGCTTTGAGTTACCACTAACTGGAACGCATATTACTGTAGTCACATACATACACCTGGGTACAAACTGACGGCAGTGCCGTTCAGCCATCAATCCAGCGCGCTCGTTAGCATCAATAAACCTTGACCTGCGTCAACCGCGAAACGCTTTATGCTGCCAACCGCTACTCGCTTAGATAAATAAATACTCCGCGCTCCGAGCTCTGCGCTGGCTTTAGTCGTGCAATAACGAGCTGTATTTACCTGATAGCTTGTAACTGGAGCGTGCCACAAGTAGCTGCGCGCCACACTCACACGCACACACACACCGACTAACTAAGCGACTAGTTACTACCTTTGCCACATTTCAATCTGCTGCATCTTTTTGCATGTCGGATTACTTCGGTGCGCTGCTGTCTCTGTGGCATGCCACAAGAATACTAATGAGACGTATATATTTCTTCACTTTGAATTTGTAATTGCGGCTTAATGAAATCGTCTCGCACACACACACACACACACACATAAATGAAATACGCTGCCCTTCAGTTGAATGCGAAAGTGGCACGAATATGGGTTAGTGCAACGCGCGCTCGACTTAAAGTCAACATAAAGCGTAACAATTTTTTTCTTAATTGCTTGTTAGAAAGAATTAATTGCGCAAAGTGTGTAAATAGTCTTAATTAGAAAATTGTTGAAACGGAAATTTGATAATTACATAATGAAGTAAACATGTGAGTGACGGGGTGAAATGTGAACTCAAAATTTTGAACTGGTCGACATGATTGATGTTGTTTTTGTTGTTGCATCAGAAATCAACCCTGAAATAATTACGAGGTATACTGCCGAGACTCAGCCGGATAATAACACGGGTTCGGGAACGGACTGATTACTTAGACCCGTTTGTTGTTGGAACGGACTGGTTGGTACTCACATTGGACGGTCTCCTTGGCATAAGGTTTTACTCTAAGTTTACGGAATATGATTTCAAGGATATGACTCGAAGACGAGAAGTAAAGAAGGGGTATTAAAAAATATTTTTTCATGCAATATCGAAAAAAATCCTCAAGCTGAAGACCCAAGTTGAAGATGAATCCATAAGTAAAGACACAAAATTTTTAAATTTCAGGATTCAACCGGTAACTTTTCCGAAAAAAGAAGGCGCTATACAGCTATGTTTCGATATTGATTCTTTTAAAAACTAAATCAGCAGTCAGTCCCATGATATCGGGACATATATTTAATCTGTCGAAGTCTGGATAAGTAGGAGTTTAAGCTGCTACAGTTTCAGAACGAAGCTGTGAAAGCGTCACTTCTTCAGTAGCCAGACGATAGGAATTTTTGCCCAGCTCATTAATTATTTAACGGAATTCCTTTCTAGCCTGGAATCCAATTTGTATACAGCCGTTTTTCGGCAACCCCTACACCTACTGCCTTTCTGGCTCTAAGGACATTCTCTGACGTAATGCGTTGTGTTATTATTGCCTTGAATGCCGTCTGACTATCGACATATATATTGGTCTGTATTATATTGTTCTTCTGATAGATCTTGATGTCGGAGCTAAGTATCAAGTAATAACCATAATTATGTGCTCTTGGTTACCCAACCAAATATCTCACTGACCCAGTCTGGAACCAGAGAGAAATTAATATTTATCTCAAAGTCTTCTTAAGCGCTGAGGAACTACAAGAATTTTACTCTAAACCCCCAAAAACTTGGTCTGATTTAATCAACTTAAATATCTATAAACTCTTATATCTAAAGATAACAAAAAGACATCACTTTAAGTATACCAAAAAATAGAATTTGATGTCTTCTCATAATCCGCATAATAACAAGTAGAAGGAAGCTGCCAGAAACTTGCTTGAGTATAAATAATGTATGTTGTGGAGATATGCGTAAGTGTGTGTGTGTGTGTGTGTGTTGGTGTCACGACACAGCTCTTTTGATGGCAATTCTTATTTGCGAATAGCAATAAAATTCATTTATCTTCCTCAATGAGTTTGCATTGCAAAGACATTTGCATAGATATGCCACTTGAAAAATGCACCAAAAGAGGAAACAAGGATCAGTGCCATCAGTATCATCATCAGCAGCAATGGAGCAACTTTGTTTGTTGCTTTTGTGGCAGCAACAACTCAACTTTGTCTGTCTGCCCGAAATGCCATGCCCCGACTTGCCATTTATTTGTCTGCTTGCTACCGCACGCTCGTTCTCTCTCTTTCTCGCTCTCACTCTCTAACCGGCTTTATCCATCCGGCTGGCAGCACAAATATTATGCGATTGCAAGATTTATAATATTAAGTTACATGCTTAGCTTGTTTTTGTTTTTTGTTTTTTGCTTTTTGGTTTTTGTTTCTGCTTGGCATAAAAGAGCGGACGAGCGCACGCCAGCTGAAAGACGGAGACGTTGGCGCACAGCAGGAGCAAAGGATTTCAAATGTCAAAAATGTCGAGTAGCATATTAAAAATGAAATGACAGCGCACATTATTTTCATTGCTACAATATTTATCTAGCTATCTTGGCGGCCATTACACGCACGTGTATTTGCTATTGTTGTCCAAGCATGTTGTTTACATTGTTATAGCGCGCGTGCGTACTGCCACAGGATACAAAATGCGAAAGCGCAAAATTCTGTGTGCTTAAAGATGAGAAATCAAAAATGGAAATAGAAATGCAAACAAATTGATTTCGCAAGCAAAGATTTATGATAATGGCAATTTTCCTTGCCTCCGCGAACGCCAGCAATATGCGCCCCATGCGCTTAATGGCAGCGCGGCAATCGAGTGGAAGCAACTATTTATTCATTGTGAATGCATTGAGGCCGCAAAAAAGGCAAAAGAAAAACGAAAAGTAAAAAAAATCATTAATATTCTGCATTGACGCGGATTTAAGCACTTGATAGCTGATAGTTTTTGTAGTGGGGGATTTTGCGTGCGCACTTTTAGGCGTTTTTGCTTTTGTTGCCAGTGAAATGGCATACAAATTATGATTATATATTGAGAGGAAATGTGTAACGAGAGTAACCATGACGTCTAAAATTCGTACTTCTGCTTTTTTTAAGTATTAAGTAGAAAGCTTTCTTTGAGGTCAGAAATTTATTTCACAGGTAACCTAAAAGTATGCTAGTGTAGGTAAGGTCCATAGACTGGTTACTCTTAAGGCCACGAATAATCCCACTTGAACTGCTATAAATGCTTCTCCATTTTGTTGCCCACAGCTCCAAAGTATGTATCAAACAGACCGTCGCATATAGCAGGCTGCTAATATCTATCCCAACCAATTCACTGGGTTCGTAAAAAGTATGTCAGCCTTAGTGTGACTAAAGCTTGTGGAGGAGTCTTCGTAATTGAAACTTTGACTAGCTACGTTCTCCATCTGTAAGAAAGCTCGCTGTCTCTCCTCTTCAACGACTCCGCCCTACCCACATATCTCTAATGGGACAGCAAACTTCTCGGAGGTAATTTCGTGGAAAAGATGTGGCTAGGAGTAATATAACAGTTCCGAGGCGCAGTAATCCTAGTTTTCAGGGATGAAATCAAAGTGAGAGAGGAATTCGGAATGTCCATCTCTGGGGCCCCTAATGTGTCCGGCTTCCCGGAGTGTGCCTAGAGTCGACGAGTGCTGTATCTCCGCCCCACCCACATATCTTTAACTGGACAGCGAACCTCTCGGAGGTAATTTCGTGGAAAAGATGGCAATGGTAGTAATAGCAAGGTTCCGCAACGCAGTAGTCTTAGTTTTCAAGGATGTAATCGAAGTGAGATAGGATTTCGGAATGTCCATTTCTGGGGACCTTAATGTGTCCAGCTTCCCGGAGTCTGCCTGGAGTCGACGAGTGCTATATCTAGAATGACATTAAGTGCCATCGTTAGTGTTGTACGTAATGCAATGCAGATAACAATAAGAGCCGCCACACGTTGCAGCTTTTAAGCTCTATCGAACCCCCTCAACCAGACAAATAATCCATAAAACAATATTGCTCTAACCACGGTAGCGTAAAACAAAACCACAACTTTGATCACCGCTTCCCCAAAAGTTTCTCCACAGTAGTATAGCGCAAAGAGTATCGTCCTCATCTCCTCCTTAATATGAGGTTTTCGTGAAAGCTTTCTACTTATGATAAGGTGCAAATACTTCGCCACTTCAACAGGATGAAGTCGAGAAAGTTGACTTTGTCCAAAAGAACACTTTAATTTTTCATATACTTTGTAGAAGTTAGTCTTCACTTGTGCTCCTACCGTTCTTCCTGATCTTATAATGCTAATAAGCAGATACTGGCAACCTATTAAGGATCTACTGGCCAACACCGAACTAACTAACATGGAATGCTTTCAGCAGCAGTTTGTTCATCAGCAGGCAACAAAACACCATCCCCAGAAAAAAACCAGCTCGAGATGAAATTGTGTGTTAATTTCATTCATAAATATACGGTAAGTGGAATAGCGGCTGCCAGCAAACGCTCATAACTCACCACAAGATGTCAATATATGTGTGTCAGTCGCTTTCATTGAATAAAAAGCAATGCGCCTAAAAGCCGCTTAAGAAAATGCAAATATAATACACAAAGACAGCTCAAAGGATTTAATCAAGTATATGTAAACCAAAAATGCAATTTTTTTATGAAAAACAATAAATAATTAATTGCCATAGTAAATTCTACATTAAAGCAGATAATCGGACAATCCTTTTGTTAATACATTGTTATAAACTGCAAGCTTTTTGCTTTAAATTCCACATTTGAATGAATAGCTTACAATTTTAAGCCACTTACCTCACCTGACTGCTCACCTCGCCCCGTACACAAGCGCCGCACACAATAAACTGGAAAAAATTGCAAATAAATATTATTACTTTCGAATTGCTATCCATCAGTTTTAATGTCAAATATTGTGAATCCCCACACCGCGGCGACGAAAAACCGCACCGCGCACTTTTTCCAAACCAAAATGATTTATCGCTCAATGCAAATGTGGCGAATAAAAAATCGCTGCATTTAACTTGCTAACACTTCCACGGCATTTTTTAGCCGCAAACGCCATGGCGTATACGTAACTTTTTCGAAATTTCATGCACAAAAAGCAGTGCGCACATTTTTATGCCACATTTTGAACGCTTTATTTACTTTCAATCAATATTATGATATATTGCACACTTTGCCAACGCACACAACACGCCGTTTTTCCCCCAACGCGGCCACCAATGCTTGTGTGTGTGCGCCTGCCTGGTCCCTTGCGTGAAGTGGGGGAGTCCCGGTGTGTTGCGCTTTGGAAGCGTGAAGAATTGCATATCGCATTGCAGCGCGCTATTTATTGATATTTGCATATTATTGTGTGCTCAGCGCAGGCCACACGCGCGGTGGGGCAAGGAGTAAGCAAAAGCAGCGAGAACTTGCGGTCGCAAGGCAGAAATGCTTAGACGTAAGGGGAGCAGCAGAGGTTGCATGTAGCACAGTATAAATGTGTTGTTGTTGCTTTTGTGCCCCCTAGTTTATGTAACGGTATGCACTTTTGTTTTTGTTGCGCTTACATGAATTGCATTTAGAGCTTGTTGCCGCTGCATTTCATTCCCCTAAGTGCAAAGTGGTTTTAGTGCATGCAACAACATTGTTTTTTGCTGTTGTTGCAATTGATACTAAGCGCCAGCTGGTTGCAAACGAAAACAGAATGAAGAGTGAATGCATGAAGGCAAAAATAAATGAGTGAATGTGTGCAAAATTGCATGACGGCGTGCATATATGAAAGTGTGTGTGGCTTTACATGTATTTGTGTGTGTTGCAACGAGAAATGCAACGGTGCGCCACAAGTTGCCCTCCTCTTTTAAACAGACATCAAAAATGTAGAAATATATATACATATATGTAATAGTGTAAATATAAGTAAGTATGTATGTGTGTGTGTGCAACCATTTGAGGTATATAAATTCAATGACGATTATTGGTGTACACAGTCGGTGGCACATATAAATGCACAGAATATTTAAATACGCAGCAAGTGACTGCAAACGCTCACAGAAATGTTTATTTACACACACACACACACACATACATATTATGTGGCATATAATAAATGAGACGTTTATGCACCCTGCTGTTATGGCTCGCCAATGCGCTTGAACCCTCCAACACTTTAGTTGCAACTCACTTAGTGCAGATTGCCACACAGCAGTGCGCTTTCGTTTTCGTCCTTTTTTCTGCTTTTCCATTTATTTATTAATATTGTTGTTGTTGTTGGAAAAAAATAAAATTGTGCTTTTTACGTTGGTGACATTTGTATATCCGCTGTGGTCGCCAGCTTCTTTGGCATTTCATACAACTAGTTGGTTATTCCCGCATACACAGCACTTGCTTCTTCTTCTTTTTCGTTCGCTGCCTCTGCATATGAGTTATTTATTTAACTTACTACATTGCAATTGACTAAAAAGCTGGTCATTTTCACTCATGCAGTTGCTAGTATATATTTTTGAAATGCACACATGGTTGCATTCATTTCTTCATAAAATTACAATATTGCTAAGGACTTTAGTGGCAGCAAATATTTTTAAGAAAAATGCAATGAGGAATACTTATAAATGAGAGATACCACATTTTAGCTGAGATGAGTAAATAAAATAGACATGCATTTGTGTATTTGATTACCATAATATTTGGTGTTTGATTCGCTCTGTATTTGCAGACGTTGGAAAATGTTTACATGTAAAAGCTCAATAATGCGCCTGGATGTAGGCAACGGTTTCATCCAATTGACAGACAAAGCGAAGCGACAGCCCAAATCACGGTTCAGAGGGAAGAATTTAGAGAATAAAAGTTAAGCTGCTATTGCTTAGGAGGAGCAGGACACATTTTTGCCAATGCAGTAATATTATTTTTTTTTATCAAAATGTTGTGGCAACTCTACGCAAATATAACTTGAACGAAAATGTTTTTAAACCAGTAAAAGTTGTTGTCAGCATGGAAATATTTCAACAATAAATTTGTTTATTTATTTTAAAAAAATTTAGACAGGTGGCAACACCATATACATTACCTAAAACTTTATTTTTTTATTAGTGTTCGTTTAAATATTTTTATTTGTCTGAATTAAAATAAATCGAGCATTAACTTTCAATTTCAACAAAATATTTAGTTGATTAAATTATATATAGACAGGTGGCAACCCCTCATACACTACCTAACAATTTATTTTTTTCTCACTGTTCTGCTTAAATAATATTATTTGTCTGTATTAAAATAAGTCGTTCATTAAATTATAATTCACAAACAGGTGGCAACACGCCACAAAAAAAATCTAACTGGAAGTGTTTTTCAACACCCTTTAGATTCATTTGTATAATACTAGTACTAATATTATATTTACATGTATTCAAAAATATCGAACAGATAGCAAGGTAGTGGCATCCCTACTCAAAATAATTATTCGCAAAAAAATATATTTTTTCTTACTGTCCTCTTTAAATACTTGTAGCTATCTAGATTATAATAATTCATTGTTAAAATTTTAATTGACAAACAGGTGGCAACACATCACAACAAAAAATAACTGCAATTCTTATTCAGCTCCGTTTAATTTATTTAAAAAATAATCACATTATATTTTTTATTTAAGTATTCCGTACAGATGACGACGTAGTGGCAATTCTACCCAAGAGCATCTTGAAAGAAAATTTGTTTAAACCGAAATAGTTTGTTGTCAACAAAAATATGTATGTCATCTAATTTACCAATTTGGTTGATTTAAAAATAAAAGCAGGTGGCAACCGAGCACAAAAATTTTAACTGCAAGTTTTTTCAGCTTCTTTTACCTAGACTAATTAAAATAATAATATTATAATATTATTTAATTAAGAACATGGAACAGATGGCAACTGAGTGGCAACCCTCTCAAAGTAATTTTCAAAGAACTTTTTTTTTACCAGAATAATTTGTTATCTATAAAAATATTTCATGTAGTTTACGAAATTAGTTAATTAAAAAAATAAAAACAGATGGCAACACCATTTATGCACAAAAAATATTTTTTTACTACTTTCCTTTCTAAAATTGAGTTTTCTATAATATAATAATTCGCTCATAAAACTATAATTGACAAACAGGTGGCAACACACCACAAAAAAATTTTATCTGCAAATTTTATTCAGCTCTTTTTACCTAGATCAATTTAAATAATTAAAATACTTATTTTTTTTATTTAAGGATTTCGATTATATGGCAATATTCGCTCCGTTTTTAAGCTATTATAATCGTTATGACGTCACCCTGTATATCCCGTAACCTTATAAAATTCACGATTCTTTTTCCATCCAAGTAAGCCTTATCGCGAGCACAATATTTACACACTCGCATAATAGATGGCAACACTTAACTAAAACAACAGCTTCCTCAAGCACAAAAAAATGCCGTCCTTTTCTTTACCGCCTCACAATTTAAGTTTAGCCAAAGGTGTTTAAGCCCTTTACGAAAAGTTTCAACGCTCGCCTTTGTCTCGTCCAAGGTTTGAGCAATTTTACCGTTAATCGTTTGAGACGGCAAATAAAAACGACACAATAGCCAACATTTATACACAATTTGCTTAGAAAATTACCCAAATCTCCAACAAAACCCCAAATAAAACGGAGCTTTACTAAACCTAATTGAGAGACTGTCAGCAAAACAAACAAAGGGCCGTGCAAACGCTTGGCATTGCATGTAAAATAAACTACTAGCGGCAGTTTGGGGAGCGCAAGCTGGACAAAGGAGAGGCAGCAGCGTTGTTGGTGACAGAAAGAGTTTTGTATAAAAGGCGGCAATGAATGGCCAGCACACCGCAAAAACAACTTTAAAGTAATTTGTAAATGTGGGCATATAAATGCCCACGCTGCTGCTGCGTGTGGATGTGTGTGTAGTTACATTTGCGTAGCGCGGTTTGCATGTGGCGCAAATAAAACTGGGCAGCAATGACAGTTTACAACAAACGGAAATCACAGCAGCAACATGTTTGTGGACACCCTGAGCCGCCACACCCCTCGGCTACATAAGAGAGAAGCGAGAGCCTGCATTTGTAGGTATGTGTGTGCGCGCTTTGTTTTGGTTTTTAAGTAGCTAAAGACTATTTGGTCAACAGTGCCGACACATTTTCGAAATTTTTCCACGCGCAACGGTCATTGCGGTTGCTGCCTTTTGTTATTTCAACAGTTCCATTTGCCAGGCATTGTGTTTTTATAAGGCTGTATATGTATGTGTGTTCAGTTGTCTGTTCTTTTTTGTTTGTTTGTTGCTTTTATTTCGGTGCAAATCTGCTTGCGGTTGCTTTGTTAGTTGCGCCATTGTCGAGTTGTTGGCGCTGTTTGCTGTTGTGTGGGTCACTGCAGGGTTAATGATGCGATGTGTTGTTGTTGTTGTTGTTCGAAATTGTAATTAATTGTGTTCAACCGCTACGAACATAATTTGGACATCTTTTGTTCGCAGGATTTTCACACATTTCTTCAAATTTTTTTCCCTTAAATAATTTTTTTGTCCTTGTAAGGGTTATGGATAAGTTGTTGGAAACAGTATATTGAGAAAAAAGGAACCAGTACGAAAAAAGTATACACAAAAGTTTACATACATATAATATGCACAATAGTTTGCTTAGACTAGTTTATTTAATACAAAATATGTGTATTATTTAGTTTGTTAGTTGGCTGTAGGGCGTATGAGTTACCTCTATGGTTACCACACTTTCTATGGCGTTTCAAGCTGACTTCAACTTTATACATTGTATTGATTTTTGCATAATTTTGTAATACAACAACAACACATTTTTAAGTGTCGTTATAATATAACTTAAGCCTGCTTTGCACGTTCCTCTCTCAGCAGTGCGCAAATATACAGCAAAGCCTTAATTGTAAAGTTCACTGGCGGCAGTTCATTGTCATGTAAAATGTGTCAAATCCAACGGTCTCTCCCACAAAAAGAATAAACCTTTTTACCATGCCACTTGCGGCCCGCATCTTTCCTTTAAATACGTAATATATGAGCGCGTTTTTATTGCCGTCAAAAATTATCATCATCTTTCAGTGTCCGCACAGTAAGAGAAATCCATTAATTATGAGCGTAATTCATTAAATGTAATGAATACTGGCAAATTAAAAACACAAACGACGCAACCGAGTGTAAGTGTTTGCAAAAGAAAGCAGCAACAATCGACGTTAAAGGGAATGTGAAAGTGAAGAGCAACAAGAAAAAGGTTGTTACTGCAGCAGCAATGCTGTGGAAAAAGTCGTTGAAAGCTCAGCAAATATGCACAAAGCAGCAGCGAAAGTTGAGTAACTTGCCACACCCGCTTTCAACGGCAGCAAATGCCGCCCACCAGCCAGCACATAATCCTTTGACAAATTTGTTATGCCAAAAAGTAGCAAAAGAAATATGGAAAAAAATGAAGGAATAACAGTAAAAAGTTGCTGACGTAAGAGACTTTGCATACTGTGGGGCGTAGGTTATATTGAGGAAGGCAAGCGCTGCTTTCACTATATAATTTGGCAGCTGCGCTTCAGTTTTTCTGCACAGCGGTGAATCATTCATTTTCAGTTTTCTAACCAAGCGTTTTGTTTGATGGCGCTGAGCGAGTGAAAAGCAAAATGTCGCTGATTTTTGCATTCAAACTATAATGTGGTTAATATTGGTGGAAATTGTTATGACTGGCAAGCGCCTGTAATGATGACTAATGGCTTAACAGTTAAAGTTTGGTAATATTATGCCTCCTGTGTTAGTCAAGAGTACTTGTAAGTAATCTCAGGGGATGAGGGGAGGGGAAAAATGTATATATCTAGAATCATTATATTATATTTACATTATATTTATTAAGAACAGCGCTCAAACTATTTGAACTGATATCACATTTATTGCAAGAAAGTTAACTCTTTTAAAAATATTACTCATACGCAGTGGCGTCGAAGTTCAATATAAATGAAAGCATACTTTTAAGTTCAGAAAGGAGTTCTATGTCAAAGTAGATGAAAAACAGATGTATTTCTTGAACAAATGTTACAAAGCAACAAAAATTGCATTCAAAATCAAAATAGTTAAGCCCTTTCATACAAATAGAACCCAACTTATAAATTTCGGTCAGCTTTCCTCCAAAAAAATAAGAAAACAGTTCTTTTTAACACAACAATTCTACTTCTAAGTATACTAAAAAGAGTCTCATTAACCTATAAATAGTTCCACATAAAAATAACTTTAAACACAACACATTATTATTGCATTAAGGCGACCTTCACCACTCACGCTTTCATTCCCACTCCCAACTAATAACTCCATCGCCTTTCAGCACCAAAATTATCAGCTCATTATTTGAATATCCAGGCATTAGTCTATGCCTACATAACTGTATATGACTGCAATTAAAAATTCATTAAACATAATCGAAACATTGCCACAGAACATAAGTAAAATTAACGCGAGCAAAAAGTGACACAGCGTCAAGGTGAATGTCTTGTTAGTGGGAAGCAACCGCAGCCTTTGGTTTATAAATAACTTGCAACACACACACACCAATGTATGTATACAACATTTCATGACAGCCGGTGACAGCAATCAATCAAGGGTAAAGCACAAATTTGTAAGCATAATTATACAAGTTAATTTCCATACAAAGGCAGACACAAACACACAGTCACACACGCAGACGCACGCACATGACTCAACATTTTTGGCCGCTCAGATGTCAACGCATTGCTGGTTTCATAGACAAATAGATTGCTTAAGGCTGTGAAAGTGCTTATCACGTTGCGTTTGTACGGCGCTACCGTTAGATAGCGGTAATTGAACACAATTTATTTTGTGGGAATATGTTTGCAGACAAGTTGTTGCTATAACGAGTTGAGTGTTTGCTGAAGAAACCCGAAATTTATACTCAAAATAGCTTTAAATGTGGCAAGTATATATTATTTAGCCTACCTTAAGGCGTTGTATCGACAAAACTTGATTTAAAGACATTACAGCTACACAAACAACTCATTGTTATAAATTTAAATAACTTTAGAACTCGTCTGCTTTTGGATGAAGTCTAATTAATTGAGTTATTTGATATTTTATTGAATTTTGTTGATAAAAAAATAAAATAAAAGCTTAACTTTGCAGTTTTCACTTCAAAAAAGTGCTAAAATTTATTTTAAAAAATTTTTAAAGTATTTTTTACTAGAGAAAATACCACATTTTATAACCAATACCTTCTTGAAATATTAATATTTTTAATCTCTCCGCCAATTGTAGTCCACTGTTGCACATGTCAAAGCTGCAGCTGCTGCCAAATGTCACTAGGTTGCAGCGAAAAACAAACAAGAAGAAAAAAAGTTAACTTCCGTTGCACCAAAGATGGCATACCCTTCAAAGATAACGAAGTTTCCATACTAGAATTTGATTTTTAGCATTCAGTTTGGATGACAGGTATATAATATAGTGATCTGATCGAAAAAATTTCTTCAGATGTTGTAGCGCTGTCTTAAGAAATAATCTATGCCAAATTTCGTGGATATATCTTGTGAAATACAAAAGTTTTCCATATAAGGACTCAATTTAGATCAGTCACTTTGTATGGAAGCTATATCGTATAGAGGCCCGATTTCAATGCTTTCTTCGTAAATTATATCACTACTTTAGACAATAATTCTTGCCAAATTTCATGAAGATATCTTGTCATATCGAAGGTCTTTCCATACAAGAACTTGATTTAGATCGGTCGGTTTATATGGCAGCTATATGCTATAGTTATCCGATGTGAAAAATTTCTTCGTAAATTATGCCAACAACTTAGATAAGAACTCATGCCAAATTTCTTGAAGATATCTCGTTTAATGAAAAAGTTTTCCTTACAAGAACTTGATTCCGATCGTTCAGTTTCTATGACAGCCATATGCTACAGTGGTCCGATATTGGCGGTTCCGAGAAATAATCAGCTTCTTTAGGTGGAAATAACATGTGCAAAATTTCAGACCGATAACTCAAAAACTGGGGGTCGAACTAGTTCGCTTATATACTGACGAACAGAGGGACTTGACTAAATCGACTCTGCCCGTCACGCTGTTGAATTAGTTATACATATGTATGGCAAAGGGTCCTCCACGTTTGCTTATGATCTCACTAACCTTGTGGCATACTTAACATACCCTCTACAGCATATAAGTACGCATATACTCAAAAACACATATAAACGCTCACACAAACACACACAAAAACATTGCACACATGACAAAAACGGGCAGATCAAAATAAAAATTAAATATTTAAGCAATGTTTATCCCAATTTCGGTGCATTCATTGCGCTCGCAAACAAAGACGCGCCAAAAAAAATTGTAATTAAACTTAGCATTTTTGTGCGAATTCCGCGCAAATGAAACAACGAACTTTCGCACCATTTTTAAATTGATATCCTTGTTTACACTATAAAGGAATACCGTATATGCTGCATAAAAAATTAAAAGGCAATATGCATTGTAAACTCTCAGCGGATGTTGCACAGGTAGTACAACAAAACGAACACACAACAAAAAACGCATACCAATCAGGCTGGAGCGCACAAAAGTATGCCTCGTTTTTGCCGCGCGGCAACAATTGTGAGATTGGCGCACAGGTGAGCCCAAATGCAGGCGCCGCTATGCATGTGTATATGTGATGTATACATGTATTTTGTTGTTTTTGTATTTTTTTATTTGCAACAAAAAGCAACAAAAATAATTACGCCAATAACTGGCAAGCAGATTGCATGCATTTACGCGCTTAAATCGACAAAAACGGTGCAAAGCACACAGCGCAGCAGGCGTGAGGCACGAACGTGTGCCGCTAGGCATGATACTGCGTAAAAGTGGTGCATAGCTTACGAAATTATTGGTAGGAAGTGCCTTTGAAGCATTCAGTTCTTGCAATTTCAAAGGCAAAGTAGCAAAACTTCCGGCCGAAGGTCTCGCAGAGGTTATGTTTGGGTTCAGAACTTATTAAATACTGTACGCGTGAGTAACAGTACTCTTTATAGGCACTAGTTTTCGATTTTTTCACATGTTGCATGCATTTATATTATATTTATCGTACTTCCCATTTATAGCCAAGTGCCGCTGTTGCACCAAAAATGTGCTGCTGGGTTCTGCAGTCAACCTGCGTGCGTGGCAGGGTCAAGCACACATTTGGCAGCGCCACTCCATGCACTCACTTACAGGCTCACCCGTTGTTTTTCCAAACAATTTTCATTTTTTATTCGCCGGCTTATTGCTCTGCAACCGGAACTGGCAAATTGATGAGTCTGTATTGATTTGGGCACGTTGATCTGGCAGCTCGTTGATGCGCGAACAAATTCATTTCAATTGTGGATTTTCGGTACCCTGCTATTAGTTTTTCCCGCCTATTGGATATATATATTTGCAGCATTTTTTAATAGAAAGAAATAAATTTTCTTGTAAGCCAAGTGTTTATTGGACTTTGCTCGGAAAAAACTTGTATTTAAATAGTGACAAATTGAGGTTATTGCACACTGATGGGGTACAGATTTGTTTAAAAATGCACAGGTGTTCGCTTTTTTAAAGAATTTGTGCAAACAGACGAAATTTTGACATAAAAAAAATTATTTTATTTTTTAGCTATTACTACGCTCATAGTGGTGCTAGGCGGACGAATGATATTGCTAAGAAAAGCCCTGTCGTTAGATGGCGCATAGGGGTTGAAAAATAGAAAAAATTAACCCAAAGGGCATTCTAAAGAATTTCCAAGCTCCTGGTAATACTAGGGATTGACTGATAATGCCAAGGAAAGTCATGAGTACCTTCTAGAGGATCCCATCTGTTTCACTTGTCTAGCTCACATACACCGGCCGCTAGATGGAGCAGAAGCGTTCTAAAATACGAAAAGTAGAGAAAATTAGGGGTGACACAAAAAAATTTAACAGTTTTCTGGATGATTGCCACACCTCTAGTGGTGTTAGGTGGGTGATTGATAACGCTAATGAATGCTTAAAGTGTCCTATAGATGATATAATTTGTTTGACCTATCTGGCTTACATACTCCGGCCGCTAGAAGGCGCTTAAGAGTGAAAAAATACGAAGAATAGGCCAAATTAGCCCTTGTGCATTCAATAAATTTATAAAAGGGTGGCAACCAATCTCAACATTTTTTGCGCTTCCCTTTTATTGAGATAAAATTATTTTTACAACTCTTTTCAAACATTACCAAAAGTTGAAGTCCATTACTAATTTAATGTAAAATGTGTGCAGGTGGCAACACTGCTTAATATATTAATTCAAATATTTTGTTTGGACCAATAGCGCATTTCATGTCTTTATTAACTCAAAGGCTGCAAAATTTATGAATATTCAACGCAAGCTGGCAACTCTAGAATTCCAAAAAAATTGGCATTGAAATGAGAAAAGAGACGGTTTATATTTATAATCTAACTATAATCTTCCAACAAATTTAATTTAGCGTTAATTTCACAACAAACTGATAATTTGCCACTAAAATATTTCAAAAATATAGTATCTTTCAATTTTTGTGGCCACCCTAATATAGATATATGGTATACATGACGCACCCTGATATGTATTTTCCATCCACCAACACACCCGCACTGATTCACCTTATACCTTACGTATTTTCCTGTTACTGCCAATTTTCCATTCCCCACCGGCCTGCCCCACAACCATTACTCATATTTAATCTTTACCGTTGAGTTTAAAAACAACATTTTCAGTTCTACAAATTGAATTTTATTGCTGGCAATACCAATAGCAATACCAACACCAACAGCAATATATAAATAAATGCACACACTCCTCGCTCTTGCTGCTTTTTTATTGACAAGCCTCAAATATAAATATTTTAATTGAAAAACGTAGTGTTGCCATATTGGCAAAAAGTCTCAGGGCACACGTGCGTTTGTGCATCTGAGTTCGTGTGTGTCCATATGTGCGTGTGTGTGTATGTGAATGCTGGTTTGAGCCTGCGACATGTCGTCGGAAGTTTATTTGAGAATGAGTAAGTTGCATGCCGCTTGTTGATTGCACAAAAAACCGTTGCAGTAAACTGATACACAAATAAGTAAGAGCTGAAGCACACACACACATGCACAGCTGGGCATGAATACGCTTTCGGAGCACAAAATCATGCTCAGCACACGCTTCAACACGCCGCGTGCGGAAAATCCTGCGAGAGTGTCTGTGTGGGAAAGCTTGAGCGGCGTGCAAACAATTTGCCAGAAATCGGCTTACAAGCAAATAAAAACTGATACCGTAAAAGGTGATCAGTGTTTAAATTGTTGATGGATGGAAGGTTTATTATCATTATTTTTTCCTTTTGCCTTTGCGCCTTCGAGCAATTAAAGTGAGTAGTGGCAATATGGCCGCGCAGAGGATTTAATATATACAGACCTCAAAATTGAACTGATTTTTTAAAGGGGCTAAGGGGTTAGATCTAAAATGTTGGTAATGTGGAAAACCGAGTAATTGTGATATCACGAGATATTTGCAGAGAAAAATATTTTAAATGGTAAATTGTCATTGATATGATATCATGCAATGAGAGGCGTGGTTGGGGCAAAATTTAAGGAAATCTGATTATTGGCGGTATCAGGCGATGTCAAGTGGAGAGATATGTGTCACATGATGATGTATGATGTGTTCAGTTGTCCTTCAATGTTTGTATGATATAGTATTTTCTCAATGTGATGTGATTAGATGTGATTTTATGCCATTCTATGATGATATGGTGATATAAAGTTAATTCAAAAGGCTGAATTCGAATGAAATCACGCGATATTTGCAGAGATACATATATATTTATGTTATATCATTGTTGATATATATTTATGCGAAGTAATATGATGATGTGATAACATTTCAAAAGATGTGATTTTAGGGATTTCAAGCGATATATTAAGGGAAGCACATTTTACGATGGGAATCATATCACGATGACATTATATTTTTACAATAATATCATGTGATGTGATTAGTGATGCGATGCGTTATGATGATGTGATGGGTTTTTCTAAAAAAAATTAATTTAACCATTGATATGTTGCGGAATATTTGAAGAGAATAGATTTTCAATATCATCATGTGATATGATTGGTGTGATATCATGCGATGCAATCCGTTGATGTGATGAGGTTTTAAGAGATGTGATTTTAAGCGGTATTGGGCGATGTAATAAATGATGTGACTAATTTGCAAAAAATCTTATAGCAACATTCGATGTGATATCACACCATATGAAATGAATTCATTGCTTGAGAAAAATTGATTTCCCCCAAATGCTAATCTCAAATTCATATAATATTGCCGACTATGGCAATGAAATAAGCTAAGATAATACAGTTTATATCGAGTTAATAACATAACTGACTATGACATGATGTGATGATGAGGCTGTGATATTGCAATTTAAGCAACTTTTAAATAAATAATTCAAGATAGGTGCGATATATGCCGTTCATCTTACCTTCAGCGTAAAACAAATATCTTATATATATTTTTTATGAACTTTAATTGTTGTTCATAATTGTTGTTGCTTCTTTTATCGCTATCTTCTGCATACCAGCTATGAATGAGTGCAATTTGCCGCTCATTCCGGCCAATCATCTAATCTGCGGCATATAATTAAACCGTGAAATTACAAGAAACACTAATCTTCTTGCCACATCTCAACGCCAGCAGCACTTAGAACTACAGTAACAACAACAAAGTCAACTGCAGCAGCAGCCAAACCGTCTGTCCGTCCAGCTGTACGCCTGTCAAAGCGCTTACAAAACTGCCACAACGCGCTGACTCGGCGCACGCCTCTTCCGATTCCGCGCAGCGCGTCTTCCCCTCCCTGGCGCGCTTGTTACAACGCTTGTCAACCGAGCATTATTACATTCGTTTTTGCTTCATTTTGTTGCTGGCAACTATTTAAAAGCCTGTTGGCCGCCTCCTTGCGTCATGACACGGCTCACACGCGCGCATGTGAGTGGGCATCTAGGTAGACACACACACATGTCCCTGCGTTCGTGTGCGCGTGCAGCCTCCCCTGGGGTGTTATCGCAGACACTTCATCTTCTGGCAGTGCTACTAATAGTTGCAGCAGCTATTTCATGGCAATTGTTGTGGCATGCTCGGCGCGTTGCTGTTGTTGTTGCACAATTAGTGTTGGCAGTCGTGGCTGGTTGGCCGCCACGCTCTTATTTATTTGCGCGCTTCGGCTTATCATATTTCTCGGTCAGGTTTTTTCGCAATTCTTTTACCATAGATTGGACAGTGGCTGGAGATATTGTTGTTTTTGTTGGTATTGTTGTTGCTACTTGCTCTTGTGTATTAAGCGCAGCACTGCTATTGTTTTTGTGTCAATATTGTGGCGCGGCAGTCAGCGGCGCATTTGTAGCTCATAATTTTGCTACAAATTGACAACGCGCTAGGCGCAGCAATGACTTCTTTGTAGTTGTTGTTGTTTCTGTGGATTGTTGGTGCTCGTTTGCCGCCTTGAAGCTATTGCCTGCGCGGATACACATTGTTGCTTCGCTACATTTGCTGTCATTATGTGCGTTATTGCTCTTATAACTTTTGTTCATGCTTGCCACTGTGTTTGTTGTTATTGCTGTTATGTTGGCGCTTCGATATCGCCTAGTGTTTGTGCTTATATATGTATATATTCGACCAATTTTTTCTTCAATTTGTGCGGAAATCCCCAACGCATTTGTTGTTATTGTTGTTGTTGTTGCTATTTTTTGGGCACTAACTGCTTCGACCGCTGTCATTGTTATTAATATTGCTGTTGCGCGGCATGTCGGCTGGTTGAACATGCTTGTCGGCTGACTTTTACTCCCGCCGCGCTGCCGCTGCCGCCATCTTGTGCGCCGTGTCGCCTATTATTACAATCGATATGCGCTTTGTTGGGCGCTTTTTTCTGCCTGCAACATTTGCGCATCCGACAACATCCTCAGTGTGACAGTAAAATTGGTTTTTGCGGATGGAAAAGCGCACATTGCGCCGCGGACGCACGTGGCATTGTTCGGCGTTCGCAGCACGTACGTATGTGTGTGTGTGTGGGTGTGGGAGTGCGAGTATGAAATACTCTAGCCACATGCCACTTCCTTTAACGCATCCGTTGCAACCGCTACGGCATGTTGTCTTCGCCGATGTTGTTGTTGTCATTGTCACAAACGAGCGACAAACCGGCCGACCTGCCAATGGCCGCGGCGCATGTACTGAAGGGGATTCCATGGCAAGCGGCCACGCGCGTTCGGTCAGCTGTGCGGATGTTGGTCAGACACGCAGTGTTGCACACACACCGGAGGCACAACAACAAAAACAACAAAAAGCAGGGATTTGTGCCTTTTATTTAATTTTCGTTTTGGATTTTTGGTTTGCGTTTGCTACAGTTGGCCGTTGTCCATGCGCCAAACGTGCCACCCGCAACTAAATGTGCCGTACTACAACAACAAAAAAGTAGACTACAACCAAACTTGCAACCGCTTTGCACATGTCACATGAGCGGGTCGCAGCAAACGCAACGACGGCTGTGGGTCAGAGAGACAGTGCTGTAGGAGTATGAATTCCTATTTGGCTTTAGATAAGTACCCTGTAGGAAATCGTCCGAAGAAACGTGTTTGAAAGAAATGCGGGTCACAAAAAGCGTCGGATAAAATTCGTAAGCTATTCCGAATAGGCGCTTGTCACAGATGCGGCCATAATCTCAGCCCTGTCATGTTCAGAACTACAACTAGTTACCAGGAAAGTAGTTTGAGACCAGTCCTTAAGCTCTAACATTAGAAATTATAAATTTTATCTCCAAAATTTTTTTTTGTCAAAACTACAACTAGTTACCAGGGAAGTAATTTGGGACCCGTTCGTAAGTCCCTATCAATAAAAATCATAACTTTTTCTTTTAAGAAATGAATTGATAAAAGATTTACTCGCACTTGAAAAAGATCTGCTAACCTATCTTCGTTCGCGTTGGGCGTGTTCCCTCAGTTTCGAAAATGTATCGATTTGGAAATACACAAATGTGTGTGTGTGTGCATCGCCAGCATATGAGTTGCGCTTCCGTTGCTAGCTAGCGGTTGCAAACCTTTTTTTGCTGCGCTCTTTGTACCAGCTTCATGCAACGGCCTTTCCATTTTGTAGTTGTTGCACAGCCGTGATGTCTCTTTTGTGTTCAGCGTGTTCCCTTGCTTTTTGCTGGACACTCTTGTGTGCAGCGCATTCCTAACACGCACTGCTTTTGTCGATTTTCGATACTACTTGCATTGTTGTTGTTGTCCTGTATATTTTTTGTGCAGCTTTTCTCTCGGCCACATTTCGTTCAGTCAACAACTCTTCATGGTATCACATAAACAACTACAACAACTACGGGCAACTACTTAAACAACGGCATTACAACGTGCAACGGAACGTGAAAACAGCAACGCTAACCGCAGTAACGGCAACAAATTAGCAACAACACACGATGGCACAATTGTCGGTGACGGAAAAAAATGTTGACAGAAATTTCGCTGTTTGCCACAAATTAACTTCTTCACATGGCTCTACGTGTGCGTGTAGATGTTTGTGTGTGGAGGTTTTTCTTGTGCAACTGTTTGTTTGTACAGCCTTGCAACACGCTTGGCGCCAATTTATTATGTGCACTACAGGAATTCTGGAGGAAATTGAAAACGTGAGTGTTGACTATTGTCTCAGCTGACAACTATTTTGTACTGCAACATGCACTCTGAGCGCGCAAATGCACACAAAGTTTCTTGCAAAGAAGACTTAGTTACGGTACTTAATTAAAAAAAGACGCTAAACTGATTAGAAATTTAGACATCAGTGTCCTAGACAATTAGCTTCCGCAGGAGCTGAAGTATTTTTTATCCGCCTCCTTTCCAGCTTACGTCATGCACTGTGATGAGCTATGATGGAGCTTTTTACCGATTGTTTCGAGTGAAGTGCATAAATTGATGCTTCGAAGTTTATGTTGACTCAGAGTACGGTAGCCAGACCCTTTATTTCGATATCTGATTTTGACTGGAATTAAACAAGCACTTATGACTCCCTGACACCCCGAGGTACCGAGATTGATCGGTGATTGATTGACTGTGTAAATTCAAAACTGGTTTTCCTCCTTTAGATACAGAATATCATTCGTTTTGTTTCTTAATGTAGAGAACTCATCTGTTTCTACACGTTTGTGATACTGTCTTTGATATTTTTACGAAAAATCCAGCTTTTCGCTGTCAGATATTTAACAGGTCAACTAAAAAGTCCTTAGCCTGACACAAAGATTTGGTTACATAAAATTTTTGGTTACCCCTAATCTTCACCAGGCGCATGTATTAATTTGACAGCTGTCGGATCATTAGTTTGTGATTTATATCATTTTGAGTGAAGAAACTTTTTTTATTGTAAAAAAATGGTAAAGACTAATTTTGCGTGTTGATAAAATATTGAAGGGAAAAAATACAGTTGAAGTAAACACTTGACTTGATGACGACCATCAAGGATTGGTATGCTAAGCTTAGACGTGGAGAAATAAGCTCCGAATACAATGAACGCAGTGGATGTCCAAAAAAGGTTGTTACCGACGAAAACATCAAAAAAATCCACAAAATAGTTTTGGATAACCGCAGAGCAGGCACTGTAAAGATGTAAACTGAATATGTACATCTTATCATTCACCAATATTTGGGCATGAGAAAGCTCTCAGCAAAGTGGGTGCCGTTCAAACTCACTTTTGACCAAACAAAACAACGAGTTTTTGCATCGATTTGTGTCATTTCACTCCAAAGTACAACAAACAGTCATCCGAGTGGACTGCACACGATGAATCCGCTGCAAAGCGTAGAAAAACGCAAGAGTCGGCTGGCAAGGTTATGGGGTCTGTATTTTGGGTATAAGTTTTATTGACTACCTTGAAAAGAGGTAAAGGACCATGAACAGCGACTATTACATAGCGTTATTGAATCATTTGAAACACGAAATCGCCGAAAAGCGTCCGCAATTGAAGAAAAGGAAAGGGAAAATTCCCAAAGACAATGTATAAAATGATGGAAGAAATCCATGAATTGGTCTTCGAATTGCTTCCGCAACCACCTTATTCTCCAGATCTGGTCCCCAATCAACAAGTACTTATTCTCAGATATTAAAAAACATGTTCGCTGGGAACAGATTTTCGTCGAATGAAGAGGTTATCGCCGAAGCTGAGGCCTATTTTGAAGCAAAGGATAAATCGTACTACAAAAATCGTTTTGAATAGTTAGAGGCTCGCTATACCATAATCAGTGTATCACCTCCGAGACAAATTGCGCATCCTTGTCGCGTTCTATGCTACAGGTTCATAAAGCACTTGTCCAACATGAGCATAGTCTCTTGCCCAAATTTCCTGTTTCACGACATGGAACAGGAAACCCTAATTCTGGGATGTCCAGCAATTTTCAGAAGCAGGCTTAAGGCCCTAGGTTCCATTTACGCAGACAGGGATCACATCACCTCAGTCGCGCCCAGCAGGCTCCTGGAATTGTTCAGTATGCTAGACCTTGGGGATCATATGCGATATAGGGAGGGCACAATAGACCGTGGGTTGCAGTGCAAAGCCTCAATTTTTGTTATCTATCTATATATATTTCAAAGAGTGTAGATGTCATTACTTCTGAAATACCAAGAATTACCAAATTTTTGGCTTTTCCGTACGATCCAATATGAAAGCGATGACAATGGTAGCTAACGTAGTAGGTCACCAAGTCTACTTAGGATTCCAGAATATTGGAATTTCAACCAATATTAGAGTTCCCAAAAACCAAGGTAAAAACAAATATATTGGCAAATTTTTTTGCACTTAAGTAAATTTCAAAAAATTAGTAAAAAGTTCCCCATAATTAAGAAATCACCTCGCACTCAGTCCAACTCATTGCCAATTTTCTAAAGTGCAAGGGGTTTGGACATAAAAATTTCGTGCACATTAATACCCTTAATGAGCTGTTTCCTGCCAAGCGTTGGCGCCGAGTGCACATACTTACACATTTCCAGTGGAATGGTGACGAAAAGGCAATCAGCACCGGAGTTGCGAAATGCGACGAAGCAACACCACATTCATGCGCCGACCCCGAACTATTCGCTAATTTTCATCTCAATTTGCACGCGGTACCACTCAACACCCGTAGCCCGCCAGCTGCCCACCAAACCGGCATATTTGCAACGCCCCGACCTTACGTCACATTTCTGCGCCGTTTTCCATTTAACGAAGCAGAAGATTACAGGCAGCCTGCCGCATGCAACACAATGCACGCCAAGAGCGCGATGAGGAATGCAAGAAAGTGTGAAAATTATTATGCGATTTTATGTGTTGCAATAATCATTTGCAGCAACCAACGCCATTCCCAATGTTGGCAACAAAAAACAGCAAAATTAACTGCAAACAGCAGCTGCCTAGGAAAAATGCAGACTCATAGCATTTAGTTGTTGTTGCTGCGGCAGTATTTGCTGCCTGGAATTGTAGGTGCGAAAACGCAAATCACTGGCGTACGCAATGTGGCATTCGTGTCAGCGTGCCGCATTTTGTTGCAACATATGCCCATTTAGCTGTATCCGGCTGCAGCTGCTCCCCCCGCCGGCTTCAGCGGCTCAGGCTTTGCTTATCGGTTTCACATTTTCTATAATACGTTTTCTTTCTTTTTCGTGCTTTTAACCGTTTCTCATTACAGATTTGCTGCAGATTTCCTTATTACACGCTCGCGTGCACGCGCCACACGCTCAGCGCGCTGCAGGCTTAGCGGCCAAGTAAAGCTGCGGTTGACATGTAAACACGTAAGCCATGAATGCTGGTTACGACACAACGCTGCACTTAAAGTTGATGTCAAAATAAAATTTAAAGTGAAACGTCTTCCAACAATGCCGCGACGACATTTAATTACTTGAACTCGGTTTTCACGAATGCTTTAGCGCTACCAGCTGTGTAAGGGAGTACACACACCTTTGGTTCGGGTAAATAGCTTTTTTATGATCAATGACAACTTAGTGTCCGAAATGACATTTAAATGAAAACAATGCGCCAATCACACGAGACACACGCGGCGGTGCTTGGTGTTGTGTATGGACTCCTGTGGCGTCGGGAATTGCTTGGCGTGGCTAAAGAGCTAACTTTTAAATATTTCATTACTTGCTTTTGCTGATTTCTACATGCTTTTAAGACATGATATGAATAATGAATATATATAGTACATATATAAGCCCTTTTCCCTCAACCTCTCCTCAGTTAATAAGGAACCATGAAAACCAAAGAATATTAGAAGAAGAACGAAAGAACCATGCGCTACCCCAACAATTTCAATTTGCTCACAGGTTAGGGTTGGGTTCCACTGCTATAACATACAATCCATTTTTATAGTAATGGAACGCAAATTCGTCATCCACAAGCAAACTGGTTGGCAACGCAGCAAGCAGCCCCTTTTCAACGCAGGGGTACGTTTCCATGTGGATTATGAACCACATTAGACATATGAGTGAGAGCCTGAAGGGTTGTTGGTGTTGCTATAAAAGGCGGAGAAACGCTTATGTGCCACAGAGGAAAAATGTAGAAGGTTTTCCCTCAGGTTGCCTGCAACATTACAGGGGAAGAATATTTCATAGCACAAAATGTGGATGTTGCCTTGTGGCAGTAATACGGTCTAAATGTAAGAAAAAATTGAGGGAAAGCAAATAACTTGGTGAACAGTTTGGCGTAAAGTAAAAATGTTGCTAGAGAATATTTTATATTTATAAAGACAAAAACTAATTTTTGGAACCCGAATGAATATCTGTTGGACTTTCTTATAATATTTTTTGTATTAAAGTTACATTTTAAGATTATATAGTAGCTAACAGATATTTTTAAAGCAAAAACGTCATATGAGATGTTTGATTTGACATGCGTGTTATCGCGGCGATTATGAGGTCAGAGCTCCACGAATGTCAAAATAATGCTAGTAACGCAGCAATGTAGATGGAATTGCGGTCCTGATCTCTAATATATCTTTATTTTTTAGTTCTAGACTTCTTCATTAGACTAACCGAGGCAAAGTCTTTGGAGACGAGATACAGTAAGCTTTTTCACGGATGGAACTAGGCTAAGAGGGAGATTAGCTGGTGGGGTCTTCTGTGGGGAGCTCTCCAAAAACTCAAATATCACACTACCATATCACTCAGATCACCTCTTCGGGGCTTATGGATGTTACGAATATCTGGCAAAGGGAGATTCATCGATTTTTGAACAACCCTGCGACTTAGCCTGACCAAAACTAACTCAACTTAACTTAACCTAACCAACCTAACCTAACCAACCTAACTTAACCAAACTTTATTGTTTTCCACTCAAATTTAATGCTTCAGTTTAATGAACTAATAAATAGGGGCACTAAAAGTCGGCTTACATTAAGCAATAACTTCATAAAACGGTAACTGCTCATAATTTCCAACCGCTTACAGTAATGTGAATTCAATTGCTGTGTGGCAGCCATCGCAACCATTGGCATTTCGACAACTTTCGCAAATCCACATTCCAAGCAAGGATTTTATGGTCACATCACAGCTTTTTCAAGCAATGCCAGCACACAGCCGCTTATATAGTGGTTATTAGTTGACGGCTGTCAAATCAAATACATGTTGCACATGCAATCTCCAAAGCAACACTTATAATATCGCTTAATACCACCAATAAAGGCATGTTTGCCAGCCAAATTTGGCTAAATTACATTAAGTGTAGCGAGTTAACGCTGCCAGCACACATACACACGCACACTTGCCAACAAACTTGCCAACAAAGTTGCCAACATCCATCATGCCACATCAACCTGCGGCGGCTCCTAATCATTGTTTATACCAATTGAACGTCAGTGATGCCACTTCTTGCGCCAGTGCATGGCTGCCGCGTGTCAGCTTGCCGCGAAAAATGTGTCAACAACCGCTGGCTGTTGCTGCCGCTGCCAGCAACATTTTTAAATAATAAAACAATGAAATCGCTATAAAATTCTGAGTGGCCACGAAGCGCGCTGTTTGTGTATATGCGTGTTTTTTGTTATTTTTGCAAATTGCTTGCGGTGATTTTCAATTATTGCAGCCAAGACTGGCGGCATGCTTGACTGACAGTCTAAATTAATAAGCGCGCGCTTAAATGAAAATGAAATATGGAATGAGCGAGTAAGTGAACATTTTTGAAATGGTAAACCGAAAAAGCTCATGAATTTATGCCCTCTGCAGGAAGTGTATGGGGAAATAACTGTTGGTTTTTCATGTCGAAGTTTTAGTTTTGATATTTGAGCGAAGTTGTGTTGTGTTTTAATTGGGTAGTCGAAAAAGTCTTTCCGTAATTGTAATCAAACTTCAACTCATTTATCCCATTCATCTCGCATATAACACCTTCGGTAATCATTACACAAGCACCAATGGCGAAGTCATCAAAGATGTAAGACTATCATCTATTAAAATACGAAAAGACTTTTTCGACTACCCTATATATGAGCACTCCCTGGAGTTAAGAAATACATGTTTTTGATAAATAAAACTCATATATTTTGCTTCATAAAAAATCATATAATATTGTTCCCACATCCCATTCATCTCGCATATAACACCTTCGATAATCATTATACAAGCACCAATGGCGACTATCCGTCACTTTATCATGCACAGCATTTACTATTCCATCTTCATTAGCATCTGCAGGCATCACTGTCATTTTTAAGCCATTCACACGCATTCGCAGACTCAGCAGCACGCTGCCGTAAGACGCAGCGCTAGGTCCGCCGCTCATGCATAATTCAAGCAATACGCCAGGAATTTATGCGCATTTTATTCGCTAATAATAATCAAAGTTATTACCGGGTAATAAGTACCGTAATCACTTCATTTTGTAGACTTATTGCTCGACGCATAAAACATTGTCAGCTGCGGGGCCACACCAAGTTGCCATTTCCAGATTTGTAGTGTGCTTTGAAATAGTATTTACGGCTGTTGTTATTGTTGTTGTTGTGATTGACATTTATGCATACAGTTAAACAAGTGAACCGGCTTAAGCAAATCTCACATAAACGCTGGACAGTTAAACGAAGTGCGGACAAAAACCTATAAAAAGTTGGCACTACATTCCGCTACTTGCATCCGCTCGACGAGTAATCATTGTGTAATTGAGATAATAAAAAGTAGGTGTAGGTAGTAAAGCGGAAAACTGACGAAGACTTATGTCAGACTAAAATTCTCAAAGAGTCGTTATAGAGAATAGTTTGAGCGCAAAAACTTAAGATTCGGTTGAGAAGTGCACACTTGTGGGTCAGTAGGCGAACGAAATTGTATGCTGTATACGATTGGCCAGATACTAGAGCGGGTAATCTGTGTACGATTAGAGCTGCATTTAGAAAAAGAAGAGAAGAAAGGTCTGTGCCGACAACTTATGTATATGGACTCCGCAAAAAGAGTTCAACGAGTGATGCAATTAAGAAGCTTACTGACATAGCTAACAAGGTAATAAAGGGTACCAGATGGCTGTATGATACAAGGGAATACTGCGCAGTAGTCACCTTTGACTCGGAATACAGGCCCCATATCATAAGTACACTAGAACGTTACGAAGCCCAGGCTTACTTGGTTAAGATTATATCCAGCTACCTGTCTGATCGACTGTTACTGTATGATATGAATAACGGACAAGAGAAAATACGCGGTAACCGGTGGAGTTCCACAAGGTTCTGTGCTTAGTCCATTGTTGTAGAATGTATAGTACGATGGAATGCTTTGTTTCCCACTACCGAAGCAGGTACAGTAACTGTAGTGGCAAAAGTACGTGGCGAACTTGAGAACCTCTGCAATCATGCGACATCTACGATATAAGAATTGGCACACGGTAACAAGCGTTCAACTCTCTGGGTAAAAAACTGAAGCAGTGTTGATCACAAGCAGGAAAACCGCAAAGACATCAAATTAAATACGGAATATATCATGACCCAGAAGTCGCTGTAGTACGTCTTCTTTTTCTGCCGGCGGCATGAAAAGGAGAAAGCAGAAATTATGAAAAAGTGTGAACTTTAGCCAAAAACAATGAGTGTAAGTTTCATATCGCTTAGGCTACACTATATTTTCTCAAGGAAAAGCACCTTATTTCGTTTTAGCTTTTTTAAGCTTCGAGACTCATACTCCACTTTATATATTTTGCTTAAATATTTCGAATGTGATTTTTTTATTTAAACAAAATTCGATATTTAGAATAAAGTGCATATTTTCAACCAAAAAGCTAGCTTAAAATGCTTATTAAAGCTTTTTAATTATCCTAATAACTGTATTTTACATTTCCAACAACTTTGTGAGTATTAGTGCCTAACTACAGCCGACCAAATGCAACTAACGAAGCTGATGAAGTGTTACGCTCGTAAGCATAGCTTAGCTTAGTTTACTGAGCTAGAAAATAATCATAGACATTTTCATGCGGGTCGCTACAACTATTTAATAACTATGCAGCTATACCTTGTGGCTACCTCGACGGAAAGCAAGTCATGAGCATCCGCAATTAAAGGAAACTTACACTGCTTGCTTTAGCTATGAGACAACAGTGGCTTAATTAAAAGTTTACCCATGAAAACCATTAGCTAAGACTTTAGACTTGCTAGACTTAAGTCTCAAAAGATTAGCTACACATTTGTAGGCGGAATTTCTCGCTGGGTCACCAGCACATAGTATTAGTTTTATAATTAATTTATATTGCATAAAGCGAGTCATTAGCATGCTGATAATCATGTTGCCACATGAAAGCTTTTAATTTGAGTAGCATGCCGTGCGAGTATAATGAGACGTGAAACTCAACAAAATTCAAAAGCTGCTAGTATAGCAAAGTGCTTATATGTGATATATATACGATATATTATACACTGGAATATACTGACTAGTATTAGCAATTCCTATATATTTGTTTTTATTGTAAAGTTTTTAATATTTTTCTGGTTTTTAGCGACATAATCCAAACCGGAAGTGGTTTGGTTTCAAAAAGTACTTATTTTAACGTTACATTTCCAGTTGTCGCTTTGCCTTTCTCCGATTGTTTAGTCACATTCTGACAACTGAGCTATGAAAAAATAAGCAATTTTTACCGTTATATATAAAAGCTATCTTCGTATACAGATAAGAAAGATATTAAGATTTCTTTGTGACTGAAATATCTTACAGTGATTTAAGTCACAGATCCACAGGACGGGAGCTTAAACTTATTGCTAGGGAGGTTGCCTTTTATTTTTCGGGATTTAACAACACTAGTGTTGAGGTAGCGACTGATGCGTTAGAATCTGCTATCTTTATCGATTGTCCAGTGAGAATTTTATAATACTTCATTCGAAGTGAAATTATTGCGTTTTAAGTGTCAGTATGTTTGTGTTATCGGTACGGAAATGAGCTTCGAACCAAGAGCCAACATTAAGTTTCATTTTAAAATTGGTAAAACATCGATTTATGGCATTTTGACCGAACAATTGGGCTTACAAAAGGTGTGTGCACGGTTTGTTCCGCACAAATTGACCAAAAATCACATTAACCACTCCCCGTATTCACCTGATATGGCACCGTGCGACTTCTTCCTTTTCGAAACAATGCATTTGCCCATGAAAGGAAAGCGTTGTGCAGACGTAGAGGCCATTCAAAAGGCTTGTAGTACCGGCATACTGGCGGCCATACCGGCCAACGAGCTAAAACACTCGTTCGACATGCTTTTGGACCGTGCAAAAAGCTGTATTGAAATAGTCTCTATTTTGAATAAAATAAATTGCCGAAACCGAAACCGAAAAAAACATTTGTTCTGTATTTTTTTTTTTTTTGAAGTCCTGTTTACTTTTGCAACTTAGGCCCCAAAAGAAGAGTACTGTTTACATCCGAAGTACTACTCTACGAAATATAAATACAATTAGAGAAATATGTCCAAAATAATACAAAACTAGAGCAAATTAGGGCAAGAAGAGACGTAAGAATGTGTCCCAGACACTAACAAGTCTCTCTTTCAATGAGATCAAAATTCCCTTCACATACCTCTTATACACTGCAACTTGCATTAAGAGCTAGATGTCAGTCTTTCGACTCTAACATCATACTTTCCGCCATCGACAAGCAAAGTTTCTCCTGGCAACACTGACAATACCACTTTTTATTCAGCAACACGTGCGCAGGTGCATGGCAAATTCTTACATTTGCGTAGCTTCTTTTGGCTCTAGGCCTACAATTTGGTGCCTTGTTACGTGTTCGTAAAGACAAAACCATGTTCACACACACACACATCCACGCACGCAGCTTAATTACAAAGAACTCGGCGCAATTTTCGTAGTATTTTTCTTGCTGGCGTCAGATTTTTGCCCACTTTTTGCTTTTTTATCTGCAGCACTTGGCAATATGTTTGCTTACGTGTTAACTTAATGAACAATATCCACAAGTAGGCGTATTATTTTCATGTTGCGCTGAAAGGCAGGCCTGGAAGCAGCAATCCGAGCTAATGCGCCGACAAGCAAAAAGGTGTAGGTTATGTGTTTTTGCTATTTTTTTCGCTTATAAGCAGCAAATTGGCTAGCTGCCGCATTAAGCCCGGTTTCTTGCCGAATTTACGGTGTATGCTTTTAGGCGCTTAACAGCGTTGTCGTCATACCTCTGTGTGGTTACTTCATTTCTTTGCCGTTTTCAATTTGTGTTGACATGGTAATTTGTCTGCCAAAGTTTGTGTAGGCTGCTGTGCCAGCGGCACCTGGCGTTCGCAGTAAATTGACGGAAACGGAAGCCAAAAAAGTGGGGTTATGTCGCAAAATGTCAAATGTTTAATTATTCAGCTAAATTAAGTCCTCAAAGAGCGCTAAAGCATAACATTGCTGAAGAGAAAACAATAAAACATCCAGCTCGTTTTTATTTCCGCCCACTCCAACTGCAATCAACGCCACATTTCGCATTTGTAAGCGCACACGTGTGGCGCCCGAATATTATTTCTCAAGCCCCAATTCACAGCGCCTTTCATGCATTGCATTCATTCAATTCTCGAGTGTCATAAAACGCTTCGTATGCTTAACACTTCATTTACGGAGGCAGCAGCAGCAGCAGCGGCGGCACTCAACTTTACAGCGCCTTAATAAAGTCATCACTTCAACTGTTGCCCGCCACATGAGGCAGCAGTGGCGTTAATGCCACAGCGCCAGCACACTTGCAACATGTAAGTTTAAGCATTAAGCACACCCACACACACACACTCAGCCACATATTTGAGGGCACTGGGGAGCGCACTTTCGTACACACACACGCGCACTCGCCATAAAAGACTCGAGCAGATTTGTTACAACAGCGCAGCATTGAAGTGTTGCATGTTGCTGCCGCATTTTGATGCATTGACAACATTGTCACTTTATCGACGGCCCGGGCATACACGCAAGAGGATGCATAATAGCAAAGGAAAAACAAAAAAAAGTAAAAAGAAATAAAAAATAGAAAATAGAAAATGGAAAAAGCGAAAACTACAACGAAGCCTGGCATCTAACACGTCTTGGCGCGCTGCTATCTCCGTATGAGCGGATGCATAAGTGCTGTGCGACGAGCGCCACAAATGGCAGAAAAATGTAGCCCTGCGGCGCCACCGCTGCGGTGTTGGTGTTGCCACCCATAAATTGAAGAAAAAAGCCTGTTGCGCCGCATGCCACGGCGTCTACTTGCTGCACACAAATGTTGCAGCATAATGAAATCTGGCCCATAGGCGCACGAACGTAGGCTGCTGGGCTGCAGTGGCAGCAGTTTAGAGCTTACACTTGCCACACTTTGTGCCACTTAGTAGTGGTGTCGTGTACTCGCACACCGAGGCGTCCGGTGCGCAGCAAGCGGATGCAGCTTAGGCGATGTCCGTGGACCTGAGGTGCAATGTTCAAGGGAGTGCAGTGCTTTTCGCTCTTTTTGCACTTTTTGCACATTTTGCTTTTGCTATGCAACATAATTTCTGTCTTTGCGCTGCTTTTGCTTTACTCATTTCGTTTTAGTATTTTTTTACTTTTGCTTTGCTTGCTTATTTGCCACCATTTATGTGAGTGTATGTGTGTGCATTTTTGTTGCTGCTTAGTGTTTTTTATGATTGCGAAAAGTGCTTCTGTGCTAGTTGGCTGCTGTTATCCGCTTTGTTGCATTTTAATTGCCACTTTCCAGCGCGCACACGGACACACAGGCTTAGATGAGTTTGTGCACGCATATGCAGGGTTGCATGAAAGCGTTTTTCTAAGTCGTACTTATTATTTTAGTTGCGTATAATTCTTGGAAGACCACTAGGAGACAAGGAAGCCTGCAGTTATTTCCACTAGGGCGAGATAAATGTGTAGCGGGAGAAGTACCGTAAGGTTATGTGAATGAGGTGACCCATTAAAATGGCTTACAACGTACCGGGATTTCCATTTCAATTTAAGGATTTAATAATACATCGTTTTGCGGAGCAGTGGGAAGGCTTTTTCTTTATGGGCGTAGACACCGCTTACGCGATTATAGCCGAGTTAACAACAGTGCGCCAGTCGTTTCTCCTTTTCGCTACGTGGCGCCAATTGGAGATTCCAAGCGAAGCCAGGACCTTCTCCACCTGGTCTTTCCAACTGAGTGGAGGTCTTCCTTCTCCTCTGCTTCGTCCGGCGGGTACTGCGTCGGATAATCTCAAGGTTGGAGTATTTTCATACAATCGAACGACATGACCCAGCCAGCGTAGCCGCAGTCTCTTGATTCGCTGAAATATGTCAATGTCGTCATAAAACTCACACAGCTCAACGATCCATCGAATGCGATATTCGCCGTCGCCAAAGCGCAAATGAACATAAATCTTCTACAAAACCTTTCTCTCGAATACTCCTAAGACCGACTCATCAGATGTTGTCATCGTCCAAGCCTCTGCACCATATAGCAGGACGGGAAATATGAGTGACTTATAGAATTTGATCTTCGTTCGTCGAGAGAGGCCTTTACATCTCAATTGCATACTCAGTCCGAAGTATCACCTGTAGGCAAGTGTTATTCGTTGGATAGGCGAAATTATCTACGACTTACTTATGACTGTCAACAGTGACGTTGGAGCCAAGTCGCGAGTGCGACGACAGTTTGTTTGCAATGGGGAGTCTATATGCAAAACACATCACTAGCATTACGGCCTTCACATATGATGAAACCCTCGGGATTGAAGCCCTACCATAGCTCTAAGACTTCAAATACAGGAACTGGTGAGTTTAGAGCTTGGTAAGCTCCTTAGGATTATCCCTCTCTGGTGGTCATATTTTGACACTTCTCTACTAAGAAAAATATTTTCATGCTTTGGCTACAAACGTTGTAAGCTCACAGTTTCTGACATAATACTTGGAGAAGCTCTCGATTGCATTAAACTAATACCGTTTACCTGCAACCGTTCCCACGTCAGTCGAGTCTACATAACCCGAAAGGTCTCGGATTTTTACCCGTCCAAGGTCTGTCAACTCGGCAGAAGTCTGCGTGCTTTCACAGTTGTTCTGTATCCGAAAAATAGCGATTTTATGGTAGAACGTTAGGTCTATGAAGCAAAGCAGTTGCCTGTCGATAACCTTATCTATCTTCCAAGCATGTTTCAGAGTCTCCATATTTACAGACAGAAAGAGAATGCAGATCTTACGTCTAACTCATATTGGATTCACTTACTCTCTTTAATACCTCTAGATTTGAACTTATGAAATACCTATTTCTGCGTACCCTGAACCAGATGCGAGTATATTAAGTTTACGACGACATTTGTAGTACCCAGAGAGAAACGTCAGAGATCTTATAAGGTCTATATATAAATGACCAGCATAACGAGCTTAGCCAATTTATCCATGTCTATCTCTCTAACCATCTGCCGGTCCGTCCGTTCGTCTTTCTGTCCACCAACCTGTTCGTATATACGCGAAATAGTCGCTCAGTTTTTGAAGTATCCATCTGAAATTTTACAGTCGTCCTTTTCTCATCAATAACTCGTGAGACAAGCTCCACTCATGCATACCATCAATACTATTGGCTTCAGCAGTTAATTACTTTTCCGCAAAAGCACTTTATGTCTAAAATATAGACACGCAACTACGTATATTTTTGAAAATAGTGCCCTAACTGTACACACTGTCACACAATTATTGAGAGAAGTGCTCATTGAAGTGCAAATCCCATTACAGTTACTCCGGTTGTCTACACACACAAAGTGTCATTAAAATTTCGCTCATTAAGCTGTCAACATACAAATGTCAACGTTCAATGACACACAGCAAATGTGCTCCAAATCCAAATAAATCGCTTTCCATATTCAACAGCTCGCTGCTCAGCCGCATTTCCACTGCTTATCTCTATTGACTGAATGCCAATTTACCTTGAAAGCCTTTTAACTTGCCAAGCACACCACACACAACACGCCGCACCTACATACCCTAATCGTTTTGACCACTCTACGCATTGCAATTATTGCTGATGATGACAACACGCAGCAACGCCATGCCGACGAGCCGACGAGCTGTCAGAGCGAGTGCCAAAGTGCTGCTATGGCAACAACACGCAGTTGAGGTGTTCGAAATCTTATCACTCGATCTGACACTCGAGGCAGCTTTCGAATCCACTGTGGCACATACTTAACCAATCACTTCAGAAGATTGGCACAAATGGCCATTCAAATTGCTCACTCGCATATGCGAGTGGTACGGGTCGCCTGCAACACATCCACGAGAATATATAAGGATGTGTATAAGTATGGCCTGCTGAGCACTTACACTTGTAGTTGCTTGATTTCTTTTATCAAATTCGTATGTTGTTGTGGCGGCTCACTTATCTTGTCCATCAGCAATAACAAGCCGTGTATACTCGTTTGCTTGTCCAAACTAACGGTACGCCTATTCGTGTCACCAAACCGCTTTGATTGCTCTCTTTCGTTGGCCTTTTATCGCAATTGTCACCTGTGCTGTTGCATCCACGCTGTCTCGCTCTCCTCCGCGAGCTCCTTGGAACGCTCACTCTCATGCAAAAGTGCCTTAGTTGGCCACTCGCAATCGATGCCATCAGTACATGTATCATCTACAAAATCGTACTTTCAACTGCGACAGCTGAGTGTGGAGTGTCCAAACAGATAAAAGACGGCACGAGCACAATAAGTAGCCCTTCCTTTAATGTCACAGTGTTACATCCAATTTGGTGAGTGCCACTCGCCAGTTGAAATTTCAGTGGTGATTCGAATTGTTCATCAAATTTGTGTAGCTGTTGTCTTTCACTTTATGCGGTGTCAAAACGCCGAGGAAAAAACTGAAATTCACTGAAACAGTACGCAATCGGTACAAGGGACTGCTCGTAGACCAATCAAAATCTGCAACCCACTGCCGCTGGCAAAACGAAAATCAAGCAGAAAAGACAAAATTAGTTTATTTCTTCAGAGAGGAAAATGCAGAGAGTGACTGACAGTAATTTCTTCTAAAAAATAACATCAATTCCCGCATCAACATTGTATTTTTTCTGGAACCCTTTGCAATTTGCCGAGCTGCCATATCCGCACCCGCCTCAGGCAGTCGCACTCAGCAGTAATTTAGGGTCAGCATGTCGGGCTCCCCATAAATAAACAAGTTGGTCGCGGCAGCCACTTCGCATTTGCACGATGACTGTCAAACAGCTGTCAAAGCAAAGGCCGCTCCACAATCAGCGGAGTTTCGCACATTTCACTACACACCTAAATAATTTGTCGTTGTGAAAAAGGGCCTCGACCATGCAACACAAAGCAAAAGAGAGAAAAAAATGGCAAGATTGTGCAATACCATGAATTCTAAGCTTGTAGCGGGTGCTAAAAAAGGGTAAAAATAAACAAATAAACCGGCTGCCGTCGGTGCTGCGCGCCGACAAACAACGCGTAACTCCCACAAGTGCATAAATTAAAGGTTTCGCCGCGCGCCACACACTCTTGGCAAGTGAGTAAGAACACTGTAGAACCCTACATGGTGGACCCAGAGCACTCGTGAAAGCCAAGGTGAAGGCGGAGTTGCAAGGCGCTCGCGAAAGTACTGTACAAATGGAATTTATCACCATCCAACATATGAGAACACAAACTTGCAACAGTACCTTTGTTTAGGTGCCCTTGCTGCGCGGCGCCTAGTACCGTGTGTCCGTAAGGGTCGCGCCACTGACATTGTAGTCAGTCAGTTTGCGCTGATTCGCTCGACGCGATGTCTCAATTTCCCCGCACGCAATGAAGATTTATGCAACGCGGTGCGGGATTAGTGCGAAAATTGATGGGCCGCTTTATGCCATTTAGCACTACGGGCGTTTCGACGGCCGCGCGAGCAACTCGTGCGGTTTGAGGCTGCCAATGTGTATACATACAAAGCTTTAAGCACACATGCGGCAAGGCGTACATTTGTAAGTAGACATTTGCCACACACACACATTTGTGTTGTTTAGTCGCCCGTGTCGGGCATCAACAATCAAGGAAGCGCAAATTCAATGCCCACAATGCGCACCGCTCGGCGCGTTCGGTCGCTTTGGGCTCGCGTCCATCTGTCAGGCTGCTGCCAGCGCCGTTGATCCTTATTTAACCGGCTTCATTATGTCAGTGATTAGTTGAAATGCCGCATTGTCGGCGCATCAGCGTCATTGTTTGTGTTTTCATTGTTGTTATGGCATTGTTTTAGTTAAGTCATCTTCGTTGGCCGTAAGTCCTTTGGTCATTTCGCTGCCGACTCGACTTAAATTATTATTTGTTCTCCTACAAAATTTATGGCACTGATTCATAGCCTTTGTTGATCTTGACCGCTGAGGCGAGTGCACCCACATACCTGCTTTCAAAAGCCATTCCAAAAAAAAAACATAAGCTAGGAAGTCATACATAGAATTGGATCGCTCTAATTAATAATCGCCGAGCTTACCTGTTCTTCATTTATTTCATTGTACATATATTCACTCCGACAGCCGAAGGGCTATACTGGCTTTGAGCTCGCTGACTGTTCACTCAAAGGTAGTCACGGAGTGGATAACCTCATTAGCAATAGCTTTAAGCTTTTTCCATATTAGACTCATATGGGTGCCCGAACACAGCGGACCGCTAGAAACTGCAAGCCGAAAAGCTGGCTACGGAGGACACACATTCCCCAACTTCGTCCGTTTGAAGTCGAGTCGGTTCGCCGATGTCTGTTTCCGCTCTGGCATTGAACCTTTGAACCTTCAATGAGCTCAGCAGGCGCTGTTAAAGTGCCAGGACTTGTGCGACTGCGAGATTCTAAAGGCCCAGAGAGGTCGTCCCATACCAAAGTCAATATCGCAGCTATTGTCGGTTTCTGACTGGACACTGTCCAAGAGATTTAAGTTAGATTACACTGGTAGGCCTGCCATTCATAGACCAATTTTGGCCCTTTTCGATGCCAAATGAAATTCAGTTCCTAAGTCCAAGGGAAGTAGTCATCCTTTAAGATTCCTGCGCTTGACGCGAATTTTAACAGACTCTGCGGCCTTACTATCGATACCTCCTCCAGTGTATCATACCGTCGGGACCCCAAATGTCCAATAGACTTACACGCGGTTCGACTAAATACTTTTTCGGACGCTCTTGGTATGGAGGAAGGCAAGGTGGAATCATGTTGCCACTTCCTTTTCTATTATCTAGCTTTTGGCAGACTGAGATTGAAATATCTCGGTAGACAGACTTTCGCGAAACCTGTCGAAGTGACTGGAATTGACATTAATCGACTAAACAAATTTGTAGTAAGCCCAAAACGTCTCTCCGATCGATGAGGATCCGAGGATTCACTTTTAGGAACTTACGGATAATATAAATGACGTAAATTATCTGTCCAAATGTAAACAGTCGATTTTGAATCAACCCTACGACCTAACCTAATACAGTCTAAGATGTTGGCAGAAATCCATCTATTCTATTCTCGAGTGAAATCGCCAGTATAAGTAGTATTCTTCTGTCTTTTCAAAAAATATCAGTTCGAACTATTTGAAAGCGAAAACGGAAGTAAAAACTTTTAGTTTAGACTCTCTTTGACCTATTGAACCCACACCTGTGAATAAGTCAGCAATTCCCATTTTAGTACATTACATGGATCTCGAACTTTAGGTTCTATGAAAATTTTAAAAATCTGTCGAAAATTTAGAGCCGAAATCGTCTCTCCTTAATACAAACACAAGCAGTGCAAAATTGGGGTCAAATTTTCAAATCTAAACAGCTTTAATTAACTGAAAATTTCCAATCTCCGAACGGCTCTCCCGCCTTTGGCATCAATTCCAATAAAAAACATATATAAAATGAGTTTTCCTTGCAACAACACATAATGAGTGTGGCACGTACAGACGTCAAATCAGAATCACATGCAGTGCTTGCCACAGGCGAGACATGGCCTAGTCGGAGACCAGTCAACGCCGGCCACCGATTGCAAACATTTATCAATGCTGCCAACACCGCACACATGCCACACAAACGCCAAGCAACAACAAAGTTGCCCAAGCATGACTGCGTCAACTCATATGGGCACACTATATATTCATGTGTGCACACACACACACATACACAGCCACATTTGTGCAGAGGTGCTCGCATAATGTGTATGAAGTTGCTGCATGAGGCATGCAACCATTCATCTTTATTGCACCGTAGTATGTGCAGCAGCGACGTGTCATTCACACGAGGACAGCGCCAAACGACAACAGCAACACCAGCAACTACTCGCACTTAGGTAGTTAGACGCTAAGCAGACTAGGATGAGGATATGCGGACGTTGGCGACGACGACGGTGACGACCGTGAGGACATAACCAAAAATGGCAATTGGAATCACTATGCGCGACACGTAGTCGGGAGTGGCACATGCAACTGCATGTGTAGCAGCAGCGACTGTGGCTGTGCCACTGGCAATATTATATGGCAGTTATGTGTGCCACTAAGCAGGAAATTGCGCAGTGGCAAGGTAAAGTAATGGACTGCGACCGGGATTAGGCAGCCATCAAGCAAGTTACTTCGATTTAAAATTATACAAGTTCATTTATGATTTTCCTCCAGCACATGTGTGTTCGTATGGTGTCAGCACAAACTTCGTTTGGAGAATCGAAAGTTTCGCCTGCACCCGCCGGCGTGGTAGGTTTCTAATGGTTTATGTGCGACGTGATTTCTCACAGCCGTTTCTTTCATTACTTTTCCGACGCCTTCTAACGTCCACCCAGCCGCCTCGTTGGCAGTATTGACAGCACCGCCGTGTCTGAGTGCTGATGTCGGTGTTTATGGCTTTGTGGGTATCGATAGCTTTGACATTGTTGTTTGAGAATTAGAGAGCTGAAGTCGATGCCACGGAAGGGAGAACATGTTCACTTGTGGATTTGGCAATAAAGACTTAATCATTGACTCTGAGTGAGGTCAGTGAGAAAAAATGGGGAATGCATTACCATAACAGTCGGTTTTATGTACACAGTACGGACTCGGATCACCCACTTTCGCGTAAACGTTGGCAGGTTATATTAGGTTAGGTTTAGAGGTCGATCCTATCAGGAAACTCACGAGAACAGCCCAGAACGCCGGTCCGTAATGCTACCTGAAACTCTTCGAACTTTGCTAAGGGCAAGTACATAAATCAGCAGATATCTTCTATACTAGGCCAAAAAGATTAAGCAGTCCCTCAGGAACGGGTCAGAGTATGTTAAGCACGCGGGACACCTATTGGTTCAGAGCTAGAACGCTAGATGCCAATCTAGATCCAACTAGGTCACATTCCAATATGATCGAGGCAAGGCTACCTCTGGCTAGCTCGTCGGTTTTGCAGTTTCCTGCGATTTCGCTACGACCAGGCCCCAAAAGAGGCTGATTATGATGGACCTCGATACTAATGCTAGTAAGGGGCGTTCGCTAAAAACTGGAGCGGAGCCACTTTACCTTTTCCTACATTCAAGAAGGAGTATTTTTTTGGAATGTAAGTTTCCGCACAAATTTCTTTTTTGGCATTGTCCCATTTCCAAACCCGTAGCTAATACAAGTGCAACTCTGTCATTCATCTCCGGCTGCTACCAGCAACAACAAAAGTAGCTAGTTCTAGGCGCCGCCGAACGTATTGTTGCTACAAGCTAACAACAGCGGGCGCCCTACTGCTTGGCAATGATTGCTTGCGACAAGCGAATGTCGCTCACAAATGAGTATGAATTTTTCCTGATTTTTGGAACCAGCAATATTTGTATCATAAGGGCGCACGATTACGCTGCAGGCAGGAGCGCACATGTGTGTGTGTATGTGTGAGAGGAAAGGACCAATGTCACCTAACGGTAGTTAACAAAATGTCACGTACATGCAGTCGTGGTCAACATAATGAATGTCTTCGGTGCCACAGAGCCAGCACTAGCCTGCGCCAGGATTTGGCTGCTGGCAGCAAGAGCCATGTGATGCACTCACTGCTCCACACATTACTCGAGATATGCAACATTGCCCGCACCATGATTGCACTGGCCATTGCCGACTGGTGGCGGGAAATCAGCAATGTAGTTGCTGTTGTTGTATTATTGTTTCACCGCACATTAAGCTGGTCCCCAGTAATGAATGCATGAATTACTCCGAACATTAAGCTGCATTTGGAGGTCGAGTGACAGGGCGGGCGAGGCATGCGACGTGAGACATGAGGCGTGAGGCGAGCGACAGTTCGGAAGGGGCTGTTTGTTTGTGCTTTTGCAGTTAGCCACTGCCGTCAACTGAAGCTGCCACTGGAAATATGCGACGTCACAAGAGAAATGCGCGCCAAACAAACTGCAAGCGTTCTGTGCTTGTGTGTGTGTGTGTGAGCAGCCGCCGGCGTCCCTTGAAGGAATGAACGCTTGCTACCAGCATCTAATGTCAGCTGGTAGCTCGGTGGCTGGTGGCTGGCAGCTGTCGGCTATTGCACGTCAACACGCGCGCTCATTTTGGCAATTTAAAGTTTGTCACCGAGCCGGGAGTTGCCGGCTGCGCAAGTGTGTGTGCGCGTGTGTTTAAGTTCAAGGATCAACTTGATTCAATTTCAGCAGATAAATGGTGTTTACCGCACAACGGCTGCAACAGCTTACGTTTCATATGCATATCTTTGTGTGTGTGTGTGTGTGTGTCTGTATGTATGCGGGACTTGGCACGCAATATGGCAAACTTACAGCTTATTTGGCTCTTAGGGAGTTTGATTGCAATTGTGTCGCTGTGCCAAAGTCCACACCACAGCCGCCAGCATACACTCATGTAAGTGAGTGCTTTGATCGCCTGTCCAAGCAATCCAGTATCCAGTAGCTCCAGCATTTTGAGTGCCTTATTTCGCAGTTTATTATGGCCGGCATGTCTTTTTCGTCCGAAAGTGTGAGTGCGCCGTGTCTACCAAATGTCAATTCGTTATGCTGGCAATGAGAAAGTTTAAATTGCGCCGGTCATGACGTGGCATCCATCCATGGGTTTGGGTTTATGCGTCCGGTGTGTGGATACATAAGCAAGTGTAGTTGTGCTCCGCCAATTTGAGCTGTTTACTAAAGTCAAGCGTATATGACTTAAGTGATATTTTTAATCATTGCTCAGTTTAATAGCTTCAAATCGCGTGTGTGGAAGTTATTGGAAGAGAGTAGAGTTTCATGTCTTTACCTCATATTGAAGTATGAGATTTATAAGATATTCGTTGGAAATAGCCGCGATCTCGCAATATTTCTGAAGCTACAGTGTTAGAAATAAATTTAGTTATTTATTGTAGGGGCGCTGTTTAAGTGTCTCTTATACCAGAAGCCTTGTCTTCAATGTAATTGTCTTCGAGAAAATTTTCTTAATTGCTTGGCAGTGACATTTTTTGATGGTATGCATACTCAAAACGTTTTGACATACGAGAGATCTTTGTGTTGTTAAAAGTGATTTAAAATATTCATCTCGGCAAAAAAATGGAATTGAATCGCAAACATTACCGCATAATTATTAATTAAATTTTTGATCACGAAGCGCCATCAAAGAACCAGTTTTTATCGATCACTCTTCACCAAGATAATGTGACTCTCACACATCGACTGAAACAACTACAATGATAACCACTCAAATTATGGATTATTTGAGCCATCACCGTAAGATTTAGCACCGAGTGACTTCTTTTTATTCCCGTGCGAAAAAATGAAGTAAGAGGACAATGTTCTTCGACAGCTGAAGTGCCAGTTGAACCGTTCAGAACCCATATTTTAGAGATGCCTCAATCAAAATGACAAAAGTACTTCGTAAATTGGTGCAAACGCATCCTAAGTGTAAAAGTCTTAACTGAGTATATATTTAAAGCAATAATCTAATCACGAAATAAAAAGGGCGACCTACGTACATACATATATCTCCTTTGTTTCCTCCTCTTGTCCTTATCACATTCACTTCCTCTACTAATATCAACTTATTAAATTTCGGTAGGCTAAGTTACCCAGAATCCCCCACCTGGTTTTCTCAGACACTAAAATACATAAGCATTTTGCTCGTAGCATATTTCTCAACCATAAAATAAATCGTTGAAACTGTTTATGATGCGAAAATTTGTTGTTATTTATACGTTAGATCATCAGCTGTTATGACTAACCCAATTTTTAAAGAGATATCTAATTATTACTCAATATACCACACAAACAATGCATGCGCAACAGCGTTCACATTGTTGCATCCGACAGTAAAACTTTCAAAACATACAGCAACACTAAACTTTTCCATGGCCCAAACATTTTTGCGGCATTTCTTAAACTTTCTAAACAAATGTTTCGAAGCTGGAACGAACTCACGCACACACACTGCTGCTCTCAGGGTTTTTTGCTAGTGTACCACTCCCTCTCTCTCTCTCTTTTCTACCAATAGAGCTTGCACGTTGTTATCTTCGAATCAACACATTTGTGTGAAATTACCGTTATAAATAGTTGTAGAAACCACTATAAAAAGTATATCGATAATTACTTTGTCTATTAGCACTTGCCCGTACGAAACTAGCACGAGCTCTCGCAATTAACGGCATGCACTGTGAGACCATAAACGGCACAGGCTGAAATAAATAAGCGCAAGAAGAGACAACATTTGAAAGCCAAACAATATTTAAAGTTAAATATTAATTTTGGTCATTGAAAAAATTCTCCATCTCTACTTTAAAAGCCGTTAAAAGTATTCCGGTCGCCTTCTAACACACGCCTATTTGCACAAAACTCTGTTACAACATGCTGTGAGAGCATAAAAATGCAAAAACAAATAACAAAGCTACCAAACAAAGCCAAAAGTCAAATGATGAAGCGGCAGCAGTAAAGGTTAAGAGTCATTTGCACGTGGAAACATAAACTATGGAAAAGTGTTTGAGTAGTAAAGTGATAAAAACGGGAGCGGGAAAAAACGGTAATTCTAAAGTGGCTGTGTAAGTGGAATCATTTGTAAATATGCATCCATGCCACCACACTCCACAGCGTTAGTACTTCGCCGGCGTGAATGCTTTTACAGTTAACTAAATAACATTATTGGCAGCCATTGTTCGGCGCAAAGTTACCACCATCACCTATTCCAATACCGTTAGTATTGTGAGAGCTATGCCGTACTCCCGCTAGAATTGCTTGCCATTGTTGCTTATAAAAAATTTAATTCAATTTATCAATTGGCAACTTTTTTGCTTGCTTTTCTAGGTAGGTGGCGCTGCTATTAGCACCGAGTTCATTGCTTTTCATGCGCACTCCGGCTGTTGCGCCCGCCCTCGTCTCTCTCGTTGGTAGGTAGGAACAATACAAATTACTTTTTTCACACACTTTCTCATTACACTTGCATTCGGTGTAACAGTTGTTCTTCGTTCGGTGCAAAGTAGCAAAAAATCCTTTCCGAGTTTCCGTTTAATAGCCGTATTTACAGATCGTTTAATTTCAATTCGTTTTTATGTTGTGCAATTTCACAATTTCATTACCAATGGCAATGCTATCGATTTTGAGGTTAGGCGAATTTACACTGACAAAATTGTGGCTGGGAGGGCCAAAATTGCTTAAGAGAAAAATCTCAACATCCAGTCTACTTTGTATATACTACTTTTGCTCGCCTAACGGTGGTTCGTAACTATAACCTAAAAATAATCGAGTTAGAGAAAGGGTTATAACAGGTGATCCAAATTTTTGAAGGATCGCGCATAAGTCGTGTCATGTTATTTTCGTTCGGCATTTCATCATGAAAAGGCTTAGGTCTTAAGAAGATCCGACGTTTTAGAGCCAAATTTTGTTCAGCGATGAGGCCTCTATCTGGCTCAATGAGTATGTAAACAAGTAAAATTGCCGCATTTGAGACGAATAGCAACCTGAAGAGATTCAACAGCTGCCATTTCATCCAGAAAAACATCAGTTTGTTATGGTTTGTGGAATCATCGGTCCATGTTTCTTCAAAAATGATATAGGTGAGAACGTAACCGTCAATGGCGACCGTTATCACGCCATGATAACCGATAATTTGATGCCTGAAATTGAAGCTTGTGTTTGTCTTCAACTAAACGGCGCCACTTCCCACGCGCTGCATCAATCTATGGGTGTATTGATAGAACTCTTCGGTGAGCAGATAATTTCACGTTTCGATTGACCACCAAGATCGTGTGATATCACACCGAGAGACTTTTTCCTGTAGGGATCTGTGTAGGGAGTCTAAAGTCTATGCAGACAATTCCGCTTTGATTCAGGCCGTGAAGCCAAACATCAGACGTGCCATTCGCCAGTTACCAGTGGAAATGCTGGAATGAGTCACCGAAAATTAAACTCAATAGATGGACCATCTGAGACAAAGCCGCGGTCAACATTTGAATGGAATAAATGCCTAACAATATTCTTTCAAATGATAACAAACTTTCCCCATTAAATTTGAAGTTCTTGTGTTTTTTTAGCTCATCACTTAAAGACTAGGCTCTATTTAGAAAGCTAGGTACTATTTCGAGAGGGATAGCTGATTTTTTCCAGGAGAAAAAACCATAAATATTTCACTCCCCTTTTTTAAAGTGTCTGAAATTAAACAAAATAGGCGCTAAGCCAGAAGCTTCAGTTGCCACTCTACATACAGCCTTTGAGTAGATTTTCTATGCACTACACCAGCTCCATTCATGCCAGTCTTGATTGCTATGAGACGGCGCTTGCAAATACACCGGGCAAAAAGTATACAAATCCGTAATTTCGTTAACGTAATTGCGAAATTCCTTACAAAATACGAATTTCGAAAATTTCATTGTGCGAACGTTTATTTGTATATCAGTATGACATTAAGTTTACCTTTTGACAGCCGGCTTTTATTGCCAAGGCCGAACGGCGGCACCCCGACAACATCACGAACTTCAACAGCGAAAGCACTCGTCTACCGGTATTTATTCAAAATTTCACAAGAATACCTGCGGAAGTCGTAGCAACGCGACGCAGAACGGTACTCCGCTGGAACAGATGTCGTCTGCCATCTGACGAAGTTATAGGGGACTGATGCCTCACGGCAGTGCCACTCAATGGCTGCGAAGTCATTATAACATTCCAATGTTGTTGTTTGTGTTTACACAGTAGGCCAACTTGTGGGGTGCGTTAGTGCGGGCGTTGGTTGGTGCCACATAAAACAAATGTTTGCATATTTCACATTGTAAGCTTTTCATTCAATTCAATTCAATTCCGCCAGCAGTGCAAATTCATCGTGTAAGTCACAAAAGCCAAGCACAACAAAACTCGGCCCGTCGCATGCCCAGGCGCTGGGGTTCACCGTGCAGCCATTTGGCCGTTCGGCCGGTTGGTCTTCTGCATCTGGCTTATTTCAGCATGGCCATACGCGCAGACATTTCCACCGGCAACGTGTAGCTGTTACCTGGCTTATTGCTATTCACTCTAGCGTTGTAAAGCAATTGTCCTTTTTACCTCACCGCAGGCTAACATTTCGTCGCAGGGCGCTGCGAATATCCTTTTTATAAAATTGCATGTTCCAGGTTGACGCGCTTCTCTTCCGCTTCAGCATCTGCTGCAGCGCTGACTCCTGCGCTTTTCGCTCACTTTATTTCCAAGTATTTATTTCTTTTTTAAGTTTGCACTCACTTCCACCGCACACACACGCACTACTATATAAGTACTTTGCTTCAACGCCGTATGTTCTTCACATTTTCTTTTATGGGTTGCCATCTATTTTCCTTATTTTTCATTATCTGCTCTGGTTTTTCTTCAGAGCTCCTTGAGGTGTTTCTATTGGTCTGCCACAACAATATTGCACACCCTGCCACAGAAGCTATACAAATATCACACAATAACAACAAAGGCGAAAATTCTTGGTTTCCCAAGTGTGTTTGTATATGTGTGTGTGTGAGCTTGGTGCAAGGCAAACAAGGAACTTATCCGTTCAACCAGTGCCTCAACTAGCCAGTTCTGTGGCATTCTTACTTTTCTAGCCTTTTGGTCTGCGCTAGGCTTGGGTTTTTCTTATACATCCATTTGTTGGTCACCTGCACAACACCCTATTCCCCTTTGCAATCACTTTGCTCTAGGTCCATCAACTCCTAGCCTGCTTTTTCATTTCCTGTGCTCGCTGGCAATTCCTCTTGGAAATTCGCATGAGTGTGTAATTCTTTCTCTCCGCTCCCACTGCATTTTTCAACTCCATTGTTCCTCACCTGCCTGTAGCTTTGCTGGTTCGTGGAACAACAGTTGTATGTTTCTTTTTGTCTTGGACTTGGTTCGAGTCGTGTTTGTTTTGGTGCCTGTGTCAACACCGGCTCGTACACACTATCACAATTGTTTGTTCAATTACTTGTAAATTAGATTTTATAGTTTTCCAACATAACAGTATTGTGAAATTGTTGTTAAAGGAATTTTGTGGCACAGAGCAATTCTCGGAAAAACGCTTTGACTCAATAAAAAAATATATTTACACAAACATGTAACACAATTTACAAAAAGTATGTTGAATTTCATATAAATAAACATATCTAATTATATTAATAGATAACAAAATCTAGTTTAGTGCTGTGACAATGAAGGACCAGAAAAAGCATGCAGTTCATATGTATTAATACTGAACTTTATGCATTAGAATGGGTCGATTTTTTTCTGTACAATCACGTATGCGGTAAATATTCTACAAATATTTCTGAACAACTTTGCCTAAGAGACTATGGGTCACGAAGCAGTTGCGAAGTACCGAATTTTAAGGTGAAGTTTGAAGGATCTGAATATTCAGTTGTATGAGAGATATGTGATTAGTTTTCCGATCTGGCCGATTCCGAAAAATGATCAACAGAATATCAGAAGGCTCCTACTTATTTCATTTCATTCGGATGTCTTAAAAACTGACGAAAAAATGTTTACAGTCACTAAAAAACTTCGAGGAGATATCTTCTCAAATAAGTGACATTTTCAAAATTTCTTATCGGAATTTAAAAAACTGCTTTAGAGGCCGAAGGATGGCCGAGCTGTTTAAAATCGGTGGCGAGGAGCTGAAAAGGCGGATGTTCTATGCTTAACTCCGTCAAATGAAGACAAGCCGAATTCTTGGAATATAAATGTACTCTGCCCTATCCAGAAGAAGAGAGATCCCACAGTCAGCGCTAATTATCGCGGGATCAGCGTTATTAACATTACATATAAGGTTCTTTCGACCGTTGCGCGAAAGACTTAAGTCCACTGAAAATAAACCGATTGAACCTCATCAGTATTGCCTTGGACCGGGCAAATCTACCATAGATCAGATTTTTACAATACGTATATCCTAATGAAGACCCTTGACAAACAGATCGACACCTATCACCTTTACGTCGATTTCAAAGGCGCTGTGGACAGCACTGATAGAAGCTGCGTCTTTGACGCCATGTCTAAATTCAATATCCCTACGAAATTCGTACTGCAAAAAGAATGACGATGAGTACAACCATCACCTCCATTCAAATCGGGAAGCACCTCTCCGAGCCGTTCGATATCAGATGAAAAGCCGTCAACACAGCCTTTCACAGCCTAGAAAAAAAGCAGCAAAGGAAGTTGGTCTTGTAAGAATGAGAGCGAGACAAAGTACCTAGAGGCCAGACAGAAAGACCCCTTGAAAAAGTTAAGGACTTAGTACATATCGGACAGACAGAATAAGCTCCACCTATAAACTAAGCCTAGAGATCAAGAATGATTCTTGCCAACAGTTACCTACTGTTTTGGGATCGGTAGACAATTGAGAATCCCTTTCTCGACGAACAAAAATTACGCTCTATAAATCTTTCATTATTCCCGCCTTATGGCACGGAGCAGAAACATGGACGATGACAGCTGGAGATGAAAAATCACTTAGAGTATTCGAGAAAACTTTTCTTTGTAATATTTTTGGAGCTGTCCACGTGGGCGATTATTATCGAATAATATGAAACCACAGACTGTTTGAGCTTTACGGTGGCATGGATGTAGTTAAGCGCATAAAAATGTGACAAATGCGCTGGTTAGGCCATGTAGTTCGCAGGGAGGATGATGCTCCAACGAAATGCTGCTTCGACTCGAGACTGATGAGTGGAAAACGGAAGCTAGGTGGCCGCGCATCCAATGGAAGGACCTAGGCCATAGCCACCTGAGCCACCTGTCTGTACTTGAGATGTACCAAGGATCGACTCACCGTTGTAGGGCCAAAGAAGAACAAGATTTCAAAAACTGGGGACAGTTCACCTATATACAGACAGACAGACTTAAATTGACTTCGCTAGTCTTATACAAGAATACCATTTATATATCCGATATTTCTGTCTGGTTGTTACAAACTGCGTAGGAATCAGGTTATCGAAATCAGTCGCTTGAACTTATGAATATTAAAATGGATTAAATCTGTATTATAAAAAAGCCAATTTCCTATACCCTCAACCATCGCCCCCGATATTTAATGTAGCTGTCCATTATAAATAAATATTAACTATGTCAGTCTGAGAGCCTAAAGTAGTAACTCATTAATATCGCTTTGACAGCGCCTAGTTGAACAGAAAATAGGAAAAACATTGCCAACTGCCACTAATTAGCATGCGCTCATCATTATTAGAAAAAAAAGTTTTGTACCGAGCTTATGCTCATATTGGAAATGATGTCACAGTTGATACGTACAATGATGGCATTTCAAATAACCGTTAGTCCAGCTGGCATTACGCTTGCAGAGCACCACGAAGCTACATAGCACATAACCGGAAAATGGGAAATAAGAAAAATTAGTTTTGCCGCGAGAAGCGCGAGCAATTGAAAACGGATGTGACCCACCCCTCGTGCCGCCTAAAGTGCCAGAGCACCAGCAACGCTATGATGCATGTAGTTTGTGTGTGCGTGTGGCACTGTGCTACACCGCCATTAACTTTGTTTAACAAATAACAAACTGTCAATGAGTTGATTAACGATGTTTTTTGCATAAACTGCAATTAGCCTCAACCGCGTTCACTCTTCGCTCTTCACTTCGCATCTGCACAGCGCGACGAGCAATGATGGCTTTGTGCTGCCACTGGCGCGCTCCTTGTCGCAATTGATAAATGGGCGTGATTCCGCTCAAAGACACGCCAGTGGTATGTGGCACGGTGTGGCCGGCCGCGCCATCATGGCCCGCCATGACTTCATTTAACTGAGCTGCCACTACGCTCAGCCATATTTACTAACTCTTACCGCGTCACTTGCTGTTGTTGTTGCATGTAGTGACACCAGTTAACGCTATTTAGTTGTACGTTGCCGGTTGGCTGTTGTTGTTGCGGTTGTCGTAACAATTACAGCAACAATAAATGACTGGTTGTCGTGTCTGGCTGATGATGATAAGCAAAAATGACAGTGAGTGCCGTCAGTGAAGGTGTAGCAGCCATTGAGGTATTATTATGAGCCACGCCAGCAGCAAAGCAACAAGCGCCCGCAAAACGCCAACAAAGCAACTAACTACTTGAGGCATCTCTCGTAGTCCACCTCATACGGCCGCAAGTCTGCATATTGGTTTGTGCGCAAGTGGCGCTCTATAATTGTAGTCCATCAGTGATATTGTGCCACGTATGGCGTAGTCAGTCAACATCATTATGATCGCTATCACAATACACCATTCACACCGCCCGCCCCTAACAGCAACAGGCATGGCGGAGACCAGCAACGCAACAAGCTCATTGGTGGCTTTGTCGCATTGGTGACCAACAGAACTGCTGTGTAAGCGTGTGACTTGTCACTCGAGCAAGTGCAAGTGTCACTTTTGCCTCGGGGCATTTTCGCCACCTTGGCTGTCAAAGCAATCATTGCCTCTTATAGTCGCGGATGCTTATTTTTTGCGCCTGCTTGTTAGCGCCTTATTCGAACCGTCCTGGCTGTCAATAGCGACACTTCTAGTGCTTAAAGTCCTGCTTTTTTTGCGCTTTAAAGTTCAATATTAATAACATGCAAATTGCATGCTCTAAGAAATTAATTGCTTGTCAACGAGTGCAATGGTGTAGTCATTCAGCGCATGTAAATTTGAAGAGTCTAGGAAAAGTGTGACCCACTATGCATATTTAGTGTAGCGTCAGCGGAGTGACGGTGCAGTGGTGACAGAATGATTAATGCGGCGACTAAATTGGAGCGGATAGATTGAGTAATTCGATTAAAATTGTATGAGCGATCAGCATACATACAGACAGCATATGGTATATGCCTATCGGTTATATCACTATCGCCAGCTAGGCCATCTTCAATTCAGAAAATGCACCGAGTTCGGTATAAGCTTCATACTATTTTTTATGGACTATAAATAGTTTTTTTTAATATTCAACAGTTTGATTTTAAGATAATATATATAAATTTTGTTTTATTAATATACTCGTATATATGTAATTATTTTTATAATTTGTGATGTAGCACATTTTTGTAAAGGAGATAAAAATCTGCGAAAGAGACTTATTTCTAAAGCTCTGTAAAACTGAATTTATAATTTCCCTTATTTTTTATAGTTATAATTCTTATTATAAAAGAAGCAACAGAATTAAGTCAGTGCCACATATATTCATACATACATACTCACAAGGTTACAGACAACGAAACAGCTCTAAAGGGCAACAAAGCACCGCAACAAAATGCTAATTCAAGGCCGGTGCCCAGAGAAAAATATTGTTTTGTAAATTTTATCTTATTCCAAAAACAACTTACCACAATTAATTACAAGTCCGGTGTCCACATTAACTGTTTTTGTACACTTTTAACATAGTTTACACTATACTCAACAGCTTTTTGCTATTTCCGCTGAACCGGCCCAACGCGCTTTCACACTCAAATTTTCACTTAAATAACTACGCCCGCACTGCTATTTCACTCATTTTCTAAGAAAAATACACTAAACTACTTTTTTATACACGAAGCACTAAATTTAAAGCGATATCTAAAACAAAATAAGATTTTTTCACAAATTCTTCACTGGAGTGGCGGAATTGCACCGAATAAGTTTAAATGGCGGCAAAGAACTGACAGTTAGCGGAGACACATGAGCTGCGCCAAACACCTTAATTAGCATTTGGTTTTGGTATTAGCTAACCTTTGAAGGTTTGTTGCGTAGCATAGAAAAATAATTAGAAAAAAAATATACTAATTAATATAGTTTCATTTGTTGTTGGAAAATTAGTAGGAGAGAAAACGCATTGAAGTACTAGTTATATGAAAAATGGTTATGGGTTATATATAGTATTTTCTGTAGGCGAAGCTAAAATTATTATTATATTATTGTTGGAAAAAGTTTAGATTATATAAATATACATATATAACACATCTTTAAATAAATCTTTTAATTGTAGAATTCGCATAATTTTAGTTTCAACAAAATATTCGTTCATTGTAAGTAATATGGTTGCAGCTACTGACTTTCAGTACAAGATCTTGATTATAATATGTTTGAATAAATATTTATAATTTATAATTTTAATAAATTTTTATTAATTGTTTATTTAATTAATACAAAAGCACTGCTCTGCATAATACCATCTCTTGCTTTTCATTGCTTTGAATAAATTTATTGTTAAAAACTATGCATTATGAGCGATCAGTAGACTGTGCCATCTACTGGCCATTAGTATAGTCAGTGTTTCTTAAAGTGAAGAAATATAAAACGATATTTTTATTGGTAAGCAATAAATATTTTATAAGAATATATTTAAAAATTTAAAGATTGTACCAAAACATAAAAGCTCTGTTAAATAAATATCTAAAAAAAATTAAATCCAAAATATTTTGTTACCATGTAGATACAACTCTGGTTCCCTAACTTGCCTTCGTTGACATTTCCGCTATTGCGCTTTAGTTTCCGCATTCGCATTTGAAAAGTGCAAGCTTACGAAGAAATATTAGAATTGTAATTTATTAAACTAACAAGTTTGTTGATTTGATATCTAATATATATTATAAGAACTTTTTTGTGTGGAATATAAGGAAATTGAAAATACTATAATAGAAGCTATAAAGTTCCCAGTGTTGACGAAAGCATATGTACAGAAGTTTAAGTGCACCAAGAAGCCTGAAGAATAAAAGTAAAAGCGTAATGGTATGGAGATGTGAGTATAAAAATAAGTAATTATAAATTTGAGCATAAAAATTAAACTTTTTCACTAACCTGCTACAGATAAACAGCAAATTAAAGTGCCTGTCGAATTTATACAGATCGGTTGTGCGGGTAAGTGCTTTTCATAGATTAGTTCTTACAAAATATTGGCATTAAGACTGAGCGGTTCCATCCAAAGATAGCCTGGAAACGATAAGCAAATTTGGATTTTTTTCAAATAAGCGTTAATATAATTCCAGCTTACGACTGTGATGTTAGAAGCTAATTTTAGATTGATAAAACCGAAAGTGATAATAAAAATTTCGTAACAAGTAAAATGGCGATGTAGTCAAGGGGTATAGAGGTCAAATAACCACAATTTACTAAAATGACAAAAATAGCTCTACGTGATGGAAAGCTTTTTAACTCAAATTCGTTAAAAGGGTACCTCAAATAATTCACAGACCTTTAAAAACATCAGTTCAAATTTTTTCTTCAGTTTTGTTTCGTAATGTGATCAGGTGTATTGTTGGCTTCTTATAAAAATATTAAAGTAACGTGATAATTTTTAAAGTAGCTGTAATTACAAAACTTATTTATATTTTAACAAGCTTAATATAGATAAGTGTATAGCACTAACTAGCTTCATTAACCTCTTCTCATGTTCTTCACACACGCACAAGCCAAAAATATTTATGAATAATTCCAACGGCAATCCGTATTCAATGCGCTGGAAGGTAATAAAACTACAACAATAATAGCAAAACAAGACATAGCCCATTCTTTACTTTGCCGTAGATTTATGATATTGAAATGGAGTGTAGAAATTGTAGGCCTCGAAGCCGACAATGAACCAGCACCACCTTAAGCCGAAGTGCCGATATGAAGTGTGAAAGAAAGGCGAATACTTTACGGTAAAATTAAATTTATATATGAGCCGCTATGCGGACTGCCTTTGCTTGACGCCTTTTGGCGCTGGATTGCATGCGCCCCACGCTTGTTTTCGATTTTTTCGCATAAGTTGGCAACAATTTTACGACTTTACACTTCTATCGACAGATTCGTAGTGATGCGTAAATTTCTGTGTGCCTGCTGGGGATTACGGCGGTGGGCAGAAATTGTCGGGAAAAGCGGAAAATTTGTTTGAGAAGCGCTGAGTTATGAATGTAGCCGATGCGTTTTTTGTTGGCGCCGCCAGCGGCATGATTAGATAGCATTGCCGGCTGGTTAGGCGCTTGGTAGACTCCCGGCTGGCCGTTTTGATTTTTGTTTGTTTGCGTTATAGGCGGTACGCGTCTTGCCAATTTTGATGGTCAAATGCCATAAATCAAAATGAAACGTTGTCATGCGGCGGCAAAGAAACTACGTAGCTAGAAGAAGCGCAGCTACATTGGCACAAACTTTCATGCAAAACTTTGCCGCAAACAAATTGAAAGAACCTAACGAAAGGAGGAAGAAGAAGATGCTGCAGTTGTTGCTGCATGATTTTGTGAAATTTTGGCAGGCAGTGATAGTGTGAATGAAATAAATGGACGCGCAGATGGCTGCGAGCCATAAATGAAAAACTAATGCGAAGGCGATCTCTGCAAACGAGGCGCGAACGGAAGCGACTGCAATGAGCTGGAGAGGGAGAAAGAGAGTGCAGTAGTGCGGCTGTGGCGCAGGAAGCGACAGCTGGTCGCATAAAGAAAAGATAGCGCTAAAGTACTGTTAGTGAATTCTTAATAAAGTCTGCTGTAGCTGTTGTGCCGAACCAAAAAAGAGTAGAATGGGCAAACAAAAACACTATGGCACAGAGTCCGACGCACCAGAATGCAGTTATGCAAAATTTATGTGTTTCTGGGACAAGTCTTCAATGAAAAAAGTGTCTAACATAACGGCATTTACAGGCACATTGGACTGGCGAAATGGAACGGCAGCTGGTGTGAGAAAAGCAACTTGCAGTGCCAGTTTAAAGACAATTGGCAACACTTTTCAATATAAATTTAAATGTGGCAACTATAAGCGCACATAAATAACTATTTGGCTTTGTGTCCTGTAGACCGTTTGGCTCACAGTCTGATCATAGTACAGTCGAGTTTCACTGAAATAATGTTAACGGACTTTAAAGTTAAGTTTATCGCAATAATTAAAGCATAAATTTGAGTTTAAAGGAAAAGAGATTTTTGGTGAAAACTACTTCTTTTTATTGGCGTAGACACTGCTTACGCGGTCATAGCTGAGTTTACAACATTATTCCTTTTTGCGGTTTGACGCCAATTAGAGATTCCGAACGTATATAGATTTTTCTCTACCTGGTTTTCCAACGGAGTGGAGATTCTCCTCTTTTTCTGCTTCCCCCGGCGGGTCTGCCTCGAATACTTTCAGAGCTGGAGTGTTTTCATCCATCCCGACAACATGACCTAGCCAACGTAGCGCTGTTCCTTAATTCGCTGGACTATGTCACTGTCGTCGTATATCTCGTATGGCTTTTCGTTCCATCGAATGCAATATTCGCCGTTGTCAATGTGCAAAGGATCATACTTTTCCGCCGAACCTTTCTATCGAAAATTCGCAACGTCGACTCATCAGATGTTGTCATCGTCCTTTGAGTAGCATCTGTTGGCAAGAGTTATTCTGCATTGAATTTCGAAGATTGTAACTTCTCGGTTCAGCTCTGCAACTCGAATTATTTTCTCCAGCAGTAGTCGTACGATAGGGAGTCGGTTTGTCTGAAACATCATTAGGTATCGAACGGCTCGGAGAGGTCCTTCGTGACCCTGACAGAGCTTTTGGAAAGGCTCATCGTCAGTTTACAACACAGTTACATTTTCCAACGATTTCCAATGGATGTGGCACTGGACCGGTTTAGCCGATTTGTTTGAAATATGGCAAGGTTGCTTTATTTTTCAGATGACCACAAGGGTAGAAATCATGGCGCCGAGGACACGGTCTCAATTGCCAACAACGCTCGAAATTCAGACCTCTAGGCCAGAACACCCCTTAATTGACATTCTATCAGTTTCCTCAACAATCGGCCACTGCTACTTAAACTTACTTTAACTTTGGTAACCGAAAGGTCGAACATCTCCTTTACATTTTAGTATTTACCCTTTCCGCAATGCTTCCTAACACATTTACACAGTTACTTAGCATGCATCCACCATTTACCATAAATATGAACCCTTCTAAAATAACCAAAATTCCAACACCCGACCATAAACAGCACAAAGTGGCCACCAATTCGACCGTTAAATTCCGACAACATAACCAAATGCATTTCCACGATTTGCGAGTACGTAAACGTAAAAATAAAGCATAAAATAGAGGAAAGAATAAAAATGGCAAAGAAATAAATGTAAAAACAATTGACAGTATCTTTTGCGAGTTCATGAAATAAATAAACATATACTTGCAGACCTCAACGCCCGTGCCCCTATGTAAGCGTATAGCTATACAGTAAATTCTGTCACCAATTTTACGTATTTCTGATATTTTTTTACAATGAAGAAATAAAATGTTTATTGCAACGATGAAGTTATCGGACTGGAAAATAAACTCTACTTGGCAGCGACCCAAATGAAAAGGGCGAACGTGAGACAACGCAACGGAGGTAAGCAGCAAGCGCCAGTAAACTGTGGCAGAAAATGCATAGAAAATTTTATAGAGCATCTATGCCAGCTTTGGTGGTAGCACAAATGGTGGGAGGGGCGTGAGGCTTCGGGTGGACGCTTGTGTGTGTGCCAGCAGTGTGCCACACTCAAGGGGGCAACACGGTTCAACGGCTGCCTAACAGTGGCGACGACTACGTCATGCCACGGACAAGCGCCATATGCTGGCTGACTGCACGCCGAGCTAGCTGCAGCCGGCAACCATGGCGCTGAGTGTGGGTGCGTCGATTTAAAGCTCGAGTAAAGCAATATTGCTTGCCCTTATCACTGCTTAAATGTGTATGTGTGTGTGTGAATTATGGTACAGCATTAGTGCATTGCTTGGCATTTTGGCAATATGCTATACAAAAACTGTCCAACAAATTTGTGGTCGTTCGATTGTCGCATGGCGCGTTGGTGAGTGAATGTGCGCCAAGTTGTTGAGGGACTGGGTGCAGGTGGGGTGCGCTGCAAAGCACAATTTATGTGCGCCAACATTTTCGGCAAACCCTATGAAATATTTGTGATCCCTGTGATGATGTACGGCATATCGATAGGGAAATATTACGTAGCCTTGTTAGTTGTGAGCAAAGTTGGCACCAGTTGACATTGTACGTGTGTGCGTCTGTGTGTTGGCGGCTTACATTTAGAATATTATGATTTTGCAATGTTACCGTTAAGCGTATTTGCAGCTTAGTGCTGTTTTGCAAGTCTGAAATTGATGTTGTCTGTCTGCATGGCCGCCCAGTTATCTTTGGCCGGCATCTCGAGTGTCACTCCACACTGGAAGTGGCTCGCATTTAGTTGCCTCGTATGTGTTCTAAGCCTGCAGCACCCACAACACGAGCCAACGCTATGTGCTCCATGAAAATTATTGAATTTTATTTTTCAAATATTATAAGAACAACAAAATGGATTGGTCCGTCGGCAGAGGCATACATATACGCATAGAAAATATCTGATATTATATGTAGATATGCATTTTATAGCTACTCTTGATAAATGTGTGGCTGAAGCTTCATTATATTTACATGCGCACATAAATTTCCAAACAGGCAAGTCCATATAGTCATCCATCTAAAGTAGGCACAAACCGTTCTGGACTCCACCTTCTTCTCTTTTGGCTATAACGCCGCTTCCCCCGCACCCGAACTCTGCTGCGCCAGCGCCAACTCTATTAGGCCTACTCGAGCCCATATACTTGAGTCGGCTCGTACGCCGAAGCGGTACACATGTTGCAAACTTGTAAAAGTGTCATGTAAATTCGTTGTACTACGTGTATACCATGCTGACCGTCCGTCGGACCCCCTTCGTGCCGGCATTCAGTTAGAGACAGCTCCGTTAGTTGTTTGCCTGCCAGCTTGCGTGCCGGCCGCCCGGCCGTTCGGCTGAAGTGGTTCTGTTCCAGTTACATACACTCGAGTTGGCCACACAATTTATGAGCATCTCCAATCCAACGCTGGTAATATGGCAATGTGGCGACGTCGGTGCACACGGGCGCTAGGTACTGTTGCCGCCGCTGCTTCTGTTGCTAATATTGTCCGACAATGAAGCCAATACTTGTGCTCAAACACACACGCACACACATACTGCCGCACGAATTGCCGATAGTTGTCGGTGGTCATGTTGTAAGCCACTAACCTAACAGCAATGTGCAACAAAACAAGCAACAAACACACAAATAAGCATAATGTATGAAGGTAACCCATTCGCAGTGGCAGCGACGGCGACGTCGGCATTCAATGCAATTGGAATCTTAATAAATTGTCGAATGGCATACAAATAAGCACATAAATATAGTCATTTATAGCACACACACATACGCATACATAGTGACATTTAGACCCACAGAGTCGGTGTATCAGATTTATACCAACGTATTGTAGGTGGAACCTGCAACACCCCGGCTGCATAAAATATTTAACAAGCTTTTTGTTGGTTAATACGGTAAAACACTGTGTATGACCGTTGTTCACATGTCCGATATACAAGCATTTAATAAATAAGTTTGCCGTATTTCGACATATTTCGGCAAACGAGCTCTATTTGTCAGTGGGCCGTAAATTAGGCACAAACTGCCACGCTATCGTATTTTCGAAAATACAACTTGCAACACCTCGTTCACATTCATTGTATGCAAAGAGAGGGATAGTAAGGCAAATAGCCAATATCCATGTTTTTGATAAAATAATTTTATTGGCGAAAGATAGGACTCCCCAAGGTCATAGCGGAATTCTCATTTTACAATGTTTGCGTTGGTCTAGCTGACTTCAGTCGTTAAGCAGACTGTTACTTCTATGCGAGCTGATTCACAAAAACTTGTGGGAAAAGTGTAATCCTATTACTCCCTTGTAATCAAAACTGGACTTCGGGCTCAACTGGCCTTGAACGCAGAAATAAAATACCGCTCATCAGAAGAAGAGAGGTACGTATGGTTCATTTCATTTACTTAAAGAATTGTGGACCAAGAAGGATCAAAACTCGGAAATTTTTCTCAAAGATATTTTCGCAACAGTATTCCATCGATTCCAACATTGGATATAAGTATGAATAACCTATAGCTTCACCACCCAGGAACTTGAATTTGCTCTTCTTTTTTTCATTGGTAGGGCTTTTTAAGAGGCGGGTCACAAACCCAGCGCACAACCGTGGGGAGGGGATATTTTGCCTTCTCACTTTGGCTCGCCTTCAAACGGTTGCTTTTTGGCTACCCAGAGAACACTGGGTCTAACATCGGAAGTCGTGAGCAGCTTGAACCACATGTAAAAGAATCGAATGGCGCTCAGAGAACTTTCCTCACATGCGTGAATTTCTACACATGGATCCATCCTCCACTGAATTTTTACCTGTTTGTGCATTGATGCTTTAGAAGCTACCTGTACAGATTCCATGATGACACTAGTCCGAATTCTCTGACGTGTGCAGAGTACATAGAAGACTCTATTATACAAGATAGAAAATAAAACCTACGTACGCTCGGTGATAGTTTTACGATGGAAAATTTAACGAGACTCATTTGCCATCCACTGAGAACTCCGCAAAGCGGCAACCTAAGCCATTACAAGACTGAGACATACATAGAAAATTAGGCGTCCGTCTTTTCATGCCATAGAGTAAGTCCAATTATAATATAGCGAAGCTTTAGCCTAAATCAGCTATAACCGCGTAAGCGATTTCTACGCCAGTTAAGAAGAAGAACGAAGACGCCAATGTCTGCCAAATAAATATTGAACCTTATGAACACAACATCCTCGAAGCCTCCAATTTTGATCATGTAAATATACTCCTGAAAGTATATAGACGAATAGAGATCAGATCGGAAAGGCCTGCCAAATAACTCGGACGAAATAGTATCAATCACCCAGAGACTTCTGAACAGGAATGCATCCAAATTTTGAAATATTGTTCTCCTTTCTATTCTTATGCAAATAAAAAATCCTTCTAACCAAATGTCTACCAATTAATTTAACTATATTTAATATTTTGCTACATGTTTTGGAAATCTAATTTGAAAAATAGAAACATTGCACCTACCCTCTAACCAAAATTTCAAAAATGTGCACATATCACAACAACAACAATGCAGTAAACAACAATAAAACTTTAACTAAAAGTTTTCCTCAATTATACTCCAAAATATTGAAGAATTTCTAATGTAATTTGTGGCTTGGCTGGAAAATAATTGCATAAATGGCTGGCATAAAGTAAGACAACAACAAAATTGCAAATGCCATAAACGCACAAACACGTGGCAATGCCACATAGTTGCATTTTCCCCACACGCCACCATAAAGTCCAAACAAAGTTATTCAAATTCGAACAAACTGGTGTGGCAGTAGCTGAGTGCTTGTGCGCTTGACGTGCGTCTGTCTAGCCTGAATGACGCGTTGCAGTTCGTGAGCGCTTTTCAAAATATTAATAAACACTTTTGAGGTATTTGCGGTGCTAGTTCACGCCTGGACTGCCACTGCAATGACTTGCAACGGGATTGCGAACAGACGGGCGTCAGCGTTGCACTTGCTATAGATTAATGAAGGGTTCCTGTATTGTAACGCGCGAGGCTTCAATTACGCCCCGTGTAAATAGTGTGTTACTTGCGATTCGAGCCTACACTTAGAGGAAACCATCAAGCTCCACAAATCAAAGACTGAGCACATGCCTCGCTGATTTCTTAGACCTGCACACCAAACCAAATTGAGGAAAATTGTATTCCAGTCTTCACTTGTCTGTCCGTGCCTTTCTGCAGCACCCTTTATTCATTTTTGTCGGCGTATATGCTTGTGGGTCGGTCGGTCGTTTGGTTTGCCCTACTATTCCGCTATAGCCGTCCATCAAAGTGTCTATCAAGCGGTGGCGTCGCCTGCATACACACCACAAAATTCACAAATATTGCTAAATTCACACACACACATACACACCATTTTCGTTGGCATGTGTGTCGAGCAGCACGTGTGCTTGTGTGCTCTCCCACATTCCTACGAGTTCGTGTTGGTGTCTGGCTTCGCTTATGTTGAGCGCAAATGCGTGTTTTTACGCCTGTTTGTATGCTTTGCAAATTCTACCTTCCTGCCGAGCTCCAACTGCTCACTGCTCACAGTCGAAAACTGTTGCAATACTGCTTTTCAAAGTAATTCGTTGCCATAGCTGCTGTTGCTGGTTGTTGTTGCCGTTGTTGCTACTGTGTATTTCTAGTGGATTTGCTGGCGAAATGTACTTTTACAATTTGCTTAGTGCCGAAGTTTTACCGTCTACTTACCGGATTTGACGTTGTTGCATACACACACATACGTGCATTCTTTTGTACGTTCCAACTCCGCAGCCAACTGCAATGCTCCGTTCTCCTCGGCAAGCGATTCCTCGTCTAACAGCACTTGCTGGCCGTTTTGTTGTGGCAACATCGCCGCCGGCGGGGAGAAAGTTGCTGTGGTCGACAGGCAGCTTTTCATTCTCGTTGTTTGTTCGTTTGTTTGCTTGTGTTTAGCATTTCATTTGACTTGGTCTCTCTGCTTCACCATCCCTCTAAGTCACTGTGCTTATTCTCACCGGCAGTCTATGTGTGTGTGTGTGTGTCGGTGCGCCGGTCTCCAGTTAGCTGAGGGAATTGACGTTTTGTTCAAATTAATTCTGAGTTGAAATGCAAGTTTTGCATGCGCCAGTACACATTCGAGCGCCGTTATTTGCCGAGTACTCTTGGGTTAGTCGACTTCCACTTCAACTTCAAATGTAAATGCGAATGAATATGAAATTTTAATTTTTAATGCTCGCATTTCTGACGTCCACTTTAATTACTTGAACGTTGTGAAATCAGTTGTCAAAGTTTTTGCAAATTTTCGCCAACAACAACGAGCTCAACAGGTTTTTATTTGCGTAGTGAAAGTTTCACTTTAACCGCTATGTGGCAAGTGTGCGTTAGTGTGCTAGTTTTTGCATGAAAATATTTCTGTGAAAGTTTGCCTTTAATGCGACGCGGTTGGCTTTGGATTTTCGTAAATAAATTTGCAAAAAGCAATGAAAAGTTGAAGCGCATTCAACTCCAAATACGACAGGTGCTTATAACGCAATGATAATGCTCGGTAAAACAATAAAGGTGTGTATTCTGTGGCGTTGGTCAAGGTGAAGCTTATAGACAATAATCACAAATTTCTAAAACTGTTGTGAATTTCCTGAAGTTTAGTTAATTTCTACCATAAGCTATGGATATTTCCACAAACAACACATGGTTGTGGATATTCTTAAAAATTTCTTCGAAATTTTGAGGTTAGGTTATGCATTTTCCTGATTATTGCGGTGTTTTTCATGTGAAGATTGCTGCCATTGAGGTAGCCGTATATTTACTGCTCGGGTGTGCAGCTTCCATCAGAGAAATGACTATCACCTTGATTGCAGTTCGCGACAGTAGCCTTGAGCTCACTAACCGTGCGTTCAAAGCTGGTTAAAGAATGTCTAACCTCGTTATCAATGGCAGCGAGTCACTCCGTGATAAGACTGGAATAAGTAGAAAGGTGATGAACTGGCAGAGAATGAGTGAGTGCTCCTCTCTCCTCGTGTTTTCTGCTACTGGATAGCTGAGCTTCACGGGAACTTGGTCAGCGCTGGGCTACCATGGTTTCATGCGCATTCCTACGGTTCTTTTAGCCCAAGATCGGTCATAAGCGTATCAGTGGGCTCTTTGCACTCAATAAATACGAGGTGGAGTTATCTCAATACTTCCTTCTTTTATGTACCGCAATGGCAAGATCAATCATAAAGCACTTTGGAGCTCACACTTTCGGATGTACCACCGAACTGGTAGGAATAGAAATTAAACTTTGAATTACAGGTGTTCATTTTTTATGGCATCAAAAAGAACTACATATAGCAGTCCAAGTGCGATCTTTTGATCAGTCATCTAACATAACTTAATCCAGGTTATCAATTCCACGGCGGATCAAAAAGGGACTAGTTGCAACATTTTATGTTCAGATACCAAATAATATTTCTGCCCCTTTCGCTCGGTCTCTTCCTTTTCAACCCTCCCCCCCCGCCCCCCTCTCTCTTTGTTTATTGTAGGCCAAGGAGGATCAGCTTTTCACATTGACGTACCGAATAATATCTCTCCCTCTTCCTATGTCTATCGTATACTGAATGTTTGAGCCAGTAATCAGAACTTTGGAAGAGCAAGCAATTCCGAACTTTCTCCTCTAATTAATAAACTTACGAGCCATGAATATTCTAAAATCCATCGTGATTCTGAAATTTTTACGTTTTCTATAAGGGGTTACATGGGTTTCCTCGGGCAAAAAACGGCCTTTTTTCAATAATTTTTTTACATTAAAAAAATGAAATATTTTAATGAAATTTTTTTTAATTTAAAAGACTCGTATTTAATAAACATTTTGTAAAATTTTCAAAAAAAATATCAAATGGCAGTCATTACGACGCCATTTCCGGCAGTCCCTAGGAAAAAAGGTGCATCTGCGTTGTCAGCAGAACTTCTTTCAGGATCGTCAGAAATAAAAAAAAAAAATACGTGTTTTAGTAAAGACAATAAACTAGGTATTGGACGAAGGAAAAAAATGAAAATTGAATTTTTGGCAGACGTTTTTCTAAAAAAATGCAAATTTCGATGAAAATTTCTCGGCATTTTTTTTTAAATAGTTGTAATTAAAAAAAATCCTTCGTTCAAGAACTTGTAAATGATGTCTCGAAGACCTGTGTAAAATTTCATCAAGATGGGTTGAGTAGTTCGCGAGAAATCTTGTTAACCGACCTTGAAATCACAGTTTCGAGAAAAACGCGTTTAAAGACGGCGCACTTAGCCTAGCTTACCTCGAGCGCACAAGTTCTCAGGGTTGTAACTCCGAAACCATTGCTCAAATCAACTTAAAAATTTTGTACAATATTCTAGAGATGGTATAGAATTAAAACAAATTTTCGATTTTTTGAAACTGTGAAACCCATGTAGCCCCATAAGTCAACCTTGAAAGAATTTCGTTAAAGTTAATAGAAATAGTTCGAGGTCTTAATTTATCATTAGTGATATTAATTACATATATATTAATGCCTTTGAACTGTTACAAACTCTTCAAAAATTCTAAACAAAGGTTCTCATTAGACAAATACAAAAATATCATATATATGTACATATGTACATTAGAGCGGGTCGATTTACAGGGAGCGAAAAAGCAACGAAAAATCGTGTTTGCGCGAAATTTGCTACGGATCGTTCTGAAAAATCTCTGGCTCGAAACCGGTTTTAGACCACTCCTGAGCAAAGTTGTTCAGAATAATCCGTAGAAGATACCCAGCATATGCGATTTTATAGTAACAAAATCGACCCACACTAATGTACATACACTTATGTGTATGTGGGTATGCCTCAAGACATCAGCAGAGATTAGCTTACAATGCAGACTAAAAATTGGGAAAACTAACAGAGACCAAAACAAATTGCAAACAGAAACAATAATCAGAAGTAGAACAAAGCGAAAAAAACAACAACAACAAGCAACAGCAAGGATATCAACAGCAACGGATAAACGAAAAAAGACATTAGCCGAATGAACGAATTTTTCATTTGTGTTATTGATGCATTCACACCTGAAGGTTGAAATGAAAACATTGAAAAGATTATCTTACACTCCGGAGGCAATGATACGGCAACGTATTATGTGATTAAACCTCTTGACGAATGGAAATGCAGAAATTGTGAAAATGTGAAAATGTGGGAATTGCCAGAATGGGAAATGGCCAAATGAAAGCAGAAGCAAGTCTTGCCACAGAGTGAGCGCCAACGAACGGAAGGCAGGCGGGCGCCACAGCTGATGAAGTAATTTTCTAAAAAGCACTCACAGCATAGCCAACACATGGATAAGCAGCAATGTCTGTATGTGTGTGTGTGTGTGTGCACCTACAACAAAAGTGGCATTGCATTGTAACGATGTTGCAGCAACAAAAGTTGAGCGCCTGAATTTGATTGCAATGCCGGCGACTGTGCGACGTTGCCACAAAGTGGAGCAACGATGCTGCAAATGCTGTTGTTAGCAGCAGTTGATAATGACGGTATTGCAGTTGCAGTCGCTCTAACTGTGCACGTGTTGCCGTTACTGCTGCTTTGCACTCCTTAATGCTCCGTTGCTATTGCTAAGTAAGTAATTTATCCATATGAAAGCGCTTCTGTGTATTTGCACATCTGCTGTCCGGATGATATTGCTGATAAGATGCATTTGCAGTGTGGCAAGGTGTCGAGTGAAGCGTTATTAGCGCATACAACAGGCGGACGGACAGACAGACAAACGGAGATGCAGACAGACGAACAGATACGGAATGGCGATCAATCTGCTTGCAGCGAGTGTGCAAATTTATTGGTGCATGAATGTATGCACATCTTCATATGCATCTGTGTGTGTGTGTAAGTGTGTGCACTTTTCATTAGTAGCTCGCTAAGCACACGCCAACTAACTAGCAGTACTCACTGACTACTCGTATTTGCGGAAGTTCACCACACACACACTCGTACTTAGCAGCGTGTTGAGGAGTCAGCTTAACCAGGCCACTGTATGTGTGTATGTGTGTGTTGGAAGAATCCATTTGCATGCACTCTTTCTTTTAATTTGCCAATGTTTCATTTTTCCTGCATTTCATCATCTCTGCTTAAAGCTCCCAGCTTTGTCGGAGGTAAATAAAATCAGCAACGAGAAATAATTGCTTGAATGCATAAGTTAGACTGCGCTGTGATCCATGTATGTGTGTATATGTTTGTCGCTTTGTATTAGACATTCGAGTTTATTTCTCGACTGACAGTTGGGGAAATCTGACAAATGGATTGGAACGCCAAAAATGATTCAAATCAGCAGAGATGCGGCAAATTGAGCGCTAACGGGGCAAGCAAATATGCGCTAACGTGTATGAATGCTTGAAGGCATGCTTAGACAGCTGTGATATTCCACTCTTTACATAGTAAAACGAGTATTTCTAAATTTTTAAAGACTCGTTTTTAGAACGGACGTCATTTGGACTTGCTGTGCGCAGATTCAATTAGCTGAATTTGTTTAGTCTTGAAGTAAATATATTTCATTAGCATAAGTGAAAGGATTGCTTGTGAAGTAAAAAGCGAGAAAATATATAAAAATATTTAAACGTTAGAGTGGCATGCTCGAAATCCTTAACATCCATTCCTTTTCTTTCTTTTTGGCACTACAACCGTGGCTCGACCTGGGCTGAGCACACAGAACTTCTTCAATTGTTTCCATGCTTCGTGAAATCACGTCAGATGTGCATCCCAAGTCGAGACAGGTTTTCAACACATAGGTGGTTGTTTTCAAACGGATCGGTACTCATCGACCATCGCGCTTGGGTCATCATTAGGCCTTATTCAGCAACTCTGTGGATTTGGTATAAAATCTGATTATTTTCCATTCCAGCTGCTTAATGTCTCTTAAGTTGGATCATAGGGAGCCGTAAAATATGTTCAGTTGCCTACAGCTGAAGACTGGGCATTCTCACATATAATGTTCTAGCATCCCATCATCCTCCGCGTATGCCCTGCATTCCACCGACTTCACTTTTCCCATTTTCTGAAAGTGGTATATTAAGAGTAGATGCCATGTGATGATTTTATTCGGTCGACCATCAACAGTACCCGGAAGTATTACAACTTTGCGGTATGCCGTGTGTTGCTTGTATGTCGAGATCTGAGGTATTCCTCAAGTGTTCCTCTAAGGTCCATTACTGCAAACAACCTTTTAGCGAACTGGATAACCTGAGGCAGCTTGGTGTGTGGCCCGTGTCTTCAACTCCCCCCGAGCTCGCCAACTTGTCTGTCTTTTCATTTCCTTCTATTGCTATAAAACCGGGTACCCTGAGGATGTTAACCGAGTTACATACTAAAAATGTAGTTATTGCCTTCTGGCAACTAACGCAGTGAGACCTAATTTGGCTCTATGGATAGCCTAAATTGCTGTTGCTGCCTTTTGAGCATATTGTCTCGAGAGGGATCTACCGCTCAATTTCCTACCAATCTTAAAGTGGCACTTGTTCACAAAAGTTACTCTGCGTTGGATCTCTAGGCTTTGATTGTTGATGGTATTTATGCTGGTTCCGAGAAAAGCGAACCAAATTTATATCTGCCAATAGTGATGTAGTACCCAACAAGCGAGGAATCTTTGCGAGTGGCCTCCAGGTACTTTGTCTTACGCTCGTTCACCACAAGACCAATCCCCTTGAATTCGTTTTATAAGCTGTAAAGACTGATCTGACGACTCTGTGTTGAGACCTATGATCTCAATCTCATCTCCCACGAAACTAACGTCATTCTTTTAAATTGTTTTGGAGATTTTTGTAACAATAATTTCTTTGCCGTCCTTACATGGATCCAAATCATTGGCTGTAGATTCGACAAGAAATGCGTACATATGTATATTTATATCTATATATGTTAAGGAATAACCATATACCCGGAACTACCAACGCAAATGTGAGTCGAAATTAAGGAAAATAAAACCCCACAGCCAAGGGCGCTTCTCGTAATTTCCACATTTCAACAATTGCGGCTCATAAATCGTACCCAATTCCTTCCAAAATTAGCTTGACACAACGCTAGCAATTTCATTTCGCGTAATAACTTAATATACCCGAAAATCAGCCCAAAACCCCAAATCAACTCCACGCCAGCTCGTTATCAATTAGCGCTGGTGGCGCAAAGCTGGCGCTGGCAGTTCGCCAATTGAAATTTGTTCAAGCAAACGCCGACCAACAACCAACAGGCCAATAAATAGTCACTGTGCATATGTAAATACTTGTAATGTACACAAACAACTCACATGTGCGCGCGTGTGTGTGTGTGAAGTCAGTAACTATAGTTTACAATCACCACACAATTCATGATTACCCATTTTTCAGGCACATTGTAGCCCAGGTGCCCGCTCGCTGCGGCTGCAGCAAGCCGCCGTCAAATTGGCCCGACACGCAAACAGGCCGCAACCGTAATCACCTTTAATAAATTATCGATTCCGTGCAATTCGCGCGAAATTCAGCCCTAAGGACTACAAGCAAGACCCAACTTAAGGAAAGGAAAGACCAAGCGACGCATGGGCCGAGCGGAGCGGAAGGCTGGGGCGCGGTGCAGTGTGTGCGCGAAGGAAGTGAAATAGAGCTGTAAGGTAAGGAGCGCTCGCGTTACGGTAAATAAATTGCACAAACGGGTATAATGTGGCATTGTATATGGCTATGTAAATTATATGCGCCCGCGTGTGTGCGTGTGAGTGTTTGGGTGTGCTCTGCCGCTGCGGCAATTTTTACAAGTTTTGTTAGTAGTAAAATGAGCGCAAATTTATAATGAAATGATTGCCTACAACAACTCTTTCTTGTTGGAGGCCTCTGCGGCATCGGTGCCTTCTTCTGCTTTTCAACGTTCGTTCGCGGAATCCTTCAGGCACGCATGTGTGTGTGTGTGCGCTTGTGTGGGGCTTGTGTGGTAACAACATGATTGCGGTGCTCGGCAATTGCCACTACACGGTGCCTTGGGCATGTTAAACGCTAGAAATTGGGTGTGAAAATTTTAAAAGCAAAGACCTTGCAAGGCTTTAGCCGGCCGGCTTTCAAGCTATCGCACTTTTGATGTGTAATTGCAGGAATTTCGTGGCGCGAAATAGGAAATGGGGAAGAGGTGCAAATGGGCAATGTGTGTGAAAAGTAAAGAAAATCGAAGTCAACTGGAAAAGGTTAAGGCTTTAAGTCATTAAAGTGTGGTATATGATTTTAGCTACTTCTTCCGAAGCCTCTCTATTATATTTCTAAGCAAAATCATGTCTGTAAAGATCATTGTTTGAGAATTTAATGTTAAAACTTCACAAAAATGTTTTTATAGCAAAACTTTTTTCATAAAAAACCATATAAATCAAGCAACGGTGCCTTCTTCAAAGAAATTGTTCGTTAGAATCACTATATCATTGAGCTTTCATACAAACAGAACGATCGTAATCAAGTGCTTGTAAGGAAAGCTTTTGTAATTGGCGAGATATATTCACGAATTTTTGCAAGGATTATTGCCAATAGCAACGCTTCAATATCTGAATAAATTTTTCAGATCGGACCACTATATCATATAGCTGTCATACAAACTGAACGATTAGAATCAAGTACTTGTAGGGAAACATTGTTATTTCTCAAGGAAATCCCTGCTACAGTGCAACTGAAGCTAGTTTTTTTTGCAAAACAACAACAAAAATTATCTACCAACACAAAATTATTGTACAATCATATTTGTTGCATCTAAAATCGCATAAAATATCAATACGAAAAATATGAATCAAACAATTGAATATAATGCAAATCTTACAGCTAATTTCTATTGTTTAAATAGCATGAAATATATAAATATGATATATTTGTACATATATATTTATATATAGTATACACATACATACATACATAAATGATTGTGTTTCAACTTGCCGTGTAAACAAAGAAATTGCACTTGCCGCTGTTTGTTGTACGTGGCAAAACACCAAAATTCTCAAATAATTAATTTCCATGCAATATTTACGCCATTATTCGGCTTCATAAATTCATTCATTAAAAACATACCACATATGTACATATATGTACATTAAAAATGTCCTATGTAACAATATGCTTTTGCTGCAAGCGCAAATTCCGTGCGTGACTTTCGGTATTTACTTTCCTGTGCAGGGGATGCCAGAGCGCTTGGCGAGAAGTCTCAATTATTTATTAGTTTACATTTACCACATTACGAATTTAGGAATTTTATATTTTCCCATGCTCCATATCACAACGCTACCCTTTCCTGTCGCATTCATTGTCGTTGCCTTTACAATGGCGATCCAGCTTAATGATGATTGCCGCAAACATTTCCGTTACACTTATCGAAGCCAACATCCACAAATCGGCTTGCTTTTTTAGAGAGCAGATTAAAGCTTACTTACTTTTTTCACTGCGGAACAAAAGGCACATGGCCTTCTTAAAGTTTTGTCGCTGACATAGAAAGAAATGCCATAAATGCGAAGTGGAATCCACAGAGCTTTAGCTGGTGCAACTGGATACTTCTTCTATTTAACTTTTGAATTTTCATATTTTGTAGAACAGTTGAAAAAAGAGTGTTGATGATGTAAATATACCCAGCAGCGTTGAAATTATTGGTTATGTAATACTAATATCCTTCGGAAACTCGAATTCATGGATATTGCATCGCCCATTTTTTAACACTCAAATTGTGCTCTCTGCGGTATGGAGAGAGCATAGAAATTATTGGAATGCGAGATGTATGCATTATTCCTATTTGATATTACAAACTTCGCCAGTTGCCTCTATCCTTTACGAGGTCACGCCAGCTGCACATCCAAGTTGTAGACACTTGGCTTGCACTAAGTCCTTCCATTGGATGTGTGGGCACAATAGCTTCCATTCTAAGTCTAAGCCAGTGCTTGGGTGACACTCACGCCGCGATGTGATGTGATTTAACAGTCATAATGTTATCTCGCGGGAAGCTGGCTGCCTGCTGCTTCTATAAAAGAAAAGCAGACACGGTGCCTGGCCAATGCTTAGGTGATGCTCACGCCGCGATGTGATGTGATTTGAAAGTGTAGCTGGCCTCCCTCTCATAAGACTCGAATCGAAGAAGTTTTTTGCTAGAACAGCATCTTCCATCCGAACGATGTGGCCGAACCGACGTATTCTTTGGACTTTATGCGCTTAACTATATCCATGTTGCCGTGGGGCACTTACAGTTCGTGGTTTCATCTTTTCGATATTCATCGCTCACGCCGACGGCTCCATAGATCTAGCGAAGAATGGTTCACTCGAGTGATCGAATCGCTTTTTTATCTCAAGTAGTCATCGTTCATGTTGCTGCGCCGTATAATAAGAATAATTACAGGCTTATAGAACGTAATTTTCTCCTTCTCGATTGCCAACCGAACCCAAGCCCCTCATGGTAAGAGTTATTCTGCGTTGGATATCCAGTCTTAGATTTTTGGAGAAATTTATACTGTTTCCGAGACGTACAAAGTCCCTAACCTTTTCAAATTTACAGCTGCCAACAGTGACGTAGTTTTCAAGACGTGAGGAGTCTTTCTGAATACATTCATATTCCAATCAATAGGCATGTATTTAGTCAACCAAATCATGCCTAGCAACTGGGACATGTGCTTTTCCATTTCCTCGCCGCCGACTGTAAACAGTTCAGCCGGTAATCCATCAGCCCCTGGAGCTTTGTTGTTCTAAATTACTAAGATTTACTAAGATTTTAACCTCGTCTCGAGCAAATCGAGGCACTTTCTATATTGCTTATAAGATCTTCAATTACTTATATTTTAGTTTTTAGATTTTATTGAAATAAAGTGGGCAAATGTGTGTCATTTAAGCTTTACGGGAACTTTTTAGAAATATTTACATAAGAATTGCTGTTAATTTGCTTTTCATATATTTTATTTTCTGTTCGCTTCCTATACCTTGTTAAACTTGTATGCAAATCCATACAAATCCTGCACCAAGGAAGGCATCGTGTTTTGAAGAGCTTCTTCAACATTGCATGCAACCAAACTCCGTGCAACGAAAGTTGAATTTCTTTAATGACTTTGCAATGCAGCAATTGTGGGCGCTTTTTTGCAACACGACAACTGTTGCTTTTACAACTTTCGAATTTCACTTTTCAATCCATTTTAGATAAAAATGCAGCGCAGAAAGTTACAAAGCTGCTGGAAAAAGTGAAGCGAATTTAAGCTTGTGCAAAAAGCGATATTTGTGCGATGTAAATATGTGTGTAAATATGAAATAAAGTGCATTATTTGTGTATTATTTTAAAAATGCAAAGAATCGCAAATAGAAATATTTCGCACATCAATGTCAGACTGCTTTTATTGTTGTAGCTTTTTGCACGCAGCGTTTTTTGTGCATTTCAATGCAAATGCTATAAAATAAATGGAAAAAGCTAAACAAATATTGGCCTGGAAATCCAGATGTAGGCGAGGAATTTATAAGCGCATATTGAAAATATATTTATATATGTATGTATACATATATGCATGTGTACATTGTATTTGTTTTTATATTGAATTGTGTATATTTTCGTATTGAATTTGCAAATAAGTGCGGTGTTTGAAAATAAAAAGTTTCACTTTAAAATCCATAAAATTTAAAATTTGTGAAGTCAGAATGTGTGTGTAAAAACCGCTGCGCAAACCCACACGCACATGTGGCATGCGCCATAACGGTATTAGGGCAATGGAAACGTAAATATTAAACACGGAAATATGAATTAAAGTAATGCAAGCAGAAGCACTTAAATTAATTGCACTCAAAAAGTTGCACTTACGAAAATAGAGCAAAAAAACAGAAATAGTAGAAAATATAAATAAAGGAATTAATTAAATATCTCGCAGATTATTGTACACACGTATATACATATGTATAAAGTGCAATGATTACGAGAAATATATCAGAATTCACTCGAAAAACAAAGAAAAGTTAAAACTACTACTTTTTGGGAAGTTTCGGGTAATAACTAGTTATTTCGTTTATGAAAAAATGTCTTGCTTTTCCTGATACATATTTGCATTAAATATATTTTCTGCAACGATTTTCAATAACAACTTTTTAAGTGTTCCCATATATAATAATAGTAATTAAGTACGTAGCTTCCTCATATCCTGCGGCACTTTGTGCCTTCCTTCTTTTTTCACAAATACTCGTTATCATTACGCCGTCAATTATCACTACTCCACTTTATTCTTCACAAATCAAAGCAAGAACACGCTTACGCCAATAATACACACTCCCCTTCTCATACTCACTCACACACACACTTATGAGCACTGAAAGGCATAACTACTTGTTTTTTGAGTGACTTGAGAGCTTGAAGCTCGTCGCGTGCATGGAGTGGCATGGAAAGAACGAGCTCTGGTTGACAGCAATAATTGTCTGAAGTTTTTCTTGGCACTACTTAACATGACAATTTATACTTTCAATTGTTCTACATTCCTTTTTACCTACATACTAATCAACATAGAGGGGTTGAGCCGAGTGAAGAGCACTAAAGCTTCGGCATTGTTGACAATTCTACACTGAAAAAAGCTGAGGAATGCTTTAATTACTTTATTTTGATGGACGGTAACTAGAAGAAAAGAAGTGGTGTACAAAGAATATACTTGCTGGATTTCAGGTTTCTTCTAGTTAGTGTAAGTAGTTGAAGTATTATAAGGTAAAGAGAGGTTTAGGGTAATATTAGGTAAGGCAATATTAGCTTGATTCACTTGAGAATCAGGCAATAACTAAATCATTTTTGACCTCACTTGTAATACATTTCTCACTTTACAACAGCAAAAAGAGAGGAGCGAACCAAAAGCATCACAACGTTGGGAAACTTCATGGAAAAGACGGTGGATGCAGAGACTGATACCGAATAACCATTTTTGTATAGAAAACAACATCCATGTGCCCGGACTTCCACCTAATCCAAATACTCATTGATAATGGGTGCTTTAGAAGCTACTTTTACAAATTCCGCCATGACTTTAGTCCATACTGTCGGACTCTGAACACGTATGCTATCATCGCCCTCGATTTTTAAGTATAAGGGAGAAACTTATCACATGAAACTAAGTTTAAGCTCTCTGTTATATGGAAAGAGACAATTACAGCAGATTAAGCGTCAGTCGGTTCGTACAATAGAGGAGACTTAACGTATTGGTCCCTCCCATGAAATAATATTAAGACCAGTGGTTCCGAGGAAAAGATATGAGATAGAAGTAGGTTAAGTTTCGCGGATTAAAGCTCCGCACACCTGCTTTCGATGTTTCTTTCTAAAAAAAAAAAAAACAAAAACAAAAACGAAAACACAAAAAACATCTCTCAATAACCATTATTTACGTTACTCTTAATTTTACCATCTGATCAAATTTGAACCGGACTGACAAAAAAAAATACGTTGCCTTCAAAATAGGTTCCCTACACATACATACAAGCGTACCAACTTTTAATCAAATTTCCCGTCCACTCGTTATAAGCTCGCCTGCAATGGCTTTTAGAGCTTTCAGTGAATTTTAGCTTTTCCCCGTTTCGGCTTATATTTAGAGTGTCATTCGTTAGATTGTTAAACAGTTCCGTCCTCGTATTCATAAATCCACGTCTAGTCCCCAGTAATGATCCCTTTTATAAATGTAGGGTCCTCTGCTGGCTTGTCAAGCATCTTCTTTGCGACCTCAACTCGACGTCGTTTTTGTAAAAGATTCAGCTTCTGTGGTATTCTAGCATTAACAGAATCCATGCTCAAAATATTAAACAAAATATGTAGAGTCTATCAATAAGAGCTGTTGAGATCTTCTGCTAACTCCTCGAAGCCAACACGATGATCAAACACTGTTTTTTAACATTTTCGAAGTTACAGACATTAATAGCAAAAAAATGCTAGAAAAATTCCCACATTACTAGTGATAAGTTTATACTTTAGTTTTACCGTTATTAATCTCTTTACTAAGTTGCAGTTAAGTCTTAGTTAAGTTACTCCAAGGATGCTTTCACGCTCCAAACTAGCTCGCAAGTGAATTTTCTCAACGCTGAAAATATTGCGTATCAAACGTGATCCGAATTCAGAGCACTTTCATTTTTTCCAATACTCTTCACACATGTACAGTTATATTTCGTTCAATGCGTTGTCTAGCGCTGCACTAAAAGGCTCGCTAAACAACTTAATAAGTTTTAAAATTCATAGCGTACGCACTGCGGCGCATAGTGCGAGTTCCTGCGCTGTGTTCATATGTGTGTGTATGTGGGGCGACGCGGCGAGGCGCGTAATATACTCGCATCATATTAAAATTCAGCGCTCATTTACTTCGCTACGTGTACCAATTTAGCGTTTCATGAAGGCAGCACCACCTGTGCCGCGCAACGGCTTACACTTAGCAGCGCCAAGACAACAACAGCAGCAAAGCAAAAAGCAAAGAAAGGAGAACACAAGAGGCATTAAATCAATTTTGTTGTCATCAAAATGGCATCAGCAAAAAATTGTGAATTAAATGCTGCAATGTTGCCATTGAGGCGCGGCACTACCACTCAGCATACCTGGCAACACGCAAGCACACAAGCACACCAGCAATACAACACGGCTACGAGACACAGTTGTGGTCCAGCACATCAACGGCTTGAGTGCCGAACGCATACCAGCCACATACAACAGCGAAGTCCGCACTCAACGCCGCAAAAGCGTTTGTGGCATTAAAGAAGAATGCAGCGAAATTTAACAGTGAAGGCGCACCATAAAATTCCACAACTCCGCACAATTCCATAAAAATGTTTCAATCAATCATGCGTGGCCGACGCGACGCGCTCGTCCGGCCAGCAGCGGTGAGCCAGACATTTGTTTGGCTGCTGCGCTGCCGCTGTCGCCACCGCCTGTCGCTGTTGAGTGAAGGCGCACCGCTTAGTCCAATGCGCCGCTGCCGCGCTGTGCGCTTCGTTGGTCGTTCGCTTGGTCAGCAGCATCAGGTGGCACACACAGACAAAAGGCAATCAATTCTTTTAACTTTTTCCATGAATTCACACACGCACACATACACACACACATTTTCACGTCGATTTCCTAACCTTTTCGCTTTGCACACGTTCACACATCAATGCGTTCATATGTATTGACGGCGTCGAGACATTTGGCAGCAACGCGCAGTGCGAGCAAAAAGCGCGTTTCCTTTCGTTTGGCGGCAGGCGGCAGGCGACCGTCAAGTGGCGCAAAGGAGCCACCGCGGCGACACTGGTTTGGGGCAGCGCTCGTCATCATCAACGTTATTACAGTTTGATTTCACTACATTCATTTTCGTCTGCGTTTTATTTCTCTGACTCCGCCATTCATTTGTGTTTGCTTATTGGTGTGCGGGGAGCGCTTTGGCGCGCAGCATCATTTGCTTTGCAATTCTTTCGGTTTCGTGCGGTTTCTTTTTGTTTCAATAAATGACCTTCAGGGCGGTCGCTGCCATTACGGTCGAATCATTTAACGTCAACTGCCACACAGGGCCAACAAACATTGCGCTGTGTCCTGCCAAGGGTTGCACTCCGGCGGTCTGCGTATTGTTGTAGGTGTGCGCTGGCGTTGCCCGTCCACCGGCGCGTTGGTGCCGCATGCGGGACACTCGGTGTATTAGAAAAATTGCGGTCATTTACATTTTTCGTATGCTTTGTATTTGGCGGGTGGCGGTCTGCGGTCTGACTCCGTAGATTCCCCTAGCGGGATTTGAAGTTTCCAACAAGTGAATTGATGTGCATGAAAAGCTATTCCAGCAGCTGTTTAACGAGATTTTAAGCAGCGCAATCGCCCGAGATAAGTTTAGTTATTTCACAGTTGTCGGGAGAGAGCTTAAATCTGCGCGAGTGACTTTAAACGACGAACTGCACGTTGGCAAGTGTTGAAATTTTTCATTTGCTGCGTGGCATGGTTAACGCTTTGATTTAATAGCGCTTTTCCTAACGTAAATAACGGGTTGCTATTACTTATCACTGGCGCCCTATCGTTTTCCGACGCACACAATACATATATTTATACGAAAGTGCACTCCAACAGGTGACAACCAAATTAGGACACGCTTCGTTTAGCAATAATGCAAGCGATCGTCATGAATATGTATGCTGGCGCAGGCAGCTGCTGGCAGTGGTTGACCGAAGGGAACTTTTGCAACGTCTTTAAGCTCGGTACAAAGCATATGCGAAACTTTGCGCAGATTATATTTTTGAGACCGAGTGTAGGGCGGTTGGGACGAAGCTACGAAACCAGAAGAGAGTTTTATGCAATAACGAGCTCCTTCAAATATTCTGATCTCAATAGGTTCTTATCAATATCCATCAGCATTTCTCAGACTAACCACCAAGACTTGGCCATCGTAAGCGGGTGAGTTCAACACCGTTTCCTAGCGAGTTTGGTTCTCATAATAAGAGACGAATATCGTATTCGATGGCACGTTCAAGCTGTATGAGATATACGGTGACATTGATATAAGTAGCTCAGCGAATCAAGAGACTGCAGCTACGCTTGCTAGGCCATATCGTCCGAATAGACGAAAACACTCCAACTCTGAAAGTATTCGACGTAGAACCCGCTGGGGGAAACATAAAAAGAGGAAGACCTCCACTCCATTGGAAAGACCAGGTGGAGAAGGACCTGGCTTCGCTTGGAATCTCCAACGAAGTTCGTACAAAAAGTATCGCGTATTTTGAAATTTTTCGGGCTACGGGCATTCGATCTTCGACTATGTTATTGCGTTATGTTGGTACTCATATCCCTTACTTATGCTGACAAGGTCGGCCATTTTTAACAGCTGTTTGCCTGGATATGTTTTGTCTCGTCTTCGTCAAATTTGCTCCAGTGCACCATAACTGGTGACGAATTATGGGTTTATGGTTAGGACGTGGAAACGAAAGTTCAATCATTCTAATGAAAGCTGAAAATGATGAGACAAGACTTTCGACCAAGTTAGGACAAAAGTGGATGTTTTACTAACAATTACCTTCAATAACAGGGGAGTCGTGCGTCATGTGTTCTTGACAAAGGGTCGTATGGACAATAAAGAATATTACCTACGAATTATTAGCAATTTGCGAAAAAAATTCCGCTACAAACATTAGGATATGTGGAAGAACAAAAATTGAGCCGGAATACTTTGCCAAGCCCAACATATTAATGGCAACGCAGCCACCAGAGCTGGACCTTTGAGACTTATTTTTGTTCCTAAACCTGAAAAGGCTCATAAAGGGACGAAGCTGCGCTAGGATCAAGGATCGATAGTGAGACCACAGAGTCTGTTAAAATTCGCGTCAAGCACAGGCATCCTAAAGGATGACTACTCCTTTTGGACCTGGCAACTAAACTCCTTCTAGTATCGTAAGGGACCAGACTTGTCGTATTAAGAAAGCAACGAATAGCCAAACAACTGCGAAGTAGTTTTCCTGATGCAAACACAATTACTTTAGAGCAAAAAGTACAATGAAAAAGAAATTTAATAAAAAAGCGCTATAAATTGCTGTGCTTCAACGTAATGCGACAATATGGCTGGAATCATACGCTGCCGCAAACCAGTCACTTAGCCTCCCTCTTCTACTGCTCATTGCTTGACACCCTTTTTCATTCTTCTTTTTGGCTGGCTACTCCCCTCACTGCTGCGCTTAAGCGCGAATGTAGGTTGAAGACTAATTTCGTTTACTCCCCCTGGGGCCGTGGCAGACGCGGCTGTGGCAACAATGCCAAGCAGCGCCAGCAACATTCGCTTTCCGGCTGATGGAAATTAAAAAGGCGTAGCCAAATTGAACATTTAATTTGACCGTCGTATTGACATTTCATTTTTTGCGATTTCACAATAAAAAATATATGCTTTTGATCATTTTCCACTTCAAAGCGCCGGCGTGTGATTTGATTTTTATTCCTTTACTTAGCTCCTCTTCTTATTCAAGCTGTTTCGGTACTATCTTCAGTGCACTTCGCCATTTATTATTTAAGTGTGACATTGACATTAAGCGAATGTCCCAAGTGTCATTGTACGCGCACACACACATACCCTGATAAGTATCGCTTACCCACTCGGCGTGCTTATCATTTTTGCAGGTGAAAATGATGTTTGCCATAAAAAAGCTGCCAAGTAGCGGCAAATGAGTGTCGCATTGAAAGCGAAAGCTTGCCTGCTGTTTATCCTAGCGAGAAATTGCCCATTTACATTTATTAATCAAGCGAAAATCGAAAAATCGCAACTCGTGCAACTTTCTTCGGTTCCAGACAGTAGACTTTCAAGTTCTACGGTTCGCCCACTAAAGTTGAGTTGAGTAATGGAAATTTTAGTGCAAATGTCAGCTATCATGTTGGAGGAGCGCGCTAAACTGGATTATTTGCTGACATCTTCTTTTTAATTTTTCTTTCAGCAAATATTTGTTTGTGTCTTCACAGTAGAACCGCTTGAAATGCTTTAACTTAAGTATATGTATGGAGGTCCTTTGGTTGCTAAAGGGTTAAATAGCTGCTATTCGGCTTACAACGCAACGCCAGCGGCAACGCGACAAGTAATGCGCGTAAATCGATTTAATGAAGCCTGTAATTGAATTGTGTTGCTCTCATGCAAAGGCTCCTAGTTACAGCGCTTAACATTTCTTTAACAAGTTCGGGTATATAGTTTTCTTACATACTGTTTTTTCTGTCATAAAGTCTGTCGCATTTTCCGCCTTTGGAAGTTTTCGAAATTCGCGAAAATGCAGAATTTCTGAAGTCACTTACATGTCAACCAGTAAACTGCAGGTTAACAGAACTACTTACGAAACCACTTACTTTGCACCATTATGCAGAGTTTGTCCGGGAAGTAATAGGTCTGAGTTGATTTAAAAAAATTTATTGAACCAATCGTTACAATTCTTTAAAAACTTTCAATACAGGCTCCTTCTGCGTCATTGCAGCGCTGCCAGCGCGATTTCCAAGCATTGAAGCCGTCACGGAAGGCATTCTCCGGAATAGCCTTGAGAGCCAAAGTGCATGCTGCTTGACTTTCAACGGCCTTTCCAGGCAAGAAAACAAAAAAAAATTCCGGGGGAGCCACATATGGGCTGTTGGGCGGCTGCGGAGCCGTTGAGATGCCGGCCTTGGTTAGGTAGCTGTTCACAAGAAAGGCGGTGTGAGCCAGGGCGTTGTCGTAGAGCAATTTCCAATCAGCTGCGATGTCTTGTCGGACCCGATTGACCCTTCGTTTGAGTCTCTTAAGGACTTCCACGTAAAATTTGGCGTTGACGATTTATTCAGGAGGAACAAATTCATGGTGGACGATGCCTTTGATGTCAAAAAAGACAATGAGCAACGTTTTCATTTTGGATTTGCTCATTGCACGGTCTTCATCACTGAGCTCTTCCCGGCCCTCCAAAAAGGCCTGGTGCCACTGAAACACACCATTTCTTACTAAAGCAACATCTGGGTAAGTCTACTTGATCATATCTAACGTCTATGTCGCAGATTTACTAAGTTTCACACAGAATTTAATCGCCTACCTCTGGTCTAACAAAAGCTACATTTTCGACTCGTTAACTAGGAACGCCCTCTACCGAATCCAGTCGGTGCACGCACGCTCCGAAATACAAGGCTTAACTCAGCAAACGCTACTTAATTCAATTTTTGGCGATGAAGCTCCATCAAGGACCGGTGTTTATCGATCGTATGGGGAATTTGATCGAAGTCGTAGATTACTTCAAGACGAATTGCATGAAGGTTGTCTTAAATGAGTTGTTGCCCTGGAAACTGTTGATGCTCTGGGGAAACTTATATTGCAAAATTCTAAAAAAGCTCTGCAGCCCCATTAGTTGGATACTGGGTTCAGCGCATTCGGCAAAATTCGCCTTCAAACGATGACTGCGTGTGTCGCCTACTTTTGAAGTCTAACAAGTATGTACTCACAATTGCGTTACTCCAACATGCCTCCACAACAAAAGTTTTACGAGTATAGTAATCGATAAATACAAGTAAGGCAATGAAACAAAGGAAAGTGGAAAGTGGAAAGAAAAGACAGCGAAATACTCGCTCATAACAATCGTACAAGAAAGAGGCAAACAAATTTTCAAATGAATTGGAAAATTGCAAATTACAAATGAAGCAAGCAAGTTTTTTAACAGTATATGTATATATGTACATACATGCGGTATGTGCTGCGTATGTAAAATGGGTAAGGAGTTCGCTTGGAAACGCCCTTAATGCACTCTAATCCTGGACTCCCTCTAATCAGCGGCAGTCAAGAGGTAAAGAATTAAGACACAAGAGAGAAGAAGGCGCAAAATGCTTGCTTCCCCACAGCCGAACATGACGTAACGGAGAAAGTATGCACGCCAGCAACAACGCCTACGTCAGCGATAGCATCTCGGTTAACCGTCACAGAAGTTATAGCCGTTGCTTTGGCGTCGGCGAACGGGTTGATTGACATTATTGACGAAATGCTTGGGTATGTCAAAATGAGTGGGCGGTTGCGACACAATAAATATACTACTAAAGCACTACTGAGGCACAATTGGAGGAGCTAATTCGGTTATTTTTGTGCTTTAGTCTATTTTGATATGCACGAAAGAGGCGGGAGCTGCTTTTGTACTGTTTTTATTTACATTTGCCTATTCAGGAGTCTCATTTTGATGACATCAACAATTTTTGTAGTATCATAGGAGTATCTACATACACATTCTCATAGTCATGCAATAATAACAATATTTTTGGAAAGATGTGTAAAGCTTAAGCAAGATTTGCTGCCACGCGACCAGTTGCACTTCAAATTATCTTGGATGGAGACAAAATTAACATGTTCATACAATTTTACAGAGCATAATCCTCTGTATACTTAATTTTCTTTACTGGGGTCGTAGATGTTGAGTACGATTAAGCCACAGCAGACTGGATATTGATTTACTGAGCTAGACTAGATTGCGCCAAACTGAACTGAAATTGAAACTGGGTCGAAATAGTGCCCAACTGCTTAGATACAACCTAAAATTAATTCAGGTTTACAGTAATTTTACTCGGGCAGAGACTATACCGGATCTTGTATATGACCAGGTCTTTTGGTCTCACGCTGGATTCCACTCTGCCAAGGATCATTAGATGGTTGTACACCATGATCATGAGACCCATAATCACGTAAAGACTTGCATCTATCTGCATGTCGGGTGCAATGCGCACTTGTCCAACGGCAACACTTGACGTCATGCTTGATCGCACACCGCTCCATCTATTTAGTAATCGATCAGGTAGCTAAGCACTCACTTCTAAAAATGACAGCAGAAGGGTGTGGCAGAGGTGAGAAAACTCAGCCCAGCGGATAAAAGAGTTAAGGGGTAGTATAACATTGGCCCTTTTCCTAAGGAACAGCATTCACAAATAAGTTCAGGGTTACTCTTGGCAGCAAGACTGAATGGACTAATTCCACTCTGAGCTACTGTTTAGGGATAATATATACGATCAAGTGGTACACGAAAATGTCGAAGGAGATCGATGCAGGGGTCGCACGACCCCACACCAAGCTCTCCATACCTACAGGAAGTTTTCCAAGCAATTCCAGGCAAAAGTCTTTGCCATAAGTCGGTACATAGAGATAAACCTTCAACGTAACTATCGCAACGAACGTATAACCATTCTTAGCAGGAGTCAAGCAGCACTTAAGGCAGTCTCCTACCATCAAATCAAATAGGAGTGTAGAGAACGGCTGAACCGCAGCTTCCATTAACATGGTATGACCTAAACCCGTCACTGAAGTGGTTTCCATACCACAAAGGAAAGCAAAACCTTCATTCTAACGTGCACTTTGCTTTCTTCGCTTTGTTGTTTAAGTATGAACTTCAAGCCAAGCGAGAAAAGTTGTATGTGAATCGGATGTGAAGAGAGTTTTCGAAAGGAGGAAACGACTTATAAACGAATTCAAAATTAATAACAAGGTGGTGGGATTGAAGCTAATGTTTCCTTAGCACGGCTTAGCTTCACAAATATAAAAATATAGAAATAAACCTTTTTTCCAAAATAACGGCGAAATTTGTGAGGCACACTATACAAAATAAACACAGCCCGGCAGACACGTGCGAAGCAGCTGTTCTCTGACGTAAAGCAGGCGAAGAGATAGTAGAGAGAAATAAAACAAACTGATAATTCCAAGTTCATTCAATAACTTCAGTAAACTGTTTTGGTTAGATATATCTAAAGTTTTACTTGTTCTGCTATTAATACTATTGATTGCATTGTATTTAATGCCAGCACATGACAAGGACTCCAGTGATAAGTTTACTAAAAGTAGTTCACTACAATTGTAGTCCCCAAAAATTCACAAGGAAAACACTAAGCAGCTTCTCAAAAACAGTCTTGCAAACGACAGCCTCAAGTTCAAATATGTCATTGAACGAAGCAAAACGCATTGCCGCTCACCGCGCCGTCGACGAGTGGGTAAAGACAAATACCGTCGTAGGTATTGGTAGTGGTTCAACCGTGGTATTTGCTGTGGAACGCCTTGCTGAACGAGTACAAAAAGAAGGTTTGAAGGTGACATGTGTGCCAACCAGCTTTCAAGCACGCCAGCTCATTGTGGAAAATAATTTGGTACTTGGTGATCTAGACCGCAATCCTAAACTTGCAGTGGCAATCGATGGCGCCGACGAAGTGGATCGGAATATGGTACTTATAAAAGGTGGTGGCGGTTGTTTATTGCAGGAAAAAATTGTAGCATCATGCGCGGAAAAGTTGATAATAATAGCAGATTATACAAAAAATTCAGAACATTTGGGTGAACAGTACAAAAAGGGCATACCCATTGAAGTAGTGCCAATGGCATATGTGCCGATAAAAGACCGCATTGCTGCTAAATACGGCGGAGAGCTCAAACTTCGCATGGCAGTGGCTAAAGCCGGACCTTGCGTAACAGATAATGGCAATTTTATACTAGACTGGCATTTCAAGCAAAATTGCGACTGTGACTGGGCAAAGGTTAACAGCGAACTGCTGCAAATACCGGGAGTAGTCGAAACGGGATTATTTGTGAATATGGCAACAAAAGCTTATTTCGGCATGAATGATGGTAGCGTTAAGACACAGGATAAGTAATTTACTTAATGTATGATTGAAGAATCACTCAGGATAAATTTCGCGAATTTATATGATATTACGGATGTACTTAGTTTTTAAATTTTTATGTTCCTAAATTTTTTACATTTCTTGACACATAAGCGAAAATAAAATACAAAAAGTTTCGGTGTAAATTCTATAATTTATGTTTAATTAATAAATAATGCAATTACCAAGCTTTTTCAACTTAACAAAATATGTTTTGGTAGCAGTCCACATTTTCAAGAATTTACAAGCAGAAATTCTCAGAAAGATTTCTTGTTTCTTGTGGGTAATAAACTATCCTTAGCATAGTTAAAAAGCGATAACAGTCCTTGTTTTTTCCCACGGCTGAAATAATTCGTAACCACATCTTGACTTCCTATGATTATATTAAGTCAGAATTTTCAAGCAACAAGTAAATTCACATAACCTACCCATACTGTCATTAACCGTAGTCGGCAGCACATTATCGTTTGCACTCAGGGACACGAAGAGTGCAAATGGCACCAGCCAGAGACATATTGTGAAATATGCCAAAATCTAAAATCATCAATATATATTTTTTAATTACTATATATGTATAAGAAACGCTGTATTCAGCGCCTACCTGCAGGAAGGGATAATAATAGCTGGTGAAGTACTGGAAAGCCAACATATGATTAATAATCAGTAATACAATTGCGCCAGCAAAAGGAACTGAGATGAACCGTATGAATGGGAAGTTACTCATGATTATCCCGTGAAACATTTGCGCTGCAAGGCCACACAGTATCATCTTCCATGGTAAATTGTCAAAGAATATGAACATTATATACACAAATACTGTTGCACTGATCATCATTGTAATGACCTTTCGAGCAGTTTGCGTGTACTCTTCCACCAATTCAGCGATATAGTACAGACCCGCCGCTATAATAAATAAACAATTAGCTCCTGCATAAGTTCATAAATTCTGCGTACCAATCGATATTGTGATGAAAACAATATGTATCACCGTGGATACCCAACTCAGTATATATAGAAAAGACATGTTAAACTTAATCCACAATTTGTTTTTCTTATTATTCTATACAGTTGATGATTTTATACAAATTGGAAATTTTGTTTATTAAGAAAGCAATACAAAAGTAAAACGTCAGCGGCCGCCTATTTGAAGTTAGAGGATCAGCTGTTTGATTCAATCATTCAATCATGGAATCGGGTAAACAAAAATGAAAAAGCTTGAAGCGTGCCATATTCGAGGCTAATTAGAAGTGAAAAAATTAATTTTCTAAGGTAAAAGTCCACAAAGGCTAACGCAGTTGGGTTAATAAATATTTGAAAATTTCAAATTTAATTGTTTTTTGTATATTTAATGATAAATGTTGTGTTTGTTTGTCCATGTGTATCTTGAGCAAATATTTTTTCATTAAAATAAATAACTTGGTATGCTGATGTGGCATCACTAGCACAGTACCAATTTGACAGCAGCGAAAAAAGCGCGTGCATTTTCCTTCTGCTTAGTTCAGTGGAATTTCTTTTATGTGAAACACAAATTTAAGCATAGTTTTACGATTTTTGTTTCTTTATTTAATTACTAAAAATAAGTGCATATTAACAAAAATATTTGTTTATAACCAGAAGTGAAAAGTTATTCGTCGATTTCCGAATTAGTTTTAACCTTGAATTGTACTGAATACCAATTTCGCAAAAAATTGAAAGGGGTGATTACAACAACAACAACAACGTTAACTTGTACACGCGAACTCAAAAGAAGGAAAACTTCCGTTCTTTGCCTCGACGTGTGGGAAAGTTTTGTTAGGTTAGGACTAGATTTGTACAAAAAGATAAAATTGTGGCATTAAATGCCGCCCAATAACGTAGAGCCAGTTGAGCATCAGCAAGGTGATGCGGAAATGCGTGACGCAGAAGAAATTCAGCCAACAACGTCTACAGCGCTTGCAACAGGGTCTACGACGCAAAATCAGGATGCGAATAGTAGTGAAGTTGCCAGTGATACACATGATGATCAAGCACCACCAGAACCAAATGCGGAAGCAGATACGGAGATGAACGCAGCTGAGGAGAATGAAGCTAATGGCCCAAACGAAGCTAATGGGGATGCCGCAAATGAAGAGGCAGGCGAAAATGAAGAAGGTGGAGCTGGCGCAGCTGCTGAGGCCGATCCATTCTATGGTTTCGAAGATGAAGAGCCAAATTTCGATAATAAAGATATGTCGCAAGTGCTGCAAATTTGGGAAGCACAACATACACGTTCCGGATTCGATCCAGTGCCAGTGTTGAAAAGGTAAATGACTGCACGCATACATATGTACATACCTTTAGGTTTGTTCGTCTAAGCTTATGCACGCAAACAGGTTTTTTACTGCTTGCAAAAATAAAAAAAAAAACAGAATAAGCATGCTTTATTTGTTGTCTTTCTAGATTGTTGTATGTATGTTTTTGTTATTACTTTTATTTTGTAATTTATTTATTGTTGTGTCGAAATGAGTGATTAAAAAATCTAAAAATAGTTTAGTACTTGAGTGAACAAAAGGCACTTTCATTTGAGTAGATAACTATTTAATTGAACGTTGCCTATGCAAACAATAATAAAAATAATTATAATGACAATTCATTTAGATTGGCCGAAATCTTCGAAAAGGAAAAGGAAATTTATATGCGCAAAGATCACGATCCATTTGAGGATCGACATCCATATCGTACTGATCCCAAGTGCCAATTTGGTGTACTACTGAAGCAGCTCTTCCGCAAAGATGTGTTCGTCAGTAAGGTAACGTATACAATAAGTTGACATTTGACAAAACTTTTTTTTTATTAATTTACTCTTTGTTTTTCAGCTTGTAAGCGACTATCTGCGTGATAATTTCTTTACACGCCAAAATATACAAAAAAGTTCCTTAGAACTCAATATACTATCTTGTCGCCTAATATTCATAATTGCGCCTGGTTTGGAGACATCTGCCGTATTCCAAGGCGAATTCGAGCATCTGATTCATAGAATTTTCGGTTGGGCCGAAGATAGTATTGAGCCGTTACAAAGTTATGCTACCGGTCTGCTAGGTGCAGCTATGGAGGTAACCGAAATAGCAGTGTCATTCAAGGAACACAATATTCGCCTCATACCCAAAACGCTGAAGCGACTGCATATGTTACAAGCTATCTACCACTCTGGCAATGAATGTAGCCTTTCTACGCTGACACTACCACCACCCGATTCCAGCTCAGAAGATAATATGTCATTTGAAAAGTTACTGCCACCTTGGAGCAATAACGACGCCTCTTTTGTGTCATCGCCCCAATCAGAGAACGATGCCAAAGCATCAACATCACAAGCTTCAAAGAGTACATTATTGGACACAAATTGTTCGAATTCGAACATGTCGACTTTGTTGGAGAACAGTCGTGATGCCTTCCCACAAGGCAGCGGCTCGCGTTACTACAAAAAAATGTACATACCCCTGCATCCGCCCACCGTCGAATCGAGTCAAATGCTAATGTTACGGTATTTAACATCACTCGGCAATCATCAAGACTATTTAGGTTTGGTTTTCGAACATCGTGCTATGCATTTAGTGTTCGGCTATTTGGAGGATTTGGACAGGCGTGACACATGTCTGGCATTTGAGGCGCTAAAATATCTGGCTTCATTGCTTTGCCATAAAAAATTCGCTCTGGAATTCATCGCGCACGGCGGACTGGAGGTAAGTACAACTATTTTGACTATAAATATTTTCATATATTAATCAATTTCCCAACATTTTAGTTGCTGCTTAAAGTGCCGCGTCCTAGCATTGCAGCAACTGGTGTTTCAATAAATCTCTACTACCTCGCCTACTGCGAAGAGGCCATGGAGCGCATGTGCAGCATGCCACGAACTGTGATAGCCGAATTAGTGCACTATGCGCTGTGGCTAATGGAACGCTCTTATGATTCGGGCGTCTGCCATGCGACCATGTTCTTTGGCCTCAGTTTTCAATTCAAAGTCATTTTGGACGAATTCGATGCGCAAGATGGTCTGCGGAAACTCTACAATGTGGTATGTATTCGCACTATATATCTGCACTAACGGCATTGTAAGACGAGTTTTCGTTTTATTAGATTTCAATACTTAAAATTTTGAATCCATCAAACAACGATGATGACGAGAACCCTATCAACGATGATTTGGAGTGTGCTTCACGTCAACTCGTGCGTCATGTGTGTGTGGCACTCAAACGCTACATGGAGAGTCATCTCTTCTACAAGTACAACAACTTCATGCGTTCGCAATGCCTGTTTTCCAACGAGTTCTCGCAGCATAATGTCACCAAAGCGGCCAAACTGACACTGGAGCAGATCAGCGAACAAGTACGCACCTTGCAGGAAAACACATCGGTGCGCGCACATTGGGCGCCCGTGGACAAGCTACTGAAAGTGAGCGGCATAACGCTGCTGCTGAAAATCATAGCGCTCTCCTACGACTGGAACAACAGCGTCAGGTAAATTCCTTAAAGAAAGTTTATTTTCAAAAAAAAATTTCCAATCGTGCAATACTAATGACAAAACCCTTCTAGATCCGAAATAGTGCGCTCCTCGTTGGATGTGCTGTCCATTTGCTGTGTTATACCGCGCGTATTCCAGGTCTATTGCGAGCGCTTGGATGTGCCGGATAGCGCAGGTGCATCAGGTATTTACTTCATATTGGCTGCTGCTTCCGGCGATATAACAGCGGACGCGGATGTGCAAAAATCAGCTTTGGCTGTCTTGGTCCATTGCGTCTGCGCACCACTCTCAAGGGTAAGCTAAGCTCTATGCAGTACAAACAAAAATCTTACAATATTATCCGTTGTCTTACAGAAGGAACCAAATACCGCCTTGAAAGTGTTCCACTCGTCATCCAAGGTATGCTTAATTACAGCAACAATATTACAGTTACATTTCTAAAGACTCGTTTATTTTGTAGAAAGAGCCAAATAGCGCCGGGAAAGCGCTAAATTCGTCCAAGCGCAACAGACCAGCAAATCGCTATTGCGAGGAGCTAATCGAGAAGGTGTGGGAGTCGGTGTGCTCCAATAACGGCATTATTATATTGCTCTCGTTGATGCAAATCAAGGCGCCCATCACCGACGCGGACTGCATACGTGGCATGGCCTGTCGCGCTTTGGCCGGCCTGGCACGCTCCGAGCGCGTGGGCCAAATCGTCGGGAAACTAACACTATTTTCGAACGGCCAGATACAGACGCTGATGCGCGATCCCATACTGCAGGAGAAACGTGCCGAACACGTCTTATTTCAGAAGTACGCCATCGAGCTCGTCGAACGCGTCTCGGGCAAAACGAAACCCATTTCCAACAAAATGGATCCCTCACTCGCCAACATACACAAAGCGAATGTGATTGCGCAAACAAAAATCCAGTATAACGAGCAACAGCTTTACCAGCTGATACACGACCATCTGGAATCGAAGGGTCTGCTGCAGACGGCGCAAATGCTGCAGAAGGAGGCGGGCTTGCCGCAGGTCTCGGCGAACACGACGAAGAGCTTCCACCAATCGCCGTTCGACTACAAAGTGCTGCCTTCATCAACGGTGCGCCAGCGCCTGCGCAGCCGCATGCAAGACGTCAACAATGCCATACAAAGCTTAGCGAATTCATCCACCAGCGACCAGCAGCAACTGAACAGCAGCCTGACGCTGGACGAGCTGCCGAGCAGCAGCAGCGCGGTAACACCCATTAAATTGGTGAAAAAGTCGGAGAAAATCAACAACAGCGCGAGCAGCGCCAGCGCTTTGGCCATTGCGAATGCGAATGCGCAGCGTTCGCTGCAGAAGCAAATCTCCTCACTGCCAGAGGACGTGCGTTCGGAGAGTGGTTCGCCGCCGCCGCAGCACGGCAACCAGACGGGCATCACGCTGGGCACCATCGTCACCGAGTATCTCACGAATCAGCATGCCTTGTGCAACAACCCGATGACCACATGTCCACAATTCGACCTATTCACGCCACACAAGTGCCCGGACCCCAAGCCCAATCGCTCGGGCGATAATCTGAATTTAACAGCGCGCATCTTCAAAGCGCAAGCCGGTTATAATACAGCGCGCCTGGATCGACGCTATGTGCATTCGAACTTCGCGCCTTGGCGTTCGGTGCGTTCCAATGACTTCCCCTCGCTGCAGTTCTCCACGTGTGAGATTGTGTCGCCCTCCAAACTGCTGCTCGTCGGCACGCACCGCGGCGAGGTGAAAGCATTCAATCTCTCCACCGGCACAGAGGTCTTCTCATCCACTTGCCACGGTTATGTGGTCGATTCCATCATTTCGAACCGCGCTGGCGATCTGGTGCTGACCTCGTGCTCTTGGCGTTCGCCGCTCAGCGTGCTCTGGTCTATACAACATAACGAGTTCGCAACGAAGCTCAGCTTTGGCGATGACTATTATTGCGAATTCAACAATCTGACGCAGGACAAAGTGCTCGGCACGCAAAATGACGTGAGTCCACGATCAAATTTTCATTTTTTCTTTTAAATTTAACTCGTACCCCTTTACAATTTATCCACTGCTGTAGTGCGCCATCATTTACGACATAAATACGGGAAATAAGATTTCCACCTTCACACCAACGCTCAGCAACCAGTATGTGAAGAATCGTGCCACCTTCTGTCCCACCGACGAGCTCATTCTGTCAGGTAAGTGTCCCGCCGCGCTCAAAGCTTTGTGCTTAATGCTAATGGTCTCGGCTTTCAGATGGTGTCTTGTGGGATGTGCGTTCCGGCAAGGAGATACACAAGTTCGACAAGCTCAATCAATGTCTTTCCGGCGTATTCCACCCGAATGGTTTGGAGGTACTGCCTGACTTTATTATTCCTATTATCTATTCGTACACATTTAACCAATTAACCGCTTTGGATTGCAGATTATTTCAAACACCGAAGTGTGGGATCTGCGTACATTCCATCTGCTGCAGACGGTGCCTGTGCTGGACCAGTGTTTCCTGAAATTCTCGCCCATGCGCGTCATCTACAGCTACAACGCGGAAGCGTCCGATGAGCGTATCGATGCGATGCTGGAGGAATTGCCCGCCTGTGAGACTAGCTTTAAGGTCCTGGACGCGTACGACTACTCATCGATATCGACGATAGACGTGCGGCGCGGCATCTACGACATGAGCATAAGCGACAATGGCAGTCTGATTGCGCTCGTGGAGAACCAGCCGGCGTTCGACTCGCGGCCGGAAACGTTCGTCAAAATCTATGCTGTGGGCATGAAGAAGGTCGAGAATCAAGATGAGGTGCGTCATGGCGACGCGTCAGGCATGGGCGTCGGCGTCGGCAATGACGCAAGCAATAGCGCCGAACGCGCAGCGGCACATGCGGACGCTGACGACTATGACGACGACGACAATAACGCCATTATAAATATTGATGTTGACGATGATGATGGTGATGGTGGTGGTGGTGGCGGAGGAGGAGCAGGTGGCGGTGGCGGTAGAGGCGCTGCGCCTGCCCCTGCCCGCAACCAGAACGACGATGACGATAACGCCGACGCAGTTAACCATCGTCGGGCCGGTGATCATATTCGTCGTTTTGGACGCATACGCGAAATCAATATCGACATCGACGCAAGTCGGCGACACAACGGCGGCAGCGGTAGCGGCGGCGGTGGTGAAGAGATCATCGTGAGCTTTCGCGGCTCAGCGTTGCCCGCGGCCGCCAGTGGCAATGGCGGCGTCGGTGTAATGATCGGTCGCGGTAGCAATGGTCATGCTGCGCCACGTCCCAGTGCCGCTGGCGGTGCACGGAGCGCCAGACTAGCACCAGCTGCAGCAGCAGCCTCAGGCAGAGGTGGTGCGGGTAATGCGTTTCGCACCAATCGCAACAATCGAGCTGTTGCAGGCCGAGCGATCGGCGGTGGTGCCGGCAGCGGCGGCGTCGCCGGAGCCCTGGCTGTTAATGGCAACACTCTGCGCGCCGGCCTCGGCGCTGGGATTGACGCAGCAGCACAAGACCTCATCGATGCGATTATGAATAATTGGTTATCTCTGCTTTCAGGAAGATGATGAAGAGCCTGAGTCTGATGAGGACGGTTCGGACAGCGATTCAACAGACAGTGAGTGCCACACATACAGCAATGCGGCGTTGCGAATACTAACTAATTTTGTTTTACAGTTTTTGATATGAGCGAAGGTCAGCTTCGTTTTCGGCGACGCAATCGTTCGGACGGCGATGACGACGACGACGACGAAGATATGGACAGCGATGATGACAGCGACAACAATGACGGTGATGACGACGACAATGATGGTTGGGTAGATGTCAACTCACATTCGTCCATGAGCGATGACAACGACGACGGCGATGACAATGAGCAAGCTCAGCGCGAATCGTCCTCGTCCGATGATGAGATTATGGAAATACATTTTCGGCCTTTCTAGAAACTGTCCCACACGTCGCTGTCCATTACTCCAGGAGTATACTAAACAAAAATGCTCGCGAAACCAATGCAAAAATGCATGCAAACTTTCCACGATCTGTTGATGCGCCTAAACGCCTAAAGTTTGAAGCAAAAGTGAAGCAGTTCTAATCTTAATTTTGTTCTGGAAACAATAGTGATTTATTTATTAATAATACAACCACAACAGCAACAACAACAGATGCTAGAAAGACAACCACAATTGAAAGAGCAAGCAGAATTTTTGTTTACCCACTTGTACTATAAGTTTTCACTCCATCAGTTGCCGTGTAAAGTAGTTAGCCTCATCGAAATACAGAAACAAAGCAAAGCAAAACGCAAACACACAAAGCCATGCATAGAGCGCGCAATAGTAAATTGGAAATGCAAACAATTTTTAGTTCAAATTTTTCTATATCTAAAAGATTATATTTTTTATAGTTGTAAAGTGCCGTAGCGCGCACCAATTTTTGTATTTAAATTTCCTTAGAAAGTAATTAATTACAAAGAAAACAAAAAACAAAAATATAAATCCTTCGTTCCTTTTCGCATGTTCAACTACCCAATCGGCTTGAAAGCCGATATTAAAACAAAAAACACAAAAACAAAAAATGTCGTTTGCAATGTTTCTCTTCTTCGATGTTCTATTATAATTATTAGAATATTTGATTATTACTTTTTTATTATATGTTATACTGTTTGTTTCAAAACATAATTATTATTATATAAGACGCGTAAATGATATTTCATTGTAACAATTGTAATTGTAATGCGCATGCGCGTCAGTTTATTACTGCATTTCTTTTTTGTAAGAACTTAAAAAAATCAACAAAACAAAAAAAATATCGAAATAAAATTATATATTGTATGTAAATAAAAGGAAATTGAAATTATCCATGCTTTTCGCATAACTAACGGCTGTTCGGCAGTTGTGAGCTATTAAAGGAGAGAGAGTGAATGTTCAATTGCGTTTTGCATACCGTTTTATTTTTGTTAACAGTTGGAAGTCATTTGCTCAGAAGTTTCTAAAAAGGTTTTTTTTTATTAAAAATTTTTTGATTATGTTTAAAAACTTATGTTTTGCTTGAGCATAGCACTGAAAAAATTTTGAAGTAAAAATAGAAATTTGACAACTGCTTCTTTTTGTTATAACAGCTACATACATATGTATCTATAAGTCAATGAACACTTTTAATTTATTTGGAATTATGTAATAAATTCTTTAATTCATTGTTTAAAATTTATATTTCCAAAATATTGTAACTTGTTATTTTTAATAATTTTTTTTTATATTTTTTATTTTTTTTAAACTGTTTTTATTATATTTTCTTTAATTTTTATACTTTTTTTTATTTTTTTAATTTTTTTTACTCATTTTTATTTTTTAAATTTTTTTTTACTCTTTTTTTTAATTTTTTTTAATATTTTTTTTTTTAATTTTTTTATGTATATTTTTTTTAATATTTTTAGATGTATGTATATATTTTTTTAATTTTTTTATATTTTTTTTTAAATTTTTTTTAATGTGTTTATATTTTTTTATTAATTTTTTTTAATTTTTTTTATTTTATTTTTTTAATTTTTTTTATTTTTCTTTTTTATATTTTTAAAATATTCTTTTAATTTTTTTTATATTTTTTAAGAAATTATTGTTTTATTTTTTCAATTTTTTTTATGTATTTTTTCCTTTTTTCGTTTTTTTTTTTATTTTTTATTGTTTTAGTTTATCAAAATTCTGTTTCCTTTTAGCTATTTTTTACGCAAATTTTCTATATTTTTTGTTTCATTGTTATTTTTTTTTTTTTTTTGATTTTCAATATTTATTTTTTTCGCTTAACTTTATTTCAATTTTATATATTTTTTTATCTTCTATTTAAACATTTATATATATTTTTAATTTTTTTATTTTGTTAATATTTTTTTAATTTTTTTTAATTTTTTTTATATTTTTTTTTTATTAAAAAAATGTTTTTAATTTTATTAATATTCTTAATTTTTTTATAATTTTTTAGTGTTTTATTATTTTTCTTTGGAATTTGAATATATTTTTTTATAAAAGCTTTTTTTACTTTTGTTTAATTTTTTGTAATTAAATTTTTTTTTTAATTTTTTCCTTTAATATTTTTAATTTTTTAATATCTTATTATTTTTTCTGTATTTAATTATTTTTTGTTAATAAAAGTTTTTTTTGTAGTTTTTATATAATTTTTTTCATATTTTTTATAATTTATTGTATTTTTTATTACATTTTTTATATTGTTGTTTTTTTTTTAAATTTTTTTATATTGTTTTTTTTTTAATTTTTTTATATTGTTTTTTTTTTTAATTTTTTTAATTTTTTTTTATATTTTTTATATTTTTTTTATAATATTTACCTTTTATTTTTTGTATTTTTTTATATTAAATTATTGATTATTAAATAATTTTTATATTTCATATTTTTGTTATGTGTATATTTTTTTATTAGTTTTCAAATCTCCTTTATACTTTTTTATAATCTCTTTATTTATTAGTTTTTTCCAAATTTTTTTATTTTTCTTTTTATATTTTTTATAGTTTTTTATATGAGTTATATAAATAATTTTTGAATATGGAATTTTTTGAAAATTTTTAAAAATTTAAATTTTATTTTATTTATAAATTTTTGTTATTTTTTTTACTAATTTTAGTGTCCTTATTAATGTTTGTTTTTAGTTTACCTTTTTTTATTTTTAATGTTTTTATGTTTTTTTATATTTTTTAATTTTTATTTTTTTTTATTTTTTTTTTTTAATTTTTTTTATTTTTTTTTTTAATTTTTTTTATTTTTTATGTTTTTTAATATTTTTAATTTTACTATTCATAGTTTTATTTTTTACCTACCTATTCGCCTATTTCTTTAAAAACAATTAAAAACCGCAAATACAATTTAATACTTTATTTTATTGTTTAAAATCAAGCTCGAGCTTATCACTATATAAATTAGACTATATTATGACATTACAAACATTTTTAACGCTAACTTACGCATCTGCATACTTTAAATATTTATTTTTACATTTAATTTAATTAAATAATATTAATATAATATTTAACAAACGGCCGTGCCTCGTGATAACTACTTTCCAGGTTATGGTTTCTGGTCCACCTTAAGCGCCCATTGATTTCGCCTTCTGTAACCTTCGATAAAAATAAGTATGAGATTAAATTTTGTACCGTTAGGTTGTCTCAAATCCGGTAACTGGGGACTTACTTCCTTCTCAACACCTTTAGCACTATTGCACCCTCGCGCACATCCTTGAACAGGCGTATGGTTTCAGCGTGACTCATGCCCTGCACCGAGGTGCCATTAATTTCGACTATTTCATCGCCTGAGAGAGGGCAAAAGGTGGAGATCAGATCAAAATCAATATTTAAGCGCTTAGCTTTACTTACCCGCCTGCAGTGTGCCATCGTCCGCCGCTTGCCCCGAAGGGAATACAGTCTTTACGAAAATACCCATATTGCCTTTTGGCGAGTCACGTCCGCCAACAATGCTGAATCCCAGCGATTTCATGCCGTGCCCCTTGAAGAAAGTGATGGTCTTTGGCGTTGAGCGGCTGGCGCCTGCGAAAATAATAACAAAAAAATTTAATGCAATTCAATGTAGTAGAAGTCGCCTTGTAGCCTTTAATAAAGTAAGATTTATGAAAAAGCAAGAAATTCGCACTCCCTGATCCGCCATCGGCTGTGGTTCGGCGTTGCTTGCGGCCTCGCCAGATTTTCAGCTCAAATTTTGGCACACGCCACTCTACCAGGCGAACAGCATCAGCAGCAAGCAAATGCCGGCGCCATACAAACGAAAAGTGTTGCCTGCTTTCAGGCGTCATGTGACGCCAGCCTTTCACAGGCACAGGGTGATGCAGAGAGTGAGATTTTTATTTTTCTTAAAGTCAATTTTTTGTTTTTGGACTATTTTTTATTCCGTTAGTTAGTGCTAGTAACCAATTAGCTATTTGTTAGTAGCGGAAATTCTATGAATTCGAGGAGAATTCGGAAAAGAGGTAAAAAGCATTAATGGAAAGCGTTTTAATTAATTTTTTAGTTGAAATATGGGTAACAAATTATTACTAAATATTATTTAAATTAGTAAATAATATTCTCGCGCGGCTTTTGATGGCTATAAAAGGGCTAACTTAGCACTGCTGGGCCCAGATAAGTACAAATCTCAATATTTTCAGTAACTTTCGTGGAATCAAAAGAAACTAACTCAAAAGAATTCTTCTAGGAGATGCCTTACATCCCCACACTCCCCCCTCCGACTGCCAACTCACCGTCGCTCATCGAAGCGCGAATGACTTCGGCCATTTCTTCATCGCGGATTGTTAGTTTCGCCGCAGGCAATGAAGGGCGGTGATATTGCAATGAATGTGTTGCCGCAGCAGCTTTTGCACTTGTTGTTGTGTTCGAATTCGAACTCGCACTGGTTAGGGCTGTGGGCATAGAAGTTGATGGTACGGTTAAATGTTGTTGGTATAAATGTGAAGGCGTTGCGTGATGACGCTGCTGGTGGTGTGGTTGTTGTACGGTTAAGTTTTGGTGTTGTTGTTGTTGGTAAGAAATGAGGTGAAAGGGATTAACATTTGTATTAGTGTTATTAGTGAGATCAGACGACGCTTGTTGTTGTTGCTGCTGCTGTAGCTGTTGTTGTTGTTGCTGTTGTCTGCGCTGCTGGCGCACATCATCGTCGGTGGTGTTGCTATCAGTGCTGGCAGCGCCATTTGCAGCCGCGCTGTTGGCCACTGACGTCGCCCTTTGTGTTGTTGTTGCTGTTGGTGTAGTGATGCTTGTTGTTGTTTGTGTTTTAGTATTATTTGTACTATTAGTGGCTTTGGAGTTTTGGTAATTACTGTTATTGTTGTTAGCTGTAGCTGTTGTTGCTGTTAGTCTGCCGCTCTCGGTGGCGCCACCGGCAGGCGGCTGTATGAATAGACTCAAGCGCGAGGAGCTGAGACGCGAATGCGCGAACCGCAGCGAACGATAATGCGAGTTGGACAGATTGATGGAGTTGCGCGTGTAGTGCGTGCGCGACGGAAACGCTGGCGCCTGTTGTTGCGACTGGCCGCGCGCACCATCGACAGTATCCAAAAATGCAGCGGCAGCCAGTGGCGCCGACGCACCATAGGTCAGCGACGCACTACGATTGCCCGCCACGCGTCCACAACCTGTCAGCAGCTCGTCCTGCGACTGCTGTTGGTGCAGTTGCTGTTGCTGCTGAACGCGCAGCAATGCCGCGCCCTCAGAGCAACGCTTGCGCGCCAACAGCTGCCACTTCTCATCGTCGCTGATTGTGTGCGTGGACAGCGATATGCTGGACGCGCGATTCGCATACACCGGCGTGTACTCGGCGCTTGCATTGTACAACGGCGTCAGCTCGAGGTTGCGTTGCCCCGACGAGGAACGCGCGCGGCGCCTTATGTGTTCGGCCGCAAACTCACCACCATTTGCCGCTGTGTCCATGGAGTGACGCGGTGTGGAGCAGCGCCTATGTTGCATTAGCGGCATTGGCGTTGGCATCGAGCTCAGCGAATGCATTGTCGTTACACTGGCCAGTGAACGCGCGTCATCGTCCACATCCAGCTCACTAGCGGTGGCGTCCAGTACCGCCGATGATGGTCGCCGCTTCTGACGCTCATCCTCACTCTCCAGCGCCATCTGTAGACTTTGCAGATCATAGTTTATGCTGTCCGTGCTCTGCGTGCGCTGCGTATAGCTGAGCCGCTTGCGGGCGCGTGCCAAATACTCGCTTTGTGGATTGGCTGTGGGCGGCGCCGAAGCAGGCGCTGGTTCGTTGCCACCATGCAAGGATAGCATTGAGTTGTACGCCTGTCCAGCGCTGCCGTCGATTTTAATTTTAGTGTAAAAGTCGGTGACGGTGGCGACTTCGTCGTGCGCAATCACCAAGTCGATGCAGTTGTTCACGAATGTCGACAGCAGACGCTGCACGTCGCCGAAGGACTGCATGCCGCGCAAATGCTTACCGTTCACGTTGACAATTTCGTCACCAATGCGCAGGCGGCCATCTCTGTGGATGAGAGTGAAAGGTTTAATGATTACTACTGTACTCGCGATGTTACGGCATCTACAACAAAAAAAATTATAATTTGTTAAGTTTACTTACTTTTGCGCCATGCCATACGGATCGATCTCGACTATCAGGTAACGGTATTGCTGCTCATTTGCTGACGTCATCACAGTCTTCGGCGACAAAACCAATCCAATGCAGTCTTCCTGACACTTTCGCTCCAACTTGATTTGGCGGAAACGCCGACGTATGGTCTCCGTCTCATAGTCATAGTTGTAGCCGCCCAGCGACACGGAACCGCTTGTCGTGCTGCATATGCTACTGCTGCGCAGTCCGCCACAACCGACGCCACTTTCGGAGGAGGTGAGTGAAATCAGCGAGTTCCTCTTCAACGTACCCGACGCAATAGATTCCGTATCTCCACTGGAGATACCAAGATTATTGCCCAGCAGTTGTGCGTTCGTGTTATTGCCGAGGTAAATAACACTGCCACATGTACTTTCACTGCTTCCTACACTGCTGTTGTTGGGAACACCACCACCACCGCCAACACCGCCGCCGCCGCCACCTCCGTCACTGTCGTAACCCGACTCGTTCGAACTTAGACAACTACTTAATCTTTGGTAAAGTGGTTCCCAGTCCTTGGAGGAGAGGCTGTTGTTGCGCGACACCAGCACCTCGCCGTTCACATACACACCATTGCAAGCGCTTGCACCGACTGCAGCCGTGGTCTGCTGTGGCGAGCAATTGCTGATCGCACTGTCGTCCGACGAGTAGCGCTTGATCAGGGCGCCATTCCGATAAATCACCTTTTTCTGGTGATTTGGAGAAGTGCTAGTCAGCGATATGGAGTCCAAAGTGCCATCGGCCAACGTCGTTACATCACTGGGTAGCATTGACGTGGAGTTCCGATGCTGCGGCGTGGGTGAGCGTTGCTGACCCGCTTGCATATACTGCACCGCCGCCTGATGCAGCGCTTGTAAGCCGCCAGTGTCCATTGTATGCAGACTGCTGAGTGAGGGTTGCTTCATCACTGAACCGCCATTTTCTTCTGGTAAAACGGAGAGACGCGAACGTAGAAATGCGTAGGGAAAAGCGCCACGTCGGTTTGTGGATTCCTGACCGGCCGCGCCACCCTGACTCGTAGTGGTCTGCGTTTGTGCGCTCAGCGTTGTGTCATCGCCATTCGGCGAGTTGCTCGTGCCTACTTTGGCGATGTCATCGCAGCTGCTCGATTTGAGATTTGTCGCCGCGCTTGTAGTGCCCTTCTGCACCTTGCTCTGGCGGTTGTTGGCCAAGTTCAGACCCTCCGTGGGATCGTCACACTTGATGTACGATGAGCTGGTCAGCTGACTAGTGGAACTGCTGCGGTATAGATTGCTGCCGGTCGAGCCGCTCGGTTCGGCGGCCTTAATCAGGTTGTGTGACTTGTGATTGAGCATGCCGGTGGAACCGATGCGATGGAAGAAATTCTTGATCGCCTTCTGTGAGCGTTGTTGCGCGTTCGACTGGGTCGGCGTGCTCGTCTGTGCGCTGCTGGCGTGGCTGCTGTGTTCTTTCGCCTTCTCTTGTTTTTGTTGGTTTTTATTGTGCGCCTCGCCATTTTGTAGTTGTTGTTCCTGCGGTTTGTTTTGTTGCTCTCTTTGCTCTTTCTTCTGTTGTTGTTGCTTTTGTTGTTGTTTGATGGTTTCGATGGGTCCAGATTTGCATTTCTTCAGCGTGTGCGTCTGATAGTTGTCCTTGGCATTATCATTATTGTTGTTGTTGTTATGTGTGGATGTGTGAAACAACGAACGCAGGTCTGTGTGTGACTTATGTGTGTTTGTGGTGTCGCTACGCTTCAATATGTCCAGCTTGCGGCCCATGCGCTTGCCCCACGTGAAGACTGGAAGAATAAGAGTTAGAGTGTTAAAAATATGAAAATTCAAGGAGCAGAAGATAGACTATAAACAAATGAGACAAAAATAAATGAAATCCTTATGATCCCGGTCAAAAGGCCCTATAACGGTCAAACCAGCAACATTTCTTACAGAAGCTTCGACAGAAAGTATCCAAACTGCGGAATTAAATCCAGAATACCGAGCCGACTTAAAGCTACCGGAATACGTCCTTTCTTGAACAAAATATATTGCCTAGAGCATGGAGGAAAACCAAACATATAAACCATCTTATTTATTCGAGTTTCGTCCAGCAAAAGACGAAAACCCGATTTCAGCTTCTAAACTGTTCAATTCGATTTACGGTTCTTTGATTCTCGCACTTCCTTTCCTACCTTTCATCAAAGTTAACCGTCTTGCGAACCGACCCATATAGCTGACCTAATTCAACAGCCCGCTAATCACACAGAATTCAAACAAGCCAGGAGACATTAGACCGCCTACTACTTAACTCCGCCGCTAGTTCAACGTGGCTGCCCCACAAGCTCCTTCACACCTCTCCATTCCAATTTTCCATTCTAATTTTATCTTTGGCATCCAATCTAATTTCGAACGACTACAACAGCGATTAGCCGCTGGTTAGATGTTGAACGGCTTCTGAAAGTACGCCATACACCGCCTCCGAAGCGAAGAAGGCGCAGGCAGCGCAAAGACGCAGCAAGTAAGCGTCTATAAAATGTATACAATTAGAATATTCAAATCTCTTTGCGCCGCCAGTAAACAATCACCGAAGTTGCACAGATATTGGCGCGCTTTCCTTGCGCGGTTACATGCCGTTGGTCGCGTGGGTCGCGGTGGGACCATTAATTATGTTGCAGCCGTCATTGGCTAGCAGGCAGTGGCGTACAAAATAATTGACGCTTGTAAATGAAACAATGCGCGGCATTAAAAACAGAGAAAAACAACGAGAAGAGAGTCTTATAGACAAACCAGCGGCATACATTTAAGAGGAACTGCTTTACTGGCTGCATGATCGTCGTCCGCCTTCGCGCACCCACTTAGAAATGTTTAATGCCAGAACAATTTGTTGTTGTGAGACTGGAGACGATGCAGTCTAACGAAATCTGAATCAAATCAAATAGTTGGAGCGAAGCGGCGAACTCGCTGCAAAGCGGATGCTACGGCGCAGCTGCCGCAGCTTATTGCTGTGCCGCCACACAGTGGGCATTGATTGGAGAAAAGTGGATGTGTTATATAATACTAAGTAGTCGAAAAAGTCATTTCATATTTCTAATCAAACTTCAACTTTTTTTTATTTAATTAACCAAAACGGAGGCGATCACTTTTTGCCATTTTTCCGCCAGAGACATTATTCCATCAGTGTAAAAATTTTCTGCTTTCTCGGCGAAAAACTTTGACAAGTAATTTTCACAGGCTTCTCTTGAAGCCAACTTTACTTCATTAAGGGAGTTCTGCATTCTCCGAAACAAATTGTAGTTCGATGGTGCAAGGTCAGGGCTATATAGTGGATGCATCAAAATTTCCCGGTCAAATCTCCCAGTTTTTGCCGAGTCATCAAAGAAGTGTGTGGTCTGGCGTTGTCCTGAAGGAAGACGAAGCCCTTTATATTGATCAGTTCTGGCCGTTTTTTTTTCGATTGCTTGCTTCAATGTCATCAGTTGTTGACAGCAAAATGTAGAATCATTTGTTCGACCAGGCTGGAGCAGCTCATAGTGGATGATTCCTTTCCAATCCCACCAAAAACTCAGCATAACCTTTCGAGGCGTCAATCCTGACTTTGCGGCCATTTGTTGAGCTTCACCACGCTTGGACCATGATCTTTTCGAAAATTATAGTCGAATTCGATCCACTTTTCGTCTTCTGTTACCATTCGCTTCAGAAATGGTTCACTTTCATTTCGTTTCAGCAAAGAAGAGCAGATATTAGTTCAGTCCATTAAATATTTCACAGACAATTCAAGTGGTAACCAAACATCGAGCTTCTTTTTGCAGCTAACCTTTTTTAAATGGTGCAAACCCGTTTGATGATGAATGTTTAGTACCTTAGCGTTGTCATGGCTGCTTATGTGATGGTTCTAATCAATCGTTTCTATAATTTCAACGATAGGTCGACTAGAGTGAGGTCCACCTTTCACATCGAAATGTTCAGAACGGAAGCAACCGAACCATTGTTGTGCTACACTAACTCCAGGGTCTAACCAGGGGTTGTAGCAGTAGCCAAATGTTTTTAAAAGTGTATAAAAGTATAGAAATGTATCACTTGCCAGCAGCAAAGTTTTGAAGGTAAGACACCACTGTGCGCATTTGGTATTTAAAGCCACGCGACAAAGCAACAAATCATAAATAATAAAATACTCTTTTTTTCGTCTGAAAAAAGTAAGGCAAACAAAATTGTCGACTATGTTGCATGCGCCTGTATGGCTCTGAAATACAGCTGCGAGCGGCACAAATCCAGTATGCAGAATGGCAAATACATGCATAGAGACATGTATAAAGGCGGCGAGCCGACGCTGCTTGCCATGCCGCACAACAAATTATTGTTTTGTTAGCGCTGCTCTACATTCTGTTGCGGCAAGTTGTCGGTATTGATAGGCGCGACGCACAGCACACTTCAACTCACACTTTTATATGGACATATGCGCACACACACGCAGGCACACACGCGCGGGGACGCTTAGCCGCCTGCAGACTTCAAAAATATTGGCTTAGTAGAAGCCGCAACAATGCTGCGCTTAGCGCAACACATTGGCTTGACTGCCTGTCGGCGTATTGCTTGCTGGCGTGCACTTCGTCCTCGTCCGCGCTCATTTTGCCGTTAAGCCGCCAACACAATCGCCGCGTCTGCGCGCATTCCTGTTAGTCGGAAGACCATTTTATGCCAATTTTTTATCTCGCTTTTGTGCTCTTCATCAAATCAAAGCCATTTGTTGCTGCCAATTTCATTTACATATAAAACTTCGATGCGCCGCATACTCGTACAAGTATAGCGGCGGTCTGCATGCGCAGTTGGCGCCTTGCCGCACCGCATCCTTTGCGGTTACTTGGGCGGCTTCTTACAAGCTCCAAAAGTGCCGCTCATTCTCATTCATCGGCCTGTCCGTCGCTGGCTTTGTGCGGCTGCAAGACGCTTCGTGGTCTGCCGCACCACACCGCGCAGCGCCGCACCGCCTTTGACCTCATGCGCAGCACGTGTCCGCTTTGATTACTTTTGCCATTGGCGCACATTTAGCATTAGTTGCTTGTTATTATTATTATTATGTATTGATGTTGTTGTTGTTGTGTCATTGTTGCTGTTGTTATTATTGCTGTTTGTTAGCGACTTGGGCTGTGCGGCGTTCGTGTGGCGCATTGGTGTCATCGTTGCAATTGTCTGTTGGCTTCTAATTTAATACTGATTGCTGTTGATGGCAATGGCGGTGTGATGTTGCCCCATACTAGTTATAGCTGTCGTTTGTCAGTGTTCTACGCGTTGTTGCTGTTGTTGTGATGTTCCTATTATTTGCTTGCGTTATTGCCGTTGGCGTCCGCTGGGTGTTGCATTCCAACCACTCAATCGGGCTAAACCAATCGTTGAAGTGGAAGTGTAATTGCACAAATTATATTGAAAGTTTTGTTAGCAGCTTTGCTCTTTTGTTGTTGCTCTGCAATATCTCCGCTCTTACAAACAACACCGAAGAATTTACTACCGTTGTTGGTGTTGAAGTGTGAGCAATTGTTGCTAGTGATTTAAATTATCGTGTTGCAAAGCGGTGGCGAGAAATGTAAGACATATTTCTTTAAAGCCTTTCAACTGACATGAAATCCTTTGATGAGAGAGCGAGAGATTGAGTTATAAATTTAAAGCACAAGACATTCTAGCCGATTTCTACTAACCAGTATACCGCTATCCTCACTGTCCTCAATAAATAAGCTGACAGAAAAGCTTCGAAAAAAGAACTAAAGACCAAAGCAATCGACTCATGTTTTATGCTCCCACATCAGTCGGATCTACGCAACTGGAACGGACCAGAACTCTGCAGCTACAACAACAACAACTCATATTTTATGGAGTTGTTCGTTGTCTGGTGGACAGCTCTTTGATGCATCAATGACACTCAATACCACGCTACAGGTAGCACCTGTAGACATAGCTGGTAGATGCTTGGCGGCTTGCTATTAGACTTACGAAAGATGGGTGAAATTCTCCAGTACTTCGTTTATATTCCTTACAATTTAGATTACTATATGATGCAACCTTCTCCTGACGGTTCCTTATCTGCTTACACACCTGCTTTGTGTGCGGTGCGAAGCCTTTGGAGGAGAGGTACGGTGAGCTTTTTCACAGATGGATCGAAGTCAAGAGGGAGGGTAAGAGATTAAGTCTTCTGTCGGTAGCTAACCTCAACTCTAGGAGGATCTGTTGATCGACTTTTATCGCTTTTTGGGTAACATAAAGAACAAATATTCAATAGACTTTTCTTTAAATTGATTAGGAATCATATTTAGAAGCAGGAATTGAATACAGCATTCGTACACTCTGAACTTGCGCTCGTTAAAAATCATATTTATTTGCGCACCTTGAGTGAGTTAAAACTGCATATTAGACACACACATGGAAATATAAATAAATGGAATAAATGAGGGGAATGTTACGAATTAAATACTTTCTGTTTGAGGTTCAAGCTTTGCACGCCAAATGATCTCCACAAGCAGCGTTCAATAGTCGAAATATTTCGCGGCAAAAAAATGCTAAAAACCCTCGCTTAACGTTCGGGAGCGGCGCACTCAAGCTATCGCGTTACACATTTCCGAAGGCAATGCCACGAATAAAAATTTCAAAAGTATTATGGCTGTGGCGAAAAATGAAGAGTTGCCCGTTTAAAAGAGTCGTGCAAGAATTCTTCACTTTCCAGCCGTAACTGGCCGCCACAGCCAAATGCTAAGATGTTCTGATTACACACACAGAAACACATCTGCATTCTTCCCGGCAGGATAGTAGGCGTGTGGGTGGGCTCGTGCACGGCGCAGAGCAGTGGAGGTGAAAATCATAATTTGTGTATTGACAAAAAGTGGGCTTGACACGCGACACGTTCGATCGTAATTTTCCAATTTCATTTGCCACAGTCCGAATTTAATACGTTTTGGTGGGCGTCGGTTATGCTTGGGGCAATTGGGAATGTGTTTCATGAAATTTTGTATACCACAAACGCGCAAACATACGTTTATGTAGGTATATGAATTGATGAAATGTACTCGTACCATCATACATACATATATATATCTCTGATAAAAGTGGAGAACTAGTGTGCGGCATTAGGCATGGTTGCTGTTCAGTTCAGTTACGCCCATTCTTGATATTAGTGCCTTATTTACCATTTGATAATTTTTCGCTAAAATCGACTAGGACGAAAGCCGAAAACTATTTTGTTTGATATACGAAAGTTAAGGAAAACTTTGTATTGATTTTGCTCACTTTCTGTTAAGATATCTTTCTTGATATTTGAGTTACTTATACATTGGTTACCTCACTCAGTAATTTCGATTGATGACAACAGCTGATCTTATAGAACTTTTTCGCAGCCATCTTCACATTTAAACGCTTTGCCACTATACATTTGATCAGTTGATATAGTAAGTCTTATTTGTAAAAAGTGTTTTTAAATTTTTTAGATTTTTTAGAAGATGGAAGATCGTTGGCTGCATTTCCGGCATATTTTGCTGTTTCACTAACAAAAGGGTAAAAATGCAGTTCTCTGGTGTGTTTATGTAGTGGATGGCTCTAGAAAAGACCACACTTGCAAAGAAACTCGAGAGCGTTCAACGGGTGGCGGTCATCAACATGTGTAGTACATTAAGGTCCACTCCAACCAGAGCACTTCAATACCATCTTGCACATTGTGCGCCTAAACATCGTCGGCAGTTTTATGGCTGCAAAAATTGCTATCAGACTCAGAGCATCTGGGGTCAGAACACACATCTGAACACTTGGATATCCCCACACGCTTTCACTTCATACATCATCATAACTTGGATCATAGAGTCACCAAACCGAACTCTGGTGACTGCTTCTCTGCACATATACCAACGAGGGAGTTGTGGGTGTGAAGAAGCCGTCGGAAGAAAAAGGCAGTGAGTTTCTTTACGGTTGGGTCAAAGCTTGCTAATAAAGTGAAGACTGCGAACAGCAGCCTGATCAAACGACCAGCCTTCAACCACAACACGTGCTTTGCCTCAAGCTTACCACATTTGTATTGCCACAGGGTGCTATACGTGGTATATAGTACACATACTTCACTAAAAATTTTTTTTTACTTTTTTAAAATTAATTTTTTTAAAATTGAATTTTTTTAAATATTTTTTTTTTATAAAATTTTTTTAAATAATTTTTTTTTTTTTATAAAATTTTTTAATTAATTTTTAAGCCCACCTTTACTCATCAAATGTTTGTTCTTCTTTTTTAAATAAGATGTTGCATGCTTATCATTTAAGGAGAACTCTTCTTCCCCTTTTACTTCCATATTTTGTTCCTCAGTCGCGTGATCCGTTATCATATCCATGTCCATTACTGTTTTCGGCTTCAAACTGTTGTGTTTTGCGTACTTTTGTTGCGCTTGCTTCGGCCAAGGTCGCTTGGCACTTTTGACCTTGAAGCGCAGGCAGGGCGCTATATGCTTGAATTTCAAACGCATTTCAATTTCACAATCTCCGTTGAGTTCTTGAGGCTTTCGTTTGTTTTTATAAAGTTTTCGCTCGCAATTTGAGTGTTTTTTAGCTGAAACATGTTCAATATTTTCATTTACTTTTCACTTGGTTAGGTCTGCGTGGTTGAGACGAACGCGTACGACTGACGCGCCGCCGCCGCTCAAAGTGGCAAAAAGCCAGTGTAGCGGGTGATTTCGGATTTGGCTTTAAAAACTATGCAAAAACTGAACTTTAAGAAACGAAAATGAAAAACGAATTTGAACACAGCTCAGCAAGCAAACTGGTTCGCCGCCTGATAAATGTTGCATGCGTGCATTGTATGCAAATTTTCGACGTCGCTGTTGGCACTGTGTGGTATATGCGCTTACTTAGTATGTGCAGCGCTGACGCGAGTTATTTTAATTTCCATTTAATTTGACTTAATTTCGAACATTCGTAGTCGTCTGCATTTATGCGCGCAGGTAGACAAAGAAACAATCGTACTTACATATGTTGTTGTTGCTGTTGCTATGCTACTAGTATCACTGCGTGTACATTTTTTAATGTCTACAACAAAAGCTTAGCGTTTAAGGTAAAGGCTAGGGCGCTCAATATCGACTTATCGGCGCTGAATTATTCAAACGCCAGGAAATACAGATACTTTGCTAGTAAAGAAAAATCTGCGCGCTTTTGTTGTCGTGCGACCCTCTGCCCATGGAGATAATTTACTACGCGTTGACGGCCTTAATTTATATAAAATTACTCAGACGTAGCGTCTCGGCCCAAAACCTGCCAAGTTCGCGTGTCTCAACGCAACTTTTATATGCCTTTTTATCATCATCAAGTTCAACGCGCTCATATTTCATTAGGATGTTGTTTTCTTTTCTTTTCTCATGTTTTGTTTTTAATTTTTGCACATTTTTTATTTCCATTATTATCAATTCCATTTTTTCTTCATCTCGCATGGCAAAAATGTTAAGCTCACATTTGGCTCCGGGGCGCTGTCAAACATTCAAAATCAAAATATTTTTTCAATTGTTTTATTTCTCGTTTTGCTTTGGCTACTGTATTATGTAATTACTGTTGATGCTTTTAATTTTTGATTGTAAATGACGGCTGAGTCTTGAAATACTCGTGGCTTTGTCAATCATTTCTTACAAATTTACATATTTACGCTTAGTTTTTGTAGAGTTCGCGGGTATAATGGACCAAGTATTTATTGAAAGAACTTATAGACGCACAGATTATTTGCACAAGGTTCCAGACTTATACTAATAAAAATAATACTAGAATCGATCTCAGCCATTTTTTCGCACATTTCAGCGGCTGTAAGTGGATTTACAGCAAGGTTGTTAGCTACAAGTTTGTCCATGAATATGCTTGTGGGAAGTGTTGAATATCTTTGTGATGCATAAATCGCTGAGTGGGTTGCTGAATGAGTACGCGCTGGATATATTTATTAGAGCAGACATCAAGAGGTTTATTGCCTTTCGTCATCCTCAAGATATTACCTTTGAAAAGGCATCTTATAATTTCTAAAATTGTCTTTTCGAGAAATAGCACACAATCTCAAGGTCTTTATCCGACTCAACTCAGTATGGCTTAGAGATAAATAAAAAATAATTGACGTTTTGCACTGCGACCTATGGTCTATTGCGCCTTCTCCTATATCTTATGATATACATATATAGCTTGCTGTGCGCGATGGAGGTGATGTGATCCCTGTCCACGTAGATGGATCCCAGGTCCTTGAGCCTGTTTCTACAAATTGTTGGGCAATCTAGAATCAGGTGTTTTGGAGATTCCATCCATGGAGTTTATGTTTATGTTAGACAAGTGCTTCTTGAGCCTGCACTGCCCAGTATAGAGCGGGAGAGAGAGACGGAATTTATCTGGGAGGAGGTTCATCATATCTCTAAAACTTTCTAGATTGTAACCTCCCAATAGCAGCTTGGCGTGGCGCATTCCTCTTGCCTGATGTCAGTGCCATTCGCTCACCACTCTCTTCTCCGTGCGAAACAACTTCTTGTGTGGTATCCCACGGGATGGTGCTGGTCAGCTCATTACCGGCTTCCCGTTTATGCCCCGGCAGCTGGGGTTGGCTGTTTAACCTTCCTATACACTCCTTCACTTATAGCGATTTGAGTTTGTTGTCGAAAATATTCCTATAACACGAAACCCAAATTATGGGCAAGTGGTGTTACCACTTCCGCTTAGAATATGCTAGCTGAGTTTGGTAGACGGATGGAAAGAAAGATATCAAGCTTCTTGGAGTATACTCCTATACCAACTCGCATTCAAGTTTGGACCTATCACCCGTCGGTATATATTGAGATAGAATTCTCCTACCTTACTAAACCTCTTCTCCATTCACGTATGGAAGTCTGATCTATTTAGACTTATTTTAACTGTCGGATATGACTTAAAAGCCCGGGTAACCCAAGCACATGTTACCTCTGGATACATTTTGATATATGTGACTTCTTCTACTTTTCCGAATATGTGATTAGAGGAACTAATCATAAGAGTATTTAATTTAAGAAGAATAAGGAAAAACAATTCCATCAGTCCGGCTAAAATTTGGTAAGAAGATAGGATGTGTCACATGGGACTGGATTCTAATATCGCTTGCCAAGGTGATGATTTAGATTTGAGAAACAGTAAAAATTTCGAGTTATTGAAGTAAGTTCTTTCGCCGCATATATTGTATATTGTAAGAGCTTATAAATATTTTAAGCTTTAAGATTTCATATCATAGTATGCTGCTTAGTCACAACAATTTATTTTGATTCATTATCAAATCAATGTCGCAGCTACGATAAATATTTGCTTAAATGTCTGTCGCTGCAAATTGATTGCCTAAATTTGACATGCGAATTTGTTTTCCACAGTGGAATTAGTTTGTATGCTAATGATGAATTAAGTGGGCTTTGCTAGCTTGTTAATTCAATATTTATATTACCAGATTTGAATTATGAGTTTTAGTGATTGGCAAGTAGCGAACTCTGTCAACATTGAGTTGAAGACGCGAAAACCAAATTTAATAAGTTATCAAAATACAAAATAAAGAAGAGAATCTCTTTCGCAATAAAATTTATAATTTTTAGCACCGTAACTGTGGAAAAGTATGAAGATTATTTGATTCATTCAATGTTCATATTCAGATGACAACGGTTTGATGGCTTACTTTGCTCTGTTGGGCGATATGTATAATATTTTTATTATTTTTTATTTATTGTTTTTATTAATGCATACATACTATCTTGATCATATTATATAATATTTTTGATTTAAAAAAACAAATGCTCAAATATAACTGACTTTACTCTCAACTGCGCTTGCCTCGATTTGTTTGTTCGTATTATTGTAAGAAACACAGAATGATTTCTTTGTCTGCAGATCGCCACAGTTGATTGGCAAGAAAATTAAGGCAATTTGCAGTTAATAAAAGCACATGAGAATGGAAGGCGCAACAGCGTAAAGAGTAAAAGATCGAGTTAATCATACAAGAAATCCAATTTAAAAGCATAAAAGTAACAGAATGAAAAATAAACGCATTTCTATGAATGTGTGTTAACAGAGCGTGGCTGGTGGTGAAATGGTGGCTCAGCAGTGATAGTGATGTGAGCCGCGGGAGCAGTTGTTGCAGCAAAAGGATTTTGTATAGAAAAGAGTACAGGCTAAAATTTTAATTTATTTATGCATGCGGAAAAAAATCGTGCTCTATACAGGGCACTGCACGCTCAGGAAGCATTTGTCTAAATTGGGCATAGTATATTGCGAAAACTGTCGGTTTTGCGACATGGAACAGGAAGTTCCAGATTCTACATTACCAGGGACTTGTAAGAGCGGACTCAAGTCCCTAGGATCCATCTACGTGGACAGGAATCACATCACCTCGATTTTTATCTAAGTGCAGAAGTGGCATTATCGGAAAAAGAGACCTTCCAGCTTACTACGCCTACAGAGTGTCGGGACTCAGGCATGCCACAAGCAAATGATTGCATACTTTGTGGTTTGTCACGTTAAAAATTATGGTCTAAGTGGTAAATAATACCAGAGGATGGTGGGAAAGGCCAAATTATTTGTAAAATCATCACTTGTTTATGATCGAACTTTTTGTGATCAAATTCTATCAATAAATGGGCTTGTGAATTGAGCTCATAAGTTTAGCAATTTGACTCTGATAAACTAATTTCTTTGGGTACCCGTGAATTATAGCCTAAGTTGATAGGCTAATGATGACTGAACCAATGGAAAACATTCGACGGCTCTTTATTAATGATACAAAGCAGTCTTTGCTAGCTTAAGTGGTGTAGCTTAGGTTAGGTTAATCTGGTAAGCCAAGGAGCCACGCAAAGACCAGTTTTGAGCCTTTGCGATACCAGATGGAGTTCAGTTACTAGGTCCATGAGGAGTAGTCATCTCTTAGGATGCCTGCGCTTTACGTGAGTTTTAACAGAATCTGTGGCCTTACTATCGAAACCTCCTACAGTGTTTCATACCGTGGGGACCCCATATGCTTACAGCGTAGTCTTGCCAACGCCGGACAAGTACACATGAGATGTTCCATTGTTTCCCTGGTGTCTTGTTCTAGACATATCCTGCTTCCTGTAATCTGTGGTGTAAATATCATAAGAAATTTGCTATTCAGACATCAAAAAGCCCATTTTTGGACTATTTTACTAATTTTTCTCTCCTGTATTTGATAAAAAATTATATGGCAATAAAAGCCCAACAATTATGCACACAAATTAAGAAAAACATAAAAATATCAGAAATTTTTTTCGGTGCAAATCACTGCTTCTAAGCGAGTACCGAATAAAAAATCCACATCACTAACCATACAATCTGAATTACAAACATATTTCTGCATGTGGGTATGTGCTTATTACCACTTAATGTGTTTGTATTGGAAAGAAAACGGTAACAGTGCAATAAATGCAAAATAATAATCTTTACACTCGTACGTGATCACAGCAACAAAAATAAGTAAATACATGTGTGTATTTCTTAAATTGTAGAGAAATTTCAGATAATTTGTAGCGAGCAGAAATCAAAGAATTTTCGCTGTTTCTTCGTAATTTTCTTTGTGGTAAGCACATACATACACACAAATATACATACAGACATGCAAAAATGCAGTTTTCGGAACTTGAGATTACAAACATCCGTTCCACGCTGTGCCCTTATATAAAATACTGCCGAAATTTGGATATTACAACAAGAACAAGTTTCATTTAAGGCGCATATAAATGTTGCTGAAATGGCGCGTGAGAAACACTACTGCCACGAAAGCTGCTGCGGTCGGGCATCATCATGTGGTGAGCAATTAAAGCAATTTTGGTAAATACTTAATACAATTGAATTTTTAGTCTTTTACTTTAGTTGAAGTAGTTTTTCAGAGAAATAGCTCAAAATCGGCGCACTTCTATACCACTCAGCTTTATTTTATACGATTGGGTGGAAGTTCGCTATATTCGAAGCTCTACACGCTGATATGCGGTGTTGTTTGTTGTTGGTTTGCTGAATGAATTTTTAAATTTTTAAAATAGTTTCCAACCTTTGTGCCCTCTTATAAACTATCATAAGTGTTATTTGAATTATAAAACACAAATACAAAAGCTTCCTTACAGGAATTATGAACGGTTAGTTTGTATGGCAGCTAGATGCTATAGTGATTCGATCCGAACAATTTCTTCAGAGATTGTATCATTGCCTATTTCTCTTGCAGATATTTCTTCAAAAGAAAAAGTGTCCTACACAAATAATTTTTTTCAATTGTTCAGTTTGTATGGTAACTATATGCTATAGTGATCCGATCCTAACAATGTTTGCGGAGATTATATTTTTCTTTTGGAAAGTAACCCATGAAAAATTTCTTGAAGATATCTCATAAAATGAAAAAGTTTTCCATACAAGCCACTGATTCAAATCGTTCAGTTTGTATGGGAGCTATATACTATAGTGGTCCGATATCGGCCGTTGCGACAAGTAAGCAGCATCTTTGTGAGAAAATAACGGATGCAAAATTTGAAATCGATATCTCAAAAACTGAGCGAGTAGTTCGCATATATACAGACAGCTGGACATGGCTAAATCGACTCAGCTCGTCATGCGGATCATTTATATAAAGGATATACTTTAGAGGATTTCTGACGTTTCTTTTTGGGTATTACAAACATCTACAAACATCATAACAAACTTATTATACCCCGTTCAGTGTATGAATATTGAAAAGTACTCACCATTTCTTGTGGCGCTATTAGCAGTTATGCTCGCTGGGGTTGCTGATGTTGTTGTTGTAGCGGATGTTGTTGAGGTTGTCGCTGCATTTGCAGTTGTCGTGCCGCCGTTTGAAGTGGTTTTCTTTTCGTCATCCAATATGACAACCGGCACTGCGGTGACCAATTGATAGTTGGGCAAATGACCTGCGCAAAAAAGAAAGAAGCTTGTGGTTCAAAGAAAGTATGTGCAAAAAACATAAAAACTATTAACGATTTTATTTTCAGGGCAATTTAAATTAATTTTGGTTTAGAAATAGAAGTATTACTTTTCAGAAATTTTAAAACATAAGCGTTAGTACTGGATTGAGAAGTTCACATGTCGTCACCTAAAATGCAAAATAACATAACATCACTTTTCAAAAATTTACAGCCGAAGGAAAAACGATATGATAGAACACTGTTGAAACAAAAATTGAGTTTTGGTTATAAAATGGTTATATAGTGGTTATGTATTGGTTATATATTGGTCACATATTGGTTATAATGTGGTTATATCTGGCAGCGGAAGCTTAAAATTTTATGCTACATGTATATAATATGATGTAGTGAATCGTAAGCAATAAAAAGTCCATTTTGATTTTTTTGATGATACGTTATTTTGCATTTTAAAAGTTATAAACCGGTTTTAAGACGATGCTTTTTTAGGCATTATAAAATTTGTACGTCAGTTTTTGAGATTGCCAAGTGAAATTTAATACGTAGTCGCATTTTATAGTTTATTAATCATTTCTCGGAATCGGTTAGATAGCTAAATCACATATCTCCAATATAACCGACTATTCAGGTATTTTAAACTTCGATTAAAAATCGCTGACTCGAAACTGGTTTTAGACTCATAGTCACTTAAGCAAAGTTGTTCAGAATGATCCGTAGAGCATTTTCAGCATACGCGAATTTCTGATTTTTTTTTGGCTTGCTGTAAATTGATCCGCTCTAATGTATATACATATATACTCGCTTGGCAACACTTCAAGCTAACCCACATTCAAAATGAGGTCTTTTATAACACCACTTACCGTTTGACGCCATCAGCGATATTGTTGAACCACTGCAACTCTTCATTGGCGTGACACCGCCACTGCCACCAGCGCCGCCACCACCCTTGTCGCCATTTGGCATCAATGAAATATTGTGGCAACTCGCATTTCTGCTTTTCTCGTAGATGCAGCTACTCGATGACGAGCTGTTGCGCTGTTGCCCCAAAGTCTGCTGGCCGAGTTTTTGGTAATAATGTTGCGCTGTCGCAATATTATTGCTGCTGCCACCATAATTCACCAACAAAGTGTTACTTTTGCACTTGCTGCCACCTCCACCGCCGCCAACGCCGCCACTGCCATTTTGAAATAAGTGTGTGGTGCTATGATGTTGCTGTTGCTGTTGATGATGGTGATGCAATCGCTGCAGCGCAGCATCATTCAATGAAGCCACCGACAGCGCTGACGGCGTCTGACGTCCGCTGCTATTGTGGCTGCTGTAGTTGTGTGTGTAGCTGCCACCACCCGCGCCACCAACTGCGGCAGGTGAGTGCGTTTGTGTGGAGGTGCCGCTATTGCTGGCGCTCAGCACGCCGACGCTGGTGGGTGTGCGCGGTGTGGGCGTGTGGCTAGCGCTAAGATTCGTACAGCTCAGGATCATGACGGGCGAATCATGCAGATCGGGTAGCGACGATGAAATGGCTGTGCTGCCGGCGATGGTTTTGCTGAATTTGACGGCGCATGTTGTGGCGGTCGGTGTGGGTGTGGCGGTTTGTGTGCCGTTGTTGTAGTGCTGCTGATATGACGGATGGATGCTGGTGGTGGTGGTGTTGGTGTTAGCGCTGCCAAATGTGTCGATGGACTTGCGTGTCTTGAAGAGGCGCATAATTTAGGCTGCCGGGCGGCGCAAGTAATTAGAGCAAGGCTTCAGTGGTATGAATGATGGTGTTGGTAGCGTTTTCTGTTATTATCTTTTGGCCACTGAAAGAAGATGAAGAAACGAGTATGAAAAATATTAGTAGACAATAACGGACGCTTAACAATATAAAAATAGAAATTTGCTATTGAGAATATAGGTTATGCTAACTAAATTTAAAACCAGTTATATTACCAGTTATAGTTTTTTTTTGATAATAAGTGACAGCCGTTTAGATTGTAGAGACTTTACGATAAACTAAAGGGTCAATGTAGCAAAGCTTGAACCAGCGAGACCAGCTCCTCTATGCTTTCTGTTTTTTATCTACATTTCCATGAATGAAGTCGTAATTTTCCAGCAAAACTCTCCACTTTTAACACGCTTCGTACAACGCCAAATTTATTTCCCAAAATACGAAATTCCTCAACCACAAAACTGTGCCGCATGCTTGAGAACAGTTCACTTCCTTTGGCTGCATTTTCACAGCACGCAAATAAACACTCTCGCCTTTTTTTTGTGGAGCAAAAAAGTAAAAATTGAAAACGAAATTCTCATGAGAAAAATATTGCACATGCAACCGGGCGCGCAACCGGTGCGCAGAGTCATTGAACGACCTCAAACTGCAATCCCTTGCCGCAACGGCGACTGCCAGTGGCACTGAGCCCAGTTTAGAGCCAACTTTTTTTCATTATTATGTCGATTGCCTGGCACCGCAATTCGGCGGTAATGGTCAGAGACCGCCAGCCGCAAACCGCATTGGTTCGTGCAACAGCACGGCATGCCACACAATTGTGGTAAGAATTTTGCGCTTTAATTTTCATTCTCAGACTACAATGCGCATTTTGTTTTCTACTTGTTGCATGCCGCAAGCGCCAGTGCACCGCATAGCGCTCTGCCGTGCAGCTACAACACCAGCACGTGCAACAATTTTTCTATGCTGCTGCTGCTAGTGCTGCCGTAACAAGCATTTACTTGCCGACAGCTGCTTGGAATGCAACTCCTATTTCATATAGTTGCGCTACAGCGACGGCGACATAAGCATGCAACATATAGTATGCCACAAATTATACGAGCTCACTGCTCAACCCGCTGCCACCTCAACGTATCTCACTCCTCCTGGTTTTGTCTACTTTTTGGTGCGCTTGAGCATTTTATTATTTTACTTTTCATGAATGTAAACAAAATGGTGCAAAAAAATTATGTGGCAACACAAATCATTATGAATTTATTCCATGCCATGCTGTTGACGCAGATATACACAGATACCATAAATATGAGGTGATTTTTTCACACCTATTTGCGGCTGCTGGCATTCCCTTTCTGTTTTCCGTTTATTTATTTCTCATATTCATTATCTAGGCACAAATACAACAACAACAAGCGTCTATGTATGTGTGCGTGTGCTTGCACTATTTGTTTATTACCTTTTTTCCTTAGTGTGGTTAAGTTAGCTTTATTGCTGTGTTGAACTGGCAAGTCCGCATTCTTTCAAAGGTTGCCAACTTCAAAGTGAATTGTCCGTAACCGTGTCTGTATTTATTGCTGTGGTCTATATTATGCATGCTCAGCGTCCCTGTAGGGATTCTTTTCAAAAAAAATTCTCATTATGTTCTATAAGTGTTTCTATCCTGAAAAAGTTTGCCATGATACCCAAAACAAAGTCAGATAACCTATAAAATAACCTAAATGATCAGCATGACGACTTGAGCTGATTTAGTCATGTCCGTACCATACGACCTAGTTGTTGAGATTTCGATCTGAAATTTCGCACCCTACCTTTTCTCTGCTCATTTGACGGAACGGCTGATATCAGACCACTATAGCATATAGTTGCCATAAAAACTGAAAAATCGGCTTCAAGTGCTTATATGGAAAACTTTTTCATTTGAGAATATATTTTCACGAAATTTGACTTGGACCATTATCCAAATCTCCGAAGATCAGACCACTATATAATATAGCAGCCATACAAACTTGCCGATCAAATGTCTTATAAGGAATCTTTTGTATTTGTGATAGGTACGAGTATTATAGCTTTAGTGCAACTGAAATTAACGTTTTTTTCGTTCCATACAAATTGAGCTGGAGATAAGGTATTTTTTGTGATGATAATATATATATAAATATTAATACTAGCGAATAACTTGTATAATTGATCATATTTGCATAAAACCGCTGACAATTTAAACTGTTCCCAAATGAAAATACGTTGCTAGTGCTGTTCTTAGTTATCATCTATTAATTTAATATCATTTAGCTACAGTACTACTGGCTTAAAATAGTTGAAATAATATTTTTGTGAAATTATATTATTACAAAAATCTGTACCCAGCTTCAAAAACGTTATTAGGATCGTCATAAAGCACAGTTTATACTGGAAAATAATTCTATATGTTTTTTGATTACCAGAACAATTTTTAGAACCACAAAAATCTGTTCCCAGTCTATTTTAGAAAACATTTAAACTTTTCTACACTTTCAATTTAAATCCCACAACTTAAAATCCTTTTTTTTCTTTATCAAAACCTCTTCGCTGTTATGAGGTTCCTAGTGGGCAACTTGCATAGCAAATAATCTTTAATACTTCATCATTTACGTTTACGAACTGCGTTATGCGTTATGCATGTGCATATATGTATACTTTGCGGCAAGTGGCTTGCGGACTTGCCTACTTTGGCTTGCCGCATGCCTGCCTTCGCACATGCAGCGCCACAAACTCTCCCTCTCACTTCTGTTCTCACCCCATAAATTCCTAGTTTTACCAAGCCACAAGTTTGGATATTTTTACTTTTTGATTTTCGCACTTTTGCTTGCCGTTTACCAGCCTTCTCCTTCTATTTGCTTCTACGTCGCGCCAAACACACGCATGCGCACCTAATGTGAAACCACTTGCACGCAAATTGCGTTGCGTTCGTTTTCCCTTGCAACGCGACAGCAAGCCAGCACGACAGCAATGTGGGCGTGCGCTGCTGCCGGCATTTTCTTGTAGTTCTAACGCAACCAAAGCGGCTAAACACTTAACTTGCCGGTTTAAATGCGGCAAATGTGGAATTTACAACATTCTTCTCGTTTCTCGACTTCATTATGTATATTTCTGTATAATTTTATGTACACATTTTTCTCTTTTTGACTCGGTGTCTTTTGCCTTTGTTGTGTGTGGAATTTCGTTTTGGGGACAACGTAACTGCGTCGCCTTCTGAGGTCGTTTGGTGGTGGCTACTGCGCGCTGGTGCTGCTTTATGGCTGCTGTGGTTTGTTTGCTGTTGTTGTGCGTTGTTGCGTCATGACTTTGGTATGCGATATGCGCTATAGACTTAATCTGGGCGCTAGTTTGTAGCGGTGTGCATCAATGCTATATAAAGCAACGCAGGTTTGGCCTGGAAATTGAAAGTGTTTACAACCAGCCGGCATTAGGCTTAAAAAATCAAAAGGAATTTTTTTAACATTAAATGAAAGCATGTGGATTCTTCTGTTTTAATGTTCTTTTATCTTAAATTAGTCCAAAATGTTATTAAAAACTGTTCCCACATTATAAAACTATTACAAAACAACTTCATAGCCGTATTTCTTTCTCCCTACGTTGCAGTTCTAGTGATATACTCTCTAAAACGAGTTTAATAAAACTGTTCCTAGATTATAAAACTGTTCCCGAAAATTTCTCTGCTACTTTCATTCGCTTTACATTTTAGTAGTTCTAAATACTTCTTTAGCTTCATTCGTTGCAAGCCATTACGACTACCATTTCAACTAGCTTGAGTCTAAAATACTCTATTTTATTGCGAACCTGTTGCAGCAAGTCTAGCTAAAAATAAATTTACAGCCAATTATTTTTTCTTAATTAAATATGTAACAATTTGCATTTTAGACGCCACATGACACATTCTATGCTGGCTCATTCTCTATCTTCCTCACCCTGCCACTTACACTTGACACATGTGTGTATGTGTGTGTTATCGCATGAAGTAGCTGTAATTTAAACTTTTTTATAGCAAGCCGCTGCAGCCGGCGGTAACAACAATACAGTAGCCGCAGCAGCAATGACTATGTCGATGGCATGCCAGACAAACGGGCCGGATTACCAGGTTATGACCGGTGAGGAGGAGAGGCGGCGAGGACGGTCAGCACGATTCTTGCCGGCGTTTGAGCTACTGCATGTACCTGCTGCTGCTGCTGCTGTGGCTGCCGTTGTTATTGATAAAACTGGCGCTGTTGTTTTTGTTATTGCTGCATTGAAAAGTTGCTGACCTTCAATGTAAGCGGCACCGCGCGCTATGTTGCAAGCCAAAGTTACCATATATCAGAACATATGTATGCATAAACACACACACGCACACATATACATACATACAACTGAATATTGTATAACTTGCTTGCTTGGGCAAATGCTTGAGTGCGTGGCTGTGTGCAACAAAGTAAAATAAGTGTCCAAATGTTGTTGTCATTCTGTTGATATTCGGTTTCTTTGTGCGCAATTGCATTGCCAGCGACTTTTGATAGTTTTTGTTGTTTCCTTTTTGTTGTTGTTGTTGTTGTTCGTGTTGCTGTTCATCCGTAACGGCTGCAACACCTGTTTGACAAGTTACCGTTGCCAATGGCATCCAATGCCTGGCTGCGCTTTTGCCTTAAGTACTTTTGTTGTTCTGCATAGACCGTTGTTGTTGTTGTTGTTGCCATTTGTTTGTTTGTTTGTTTACTGCTGCTTTTGTCTGTTGTTGGCCACTAACTGGCAATGTGTGCGGCGTAGCTGCCTTTGCTGTTGCTGCAGCCGTACGGTCAGGTTAATTAAGAATCTTTAGATTCTTTTTTGTTTTTGTATTTGTAAATTTATGTCCAATGACTTTCCACCGCTCACTTTCATATGATAATTTATTATGCATGTCGTTGTAGTTGTGTGTGTGTATTAATTAGTTTTTTTTTCGTCTTCGGTTAAGCGCCATACGAATGAGTCATCGGAATTGTTGCATATCAGGCTCGCTGTCGGACCTGAGAGTAAGCGGTCAGTTAGAAGATAGCTTTGGTTTCGTGGAAAATTTTTTCAAGATTTCGTTTTATTAGATTGACAATCGCTTGTGAGACTTTGACTGAAGACTTCGGAAACAAGATATTCAGTGCGGGCATCAAGTCTAAGAGACTACAACTCCGTGTCGCCGAAGCGTCGACTTGATTTTAGCTCTTACTTTGCTAGCAAACTTTTTTCATCCCCGCTTTGCTAACACTGGAGTCTTCAATTTTGTTTCATCGCTGAACCCAACAAAGCTTCATCTCTTTAAGCTGTGGGCTAAGGCTTCACACAGATTGGTTGCCCTCAACTCTAATAGATATGGTGGAGAATGGACGTGAGCATGTGGGTCTCAGTGAATTTAGGAAAAAAGCCACCAAAAGTCAAAAGTCGACAAAGGCGAAATATATCAACCGCGTAGTGCTAACGTTCATGGATCAACTGCTAACCGTTCCCAAACAGCTGGATATACAAGACTGGATCGCAAACGAGTTTTTATCCAACCAAGGGCTATAAGCTTGGCAACATTTCCGAATATTATTTGAGAAAAAAAAACACACGATTCTGAAGAGTTCTTAAAACTAGCAAACTGAGGCCCTCTCTCACTCTCATAACTCCGCTTATTAGAAATTATTTGTTATCATCTCTCCCCCTGTCCATTGCTATACTTTAATCACTTTTGAAATACTTTATTTTCTTTGACTTCCTCAAACTGGTTTGCAGCCAGGCAGGTTGTGCTGAGCATGAGCTTGAAAATATGTTGTTGTCATTACAGATCAGTGTCGACACCTGGTTAAATGAAGCAACACTAGCGCATGTCGCTTCGGCGATTGCATGTTATCTTGCATTACGTACTACAACAATTGATTTCTGCTTGCTGCAACATGTTGTAACATTGCGTCATATGTTGTTGGTATAGTGTTACAGGCGGATATGCTAACACGCTTTGGCAAGGATCTGTTTTGGTCTCCCCCACAACACGTCACACCACAGCACACTCCTTCACCACTCGCCTTTTTCTACCTCGCTGCCAACTGGTTAGACAAGATTCAATAATAAAATAGCGAAGCGCCAAGTAAAAGCATGTAAGCTTGTGTACTGCCCTATTGAAGGGAAAGCGTTTGTTACATCGTCGGGAATGTTAAATTGGAGGGCGCACCTTTTGAGGCAACAATGTCAATGTTAAATGGCTACATGTGTTCATTCGAGTTTAGAGCAAAGGAAAGAATGGGCGCCAACGATTAATTTCAAAAGACAAATATGCGAGTGTTGGAAGCAATATACTGGTGATACTCGAATTGGGAAGAGGTTGCATGTGAATGCTGCAGGTATGCAAATGAGCACAAATTTTAGAGTGGAATTGCAGCCAGGTTATATGTATCTAATTTTTAATCGCTTTTAATGATTTTTTTGTGGAGTTTGGATATCTTAAACCGATTGCAGAGGGTTACCTACGTATGTATGTATGTATACAGAAAAATAACTCCTTTCTGTTAATTTAGAGCATCGAATAAAATTTGTAACATTTAGATGTTATATATATATTCAACAAAAAAGCAGACATAGCATTTTAGAACTATACCTATGCACCTATGGTTGAAAACAACTGTTCCCATTTTTTTATTTTCTGTCATAATTATGTTATAGGACAAATATTAAGTGCTTATAGTGTGGTTTAATGTGATTTTATTTTAAAAAAACTGTTCCCACTTTTTATATACTCTCACAGTTGCACTATATGACAATTATTAAATGCTCCTGAATTGTCTGGTTTGATTACAGCTATTTAAAAACTGTTCCCATTTTTTATTATTTTGCAAAACTGGAATTAATTGCGTCATTTAACATAATAAAAACTATTCCTGTCTTTTATTTTCCTTTAAATCTGTATTATGGCACAAATATTTCACTGAAATCGGCAAATGAAAATTAAAAATGTAAAATTTAATGGCGTTTGCATAACTTTCAACGCTTCCGTTTGGTTATAGATTATTCGTTTCTTATTTGCTTTTACACTCCACCTCTTTTTGTGCTTATTTGTAAAGAAAATAGGAAAAGCAAACCGCGCACCAAAGCAGTAATTGTTATTTGGTAGAACGCTGTTTGTGCGTGCCAAGAGTGCACATGTGTAAAATATATGTATAGGTACATATGTATGTATGTAGGCATTTGCATCTTGTCTTCTCATCTTAATCACACGCCGAGTAAATCGTATCATTAGCGTTTTGCGATTTCGCAACGACCTGGCAATCGACACCGAGCACTCAATGATCTACGGCAAGAAAAGATAAACGATTAGCTACCTACACGGACACACACACACACATTTAGTATATTGCATGTGCGCGCATGCTAGTTTTGTCTTCCCAATCACGAAGCGCCGCAGCAAATACTCGTATTTGTTGTAAGCGTATGATATATGTTATTAAACATTTCTGCTTATAACTTCCATGGAACGAGATGCCAAGCGAACGAAGCTATAAAAACACATAATGATGTGATGTGTGTGTGTGTGCGCAAAGCTTATGAATGCTGTATAAACCAGATCAGCAGCGAAAATTATTGACTGCCAAGAGCAGCGCAAAACATTGTAGTTGAGACTTTGCGTAGACCGTGAATAGGATTTGGTTTGTTGGCTTGACCGCGCGCTGATGGCATCATCACCGTCATCAACACAGGATGAGGAACTTTCAGCAGCAACGGCACACTTTGCCACCAACAAGCAAGTCAAAAAATAGCCAACTAGCAGCATTGTAATAGCAGTAGCTGTAACACACAGCCAGCGCTGAGACGTTTGTGAACTTGTGAGTGCGGGAGCTGAGCGATGAAGACGGCGGCTAACTGATGTGATGGCATTCGAGTGGCGATTCTGTCAATTTTCTATGAAGGCGCGCACGCTTTTGCTGTTATCAGCGGCATTCTCATGTGTTCCAGTTTGGCGTGGCATTAGCCGCACTGCAATGTTAGTGTGCCACTTATGTCCGACACATACAAACGCATGTGAGCGCGCACTAAATCGCACGATAGATGTCGGTCGTATCGGGTATTTATGTAAGCAGGCGCAGGCGCAGGCGCAGGCGTTCGCGTCACGCGGTCATGGTAAATGTTATGGCACGTACATGTAATTTTTTTAATTGCAGCCAACAATTTCTCAATTGATGAGTGCTGCGTAAAAATAAATGTCAACAACGCGCATGCCTAGCAAAATGCAAAAAAAAAAAATTGTAATGATGATCAAGCGAAAATACAAAAGTGGTATTTCAACTTTTCGAACATTAAGTGGCATGTAGTAATTTTATGGAAATAGTTTATATGCATCCGCGGCAAATAATGGCTGAAAAATACCGATTGACGAGTTTAAAAATAGTTCACGCTGGCAGTTGAAATGCGTGGGAATGGATTTTCGTAAAGTGTTTAGCTACATAAACTGGAAGAATGCCTTTGAAGTCTGAAACCAATTACTTTATGAGTTTATATAAGAGAAAAATATTTTATAATTCGTTTACTTAGGAACTGAGAACAGTTCAACGTTAATTATTGTTGCTGTTATAGTTATTAGTTTTGCTTATAAGACATTTAGCACATACTAAAAACTGGTCCCACTTTCTGGGTACAGTTGTTTTTGTCGAATTCTTGATTTTTAAGCATAAACTAATCAAATTTGTCAATCAAACATGCATATTTTTCAAACAGTTTCAGTTGGGAACAGTTTTTTATTTTTAATTTTTTATTACTAAGCATAAATAAGTGAAATTTATTATCTTAAAATACCCATTTTCTATATAACCATATTCAACGTGGTGGGAACAGTTTTATATTTATATTTTTTGTTTTTAGCATAGAGTAGCACTTTTCATTTAAACATACATATTTTTTAAACAGTGTCAAGTTTAATGCTTTGGGTACAGTTTCCAATTTTTAGCAAATACACAAAGTGCATTTTATAAATGTCTAATAAGTCTAACTACTTGTAAAATATTTTAAGACACAGAATATGTTGCAAGGAACGCTTAGATTTGATAACATTGCATTTCTTTCTATAAAATTTCAAGCGGCAATAGTGAGCGCCCTTGTATCATATTACAGCCTGCTAGTTGCAAGTTCATTTGATTTGACTTCCACTTGTTGCTCAACCAAACATGTCTAATAAGTGTTTAAGCCTTAACGGCAGCCCCTACGTGTGTACCGCTGCCTCTTGGGTATAGCAATGTTATGTGGTGTTGTTTCTTTTTCTTTACACTATTTTCGATAATGCAATTTATTGTTGCTGTTTTCGCTAGACATGTGTTATATTGCGCTCTTCATTAGTTGCAATGGCAAATGAAGAAGCACAGCGAAAAAGTGGACGCGGTGAGAGGCTTGCAATCACAAATAGCGCTGACAACTACGCGCAAAATAAGTGCGCAGACAACACATGTTGCATGCAACATTAGTGGCAACGGCAATGCGGCAGCGACAAAAGCGTGCAAACATTTTCCTTGGAAAATTACGCCAACCAATTGATGTGGCAAGTCATGCGCAGACAACGGCATTGCTGGTAAGCGCGCGCCTGCGTGTGTGTGTGTGTGTGCAATGAAGACACTTTTGGTTGATAACTCCATTTGTGGCGAAAACGTGCGCACGCGCATGCGTCGCGCGTACAGTATACGAAACGTACGGGCATTTCGCGCGAATTTCGCAAACAAGGAGCGACCAGTGCGCTATTGCCACACCAGCAAAAATAAAGCACAACAGCGGCAGCAATAAAAAAAATCGTCTGCAAGAACAAATGCAGTAACATTGCCTAACAACAAGCAGCTACAGCAGCAAACACAATTGGCATTAGACACAACACTATGCACGTGTTGCAATGCAGACAACAACGGCAGCAGCAGCGGCAGCAATTGGCGGCCATTAGCGCGACTAACGCTGGCCAGCCCAGCCCTAGGTGTATTTGATTGTGGTTTGTTGTGTTGCCACGGGCGCTGTTGCTGTGTTTTAACCAAATGTGGTAAATCGCTTTGCAGCGCGCGTAGGGTTGTCTAAGGAGTACACACATATACGCACATACATACAAATACGCCGTGCACTCTACCATCCCGCGCTGCAGCTGGCTGTTGTCGATCGTCGACTGGCTTGTCAATATAGCCGCTGGCGAGTTGTTTAAGTGATTTACAAATATGGGCTGACAGCGGTGAGAGTTGCATACAAATATTGGCAAGTACTTATTGCACAATGGAAAGCAGCAAATGAAAAAAAATGGAGAAATGCGGCAAGAAATTGTACTCAAATTGCTACACTAAGAGAAATTGGTCAAATCAGTGTAAATTTTTAACTGTGGTACTGTTACTAAAAATATAAAAATAATAATAGAAATATAATAAAAGTTAATTATTCAACGATTATCATGAACGGGAACAGTACCGGAAGTAAATATATTATTTTTGTTTTTTTCTTTCTTAAAAAAAAAATTAAAAAAAAATATAATGAAATGTTGTTATACTGTTCTTACGTATGGGAACAGTACTGTAAGTAAAAACATAATTTTTGTTTTTGAATTTATTAAAAAATATATATATTTCATCTTCTATACTTGCTTTTGCTTTGAACTGGATCACAATTTTTCACTTTTCCAGCAAATAATGCCATTAACTAACTATTCCCAATTTAAGAGCAATTTAAATAAAGTGTTAGTGAAACTTTTATAATCTAAAAATATCAGTAAATACATTTTACACCTTATATTGAATGAGAAAACTGTTCCCACAAGTGAGTTAACCGAAAGCTTTGGTGATATTTTCATGACCAGAACATATGATAGCATAGCTTTTTCATTAAGTATTGACGTACAAAATTGTTCTCATGTATGAAAACAGTAATAAAAGTAATAACGTTATATATTTTTGCATTCTTTTAAGTTCCGAAAAACTTATTTCATGGTTTTATACTTGCCAATTTAATATTTGGCATAATTTTTCACTTTTAAAGCAAATAATGCCATGAAAAAACTGTTCTCAATTTATGTGAACACTTTAAAATAAGGTTTGGTGATAAATTTTTGTTCTTAAAATATCATAAATAGGTTTTTCATTTAATAATGAGCTTATAAAACTGTTCTCATGTATGGAAATAGTTGATTTCAAAGGAAATTTCAATAAAATGGTACTATTTTAACGAAATTGACCAAGTCAGTGTAAAATCTAAGTATAGTACTGTAAGTAAAAAAATTTTATATTTGTTTTTGCACTTTCTTATGTTTCGAAAAATTATTTCATCTCCTTCTACTAGCAACTTTAAATTTGACCATAATTTTGGAATTTTACAACAATAAATCACTATTCTCATTTGTTAAGAACAGTTTAAAAGGATTTAGAATATAAATATAGCTGTTTCTTGAATTAAAAAAATGTTATCATATATGGGAACAGTATTGTAAGTAAAAGCATATATTTTTTTCATTCTTCTTTAAAATATATTTCATCCTTTATACTAGCTATCTCAAATTTGTTCATATTTTTTTAAGTTTCACAGTAAATACTACTATAAAATAGCTATTTTCTATTGTTGGGAACAGTTTAAAAAGGCTTTGCTGATAGTTTTTTTGCATCAAAATATATATAACTAGTGTTTTCAACTTATGTTGCAATACAAAACTGTTCTCACATATGGGAACAGTTGATTCTGAAAGAAATTTAACTAAAATAGCACTAATTTTTTTCAATTAAGTTATGCGCAAGCCGCTAGAAAACTATTATCTTGTCAAAATACTGCCTTTGCAACGCAAAAAACAGTTGTTCACGTTCTTGTTAAAACTGCCTTAGCAAAGACACAACTGCCACTAAATACCGCAACAACACCTGCGAGCAAAAGAAAAAAAAACACAGTTACAAACAACTCAATGCTGCACACACTTGAATAAATGCCGATATCGGCACAACAACAGTTACCACATAATAATAGCATTAACAGATGTTCGCGAATGTTTAGGTCAAGCGCTATATGGCGTACAACAGCAACAAAAGCAGCAACGGCAGCGGCAGCGGCGACAGCTATAATAACAAAACAGCCGTAACAAATGTTGACGACTTGACAACAGAAATGGGCAAAACAAAAAACAAGCTCACTTGTGAAAAATGTAGCGAAAAAATTACGGGAACAACTAAATGATGCTTAAGAAATGCGCTTACAATAGCAACATCAAAACGAGCAGCGTACCACTTGTGTAACTGCACTGTGAGCAGGCGAACAGTTAAAGAGTGAGTACACAAAGCGACAACAATTACAGCAACAGTTGCTCAGTTGCTACCACTAACTGGACGTTGAATGCCAGAAGTAGTAGAAGAACTGTTGAAATTCTTACTCGAATGGTTGCTGGCTGGCATAGGAACAATTGCTCTTTTTTCTGCGCGCGCCAAATTGTACGCTGTCATTGGCCGTCAGTTATGTTTTAGATGGGTATATTATTCGTAAAAATTGAAGACTATATATATTTAACCACCTATTTTGTGGTGGATCGCCGGGATGACCGAGGCAGTGTGATGAGATATATTTTCCATGCATATATGAACTTTGAAAGGCAGAGGCTGTGAGCCATTATAGCGAACTTGGACTGACACACACGAATCTCTACGTGCACCAACCGAAACTAAGTACAGTTTTCAGTAAAATAAATGTAATGGAAACAGTGTCATAATTGAAAGCTCAAATTTTCAAACTGACTTTCGGAATGTTTCAACTTTTTCTTCAAGAAATCATGAATAAAGACCAAAACCTCAAAAGAAGATCCTTGGTGAATGCTAAAAGCAGTAAAACGAAGATATTACATGACACTTCAGGCCACACCACTTGGGTAATTAGCTGCAGCGCTGTCGCTCGGCTGCTGTGTGTGGCATATTTTCCTAAACACTGCAGTACAAGAAAAAACAACAACAATAAGCTAAATGTTTTGAAAATAAGACACATGAAGCTATAATGTATATTTATGTATGAATTCTGCATGTATTTATGCATGCAAATATGTGTGTGTGCGTGTGAAATACAGCCGCATCGCCGCCTCTTTCGAGCTGTAAGCGTATCCATTGTGTCATAATGATCGATAGCATATAAGCAAGTGATGCTGCTACTCGTAATCACAAGTTGTGTTTGTTGTTGTTTATGTTATATGCAGTAACACAGAACTAACACATACATGCAAATAACGCACAGACAATCAAACACTTAAATGCGCTAAAACAACAGGCAACACTTAATTCAACCACGAAGGCAGCAACACTTGCAGCATCTGCATACATATGTATATGCAACTAGTGGGGCAGCGAAAATGTGGCATGCAACAACAAAAAGTTAAATGTTTCTTTTATGTCTGTGTCTTTTATTTTTTCCAGCTCGTCGACGTTGCATGCCACAAAACACTTGTTGCGCACTTATTTTTGTTGTTGTTGTTGTTGTTATTGCTGCTTTGTGTTGGCTTTACGCAGTCAAAGGCCTCTGAGTTGATTAACTTATAATGTGTCTGCTTTCTTTATTTCTTCGCCTTTTGATTTATTACGCGCTTATTTGTCGCTGTTGTTTTTGTTATTGTTTTTATGTAAAGTTTAAACATTAACTGCGATTGTTATGCAATTAAAAGTAACATTAAAGCAAATGTTTGTAAGCAATAATTATCATTGATGAGTCGCTTAGTCGCCCTAAACAGCCGTCAAACCCACCCACCAACACAAAAGACTTAAGGCACAAACCTGCTGAAGGCACCCATCGCTTGTTTGTGCGTTATTTTGCCGCTGGGCGTTAGGCAGACATACAAGCATATAAAATTTTGAAAATACAATTACATAAATATTTGTTGTTGTTGGTTTTTTGGAATTTTATTGCTATAACAATTAATATATAAACACTAGGGTGGCTATATTTCTTGTGAAGTCAAAAATTAAAAAAAAAAATCGAAAATATTTTTTTTACTAATTCGGTAGTTTAGACAATCAAAAATATGTTTCTAAAAGGATTTTTCAAAATTTAAATTTTTTTTCGAAGTTATAGTTATTCTAGTGTTGTGGCAATACCGATTTGTACTGTGGACGAAACTTAAAACGTGTGTTTCTCGAAAATATTTTTTTTTTGATGCCGTGGCCACAATATCTGAAGTTTAACGTGAAATATGGCATATTCCATAGTTATCCTTCTATCAGACGAAGCAACAAAAAACGAAAAAAATTACATTTTTAATATTTAAAAAAAATTCGAAAATTAAAAAATTGTGAAAAAATCGTTTTTTTTAGTTTTGAATAGTCTCCATTTTATGAAAAATTAAAAAAAAAATAAAATTTAAAATTTTTAATATTTTTAATATTTTTAAAAATTCGAAAAAGTTGAAAAATTTTAAAAATTAGTGAAAAAATCGATCTTTATTTTTGAGTAGCCGCTATTTTATCTTAAACAAAAACGAATGCACTCACCCTAATTCGTATTTGCATATCTATTTTTAAAAAAAATATTTAATTTTTTTTAACTTCTTAAAAAACGTTGTTGTTTGCCACGGTGATTGGCATTAAAAGTGCTTGTCTGCCAATTATTTTCGGTTTTACTTGATATGTTGCTATTGTTGTCGCTTTGTAAACTCAGAGCAATCATTGTTGTGCGCTTTTTTACATTCATAGCTTAGCGTTGTGTTGTTGTTGCCCGGCAGTGACATGTTAATTGCATGTTGTTTGCCGGCTGCTGACTTGTTGCACACCTGATTATTTTGCATACCAGTTATGAGCTGCCACACACACATACACGTACACAAGCAAAAGCGCAAAAACAAATTAGCTATTTAATGTGTAATTTCTTACATTATTACATACATACATGCACTTATAAATATTTTTTACGCCAATATTATTCTTTTACGGCTTGCATCGCCTTCGATGAGAATGAGTGCCATGGCAAAACACATTTCGAATTCAATTACGAATCTTGTACGTGCGCAGCGGCAAAGCGCAAAATTCATAAAAAATTATAATTATGAAGACGCAAACTTGCTGCTGGGCAGCTAGAGTGCAACCAGCTGTTTATATAAATATGCTTAATCTTAAGTGTGTTACGTTTCCTATATTTGTTGTGTATGTAAATATGAGGTCATGTTTTACTTCTTGCATTTATCGGCTTCTGTGTACACTTGATGTAATTGCTGCTGACCAAATTCAAGCTTCAGATGTTAGTTAAAGCATCTTGCATATAACAAAATATATATGAGAATTCTTAGAAAAATAATAGTCAATGTGGTGTGAACTCCAGTTTAATGTTGGTGTCTTGAGCGAAGTCTTGAGAAAATATTTTTAATGCAAAAGCATTACCCTCTTTATATAATCAAGCGTATAGCATGAACTGCATTTCGTTTTAGAAAATTAGTTTTCACCGTAAAAAACGGTTATTTGGGGCGAAGTAAGCGATTCTTCACGAATTTATATTTTTCATTATTAGGAGAATTTCAAGGAAATAGTTTCAGCATACAATATTTTTGGCACTGGATAATATATATTGGCTTAAAAATTCTTTTTGTATTTTATAAATTTTACTGCTGTATTTTATATCACTTTTTCTTCGCCTGTATACTTATGAAACGTGTTGTTACATTATTTTGCATTTTAGATGCCGATATATTTTATTAATATTAGTTTAGATTATATTGGAATTTGAAGAACGCACTGTGTTCCGTGGTCTGTTGCACCCTCTCCTTTAATTGCTACACTTCGTTTAACTCCGTCATATTAAAGATAAAACTGAGTAAAGCTCCTAGTTCAATGGTTTTAATGTGTTCTCTCACTGGATTTATTTGTGACATTATCTGATCCTATGCCTTGCCATTGCGGAGCAATTCAGGAGCATGTGCCTTGGTGTCTCTGCTTTTTGGTCGCAAAAGCGACATGATCTTTGAAACAGTACCCTTATCTGTACAGATAACTTCGCAGACTCCCGTGACCCATATAAACTCCCACAAGCTGCCTTACTTTGTCTCTGGAAAAAGTGATTAGTTTCTTAGACCGTTTTGTAACATACGCTCTCAGAATCAAACGTGTCTGTCGAAGCCCATGCACGTGTTGCCAGTGGCGTTTTTTACCTGCTCTTCCTTCTCAGGCTCACAGCGAATGACGGTTCCGGTCCTATCGGACTGGTTGCCGTACCTTTTTTTTACCAGGAGTTCAGCAAGCTCATTTTCAATGATTCCTTTATGCACCAACCAGTGTTGCAAAACGCCAATATTAACTCCAGCTTTGAGGGCAGTAAAAAACACCAGTCACTCACAAGCTCAAACTCGGTAGTTTTATTTTTTATTTTTCCACAAATTTTATTCAGATTCATACAGCTTGCGAATACTTTCAAACTCTGATTTATTTTCCTTTCTAAAACGCACAAAAGCGTCTTTTAAGCCGCGACTATTGACTAAAATTTAACACATCATTTGACAATGTGCGAATACAATGCGACAAAACTTTCAAAAATTTGTATAAACAAATTAACGGTTGTAACGTGAATACAATATATAGTAATTATTCAATAAGCGATTTAATCAGCAGACAATTCACATAATACAACCAACAAAGAGCGAATGAAGAGCGTGCGCCATTGTTAGGCTCTGAAATGGCAGAAGATCGCGCCAGCAGAGCACAAAATCAAATACGAAAAAGAATAATTATGAGATTAAAAAAATAGTCAAACAGAAAAAAATATTAATAATAAAAAAGCAACAATGTAATAAAATTTGCATGTTATTAAGTATTTGGGACTTTGAATTGGTCTTTTAGTGAGGAGACTAGCAAAGCCACAAGTATAAACAAACAATAACTGCTAACTTTATTTATTTGTATTTGTTTTTGTGATTTTATATGTAGCTTTAGCATGTGCCTAAAGCATTCTCTAAGCTTATAAGCAATTAATTATGCATGTGGCGATTTTCTATAATGGGCAACAGCTAATATGGCGATTAAAACAAAGCAGCGCTGCGTGCCCACTTTAAGGGACTGCACATGATAAATAAAACAAAGCGAAGATATAACTGATTTTTAATACAATTCTGAGCTCAAGAATATAATAAAGAATTATGTACAGGGTGTTGCGTGATAAAATTTGCTAATAAAAAGTAAATTATTGTGGTACGACTTGAGTTTACCAGAGAAATAGAAGGGGGAACTGTTGTGAAAAGCTATAAATATTAAATATGTCATTGATAAGTTGCTGTTCTTGTTGTTGTAGTAACATAAAATATCTACTAAAAAATTTTTAGTGCAAAATTAATATTTTTATTATATTTTTTTGGAACCAAAAAGGAAAGTTCGAGTTGGTTTAAGGGTTATATAAACACAAAGGTCTGTTCAAGAAGACATGTTACAGTGTTATCGTTCTCAGAAAGTTGACTCACATACATTTTCGTGTCTTAAGGAGCATACACTGATAGTTTGATTACATAGATAATCCAAATATGAATATATTAGTTAAATTAGATAAGGTTTAGTTAGGGGTTAATGATTTTTATGACTATAACTTCAGCGAGAAACACAGATAGAGAGAGAGAGAGAGAGAGAGAAAAGGAAAGAAAAAACAAATACAAGTAACAAGTTGCATCAAAGCTATCATACCCTTCATAAACCCAAAAAATTCCTTACAAGAACTTGATTTCGTCCGGTCAGTTTGTATGGCAGCTATATTATATAGTTCTCCGATCTAAATAAGTTTTGCAGGAATGACACTACTTCCTTAGGTTATGACCTGAGCTAAATTTGCTGAAAATATCTCGTTAAATTAAAAAGGTTTCCCTACAAGCACTTGATGCCGATCGTTCAATTTATATGGCAGCTATATGCTATACTTATCCGATCTGAACAATTTGTGCGTAGATTGTAGCGTTCTATTGAACAATAATTTGGGCCAAATTTACTGAAAATATTTCAGCAAATGAAAAAAGTTTTCTATACAAGCACTAGACTCCAATCGGTGAGTTTGTATGGCAGCTATACGTTATAGTGGTTCCATCTGAACAATTTCGTCACAGATTGTAGCGTTACGTTGAATAATAATCCGGACCAAATTTCATTAATATATCTCGTCAAATGAAAAAGTTTTCCATACAAGTACTTGATTTCCATCAATCAGTTAATATGGCAGCTATATGCTATAGTGCTCTGATATAAAGAGTCCCAAGAAATGATCTTCCTTAGCATTTTTGATGTATAACAAATCATTTCCTCAACACTTATTGCCATTATATAATGTTAACGGCATTTATTATCATTCGCAGCATTCCACCGCCACATATTGACTTTGAGCTGTCAAAATAAATAACACGCTTGCTATGTTTCAAACATCATAACCTCAGCAATAAGCAAATGAGCCAAACATGTCAGATGTTATCGCAGAAAATATAATTATGTGCCTTATTTAATATGCGTTTAAACGGCAAAGCACAGCGACGCGGCGATGCCATAACAGCGTCTGGTTGAAAAACAAAAGACTTCGTCGGAGACGAACTCAAATGAACTGCTGAATAGGCAAGCGCTTTTTCACACTAATTTATAGCGTCATAGCTAGGCAAATATGTAGTCGACAACAACAACAACAACTGTGATAAAACTGGAATGCAGCTTAAATTACGCGAAGCTGTTGTTGTAATTTCGATAAATACGTCAATGGCAAAGTGGCGGCCAACAAAAGACTTTAGAGGCAAACGCGCATGCGCAGAGTGAGGGTGATTTATTTAAGTTCAATCAAATAATGGGTTGATTTATAGAGTAAATAAAAGGAACTTGAGTATAAATAGAGTTACATAAAAAAAATTACTACAAAAACGGCATAAAATGAAGATGAGTTGCTGAAGCAAATGCCGTAAAGTTCTTTCAATAAATTCTATGAACCAGCAAAAAAAGTTTGTATCATGCCGTAACAAAGTGTTTGTTTTTCAGATATGTTCGTTTTTGATGCTGTGTGAATTCCTTCAAAACATTTCAGTCAACTCATACTATAATCAAAATTTTTTTAGAAAAAAACTTAAAATTTTTAATAAAAGAAAAATAAAATTTTTCATAAAAAAAAAATAAAAAAATTTGAAAACTAAATTTTTTTAGAAAAAAGGTAAAAAATTTTCAGAAAAAAATCAAAATTTTTTAGAAAAAAAAATAAAATTTGTTTAGAAAAATAAATAAATTTTTTTAGAAAAATAAAACAAAAGATTTTTGGGGAAAAAAATAAAAATTAACAAAAAAACAATAAAAAATTTTTTGAAAAAAAAATATTCCAAATTTTTTAGAAAAAAAAACTTTTTTTTTTTCAAAAAATACATTTATTCCCAAAACAATATTGCATCTGCGTATGCGCACGCATATTGTGCTCTAAGTATATTTTTACACAAGCGCACACACACACACGCTTTTGCTTTTTGAAAATTCACCTATTTCTTCGAGGCACTTAACGCGTGAATTCACAGCCTTCCAATCAACAATTTATGAGTGTTCATGCGCATTTAATGGCTAACGCTTTTTCACGCTGCATTTACACACTATTTGTGGCATGCAACGCATGAAAATGATTTTTATTTTTTTTTTCAAATATTTTTCAAATTTATTTTCTATTACGAGTTATGCGCTTGCGGCACGTAATCAGCCATCGCCGCATGAGAAAACATGACTGCACAAAGCATTCGAGAAAGAAATTAAAGATTTTCGGTTTTCTATTTTCTATTTCTTTCACCGCGCCGTTGCTACTGTTGCTGCCACTGCAGCTGATTCACTGATTCGGCGTAATTGTTGATTTTTATTTCATTATATATTTTTCAAAGCATTTACGGCCTTTTTGAATTACATTTCATCTTTCACTCGTCACTCGATAAACGCTTTTGTGCGTGTTGCATGCATTTAAAGATTGTTTGTTAAAAATTATAATCATCATCATTGCTCAATTTGACGCATCATATAGTACAAACGCAGTCTGTCCATATGCAGTAGCTAAGTACGCAGCTAGGCGTACACGCACACCTGCTTAAGCCCCGTGTTCGCTTTTTCACACATGCGCATGCGCACACATTCCCAAGCGGTGAGTTGCTGCTTGCGCGTTTTTGACTCTTTCACTTATCGCTTCGGCTGTCGGTGTTTAACCGTTCATTTCGCTTAGTCATTTAAAATTATTATGATTACCCATGTTTCTCGTCTCGCCGTCTCGCTATTTTCCTTACTAAACACTTGCTGTTCTCATCGCCGCCCAACATGTTGGCGGCTATTCTCGCCTGACGTTTACCTCCAGCGCGGCGGCTGCTGTTTCTGCTATTTACTGTCACATCATCGATTCACCACTGTGCCGCTGCTGCGCTTTAGCTGCATGCATTCCATATTACATACATCATGACACGTTTTATCGTTTTCGCCACGCCGTCAGCGCGCTCTTTTTAGTTTCCGTGAATGTGTGTCGCCGCTGCAGCAAATATTTACAATTGCTGACCAACTTCGCAAGCGATTGGCGGCTACTCAAAGCATGCATTGACGTGCTTTTTACCATTTTATGCGCATTCTTCGTGTTTACTTATATACATACGGCGTTCTATACATATGTGTATGTGTGTCTGCTGACATTTCACTATTTTGTAATAACTTATTGAACACTGTTAGTTTTTCAAAATTCGGCATTTGCATTTGCAAGAACAATTACAATGATTTTCATATTTCAATGGCTTATAGTCTTAGAAATAACATACTAAAATTTCAATCGATATCTCAAACAGTTTTTGCAGTAGAGCCTTTTAGCTGCAACAGTTTGTCTGTAAAAACGTTTTTCCCAAAGTTACATTTGATCACTATTATTTTAAAATTATCTGTGTTCTGTATATAATTCTCCATACAATAGGCTACTAAATTTAAAAAAAAAAAGCGAACCAAATTTTGGGTAAAATTAAACTTTTTTAAAACGCCAAAACTTTGCCAAAATTTTTGTCGAACTTAGGTCATTGTGAAGGCAACATCTTTCGGAGAGAATGTTTGTTTTTGGTTTCAAAGCCGTAATCAGCAATGAAGGTCTTTTGTGGCGCCATCGAAGATCGCATGTAACTCGAAAAGTACTGAGGATTTTTCTTCAAACTGAGCATTCGAAAAATATGTATAAATATACTCGTAAAATTAAAATGGGAAATTAATAAGTACAGAACGATTCCGAGGTGAGTTAATACCAAGCCTGTTAGGATCGATCAGGAAAGAGCTCAATATACAATTTCAAATTTAGAAAAAGTATAACAAAATGCAATAACTAAACAGATATGACAATATATGACAAGAAAAAACTGACAACTTATTAAATAGGTCCAGGAAAAGTCTCTTAGACTAAGCACCGTAACAGGGCATTTGCCGAGGCTGCTGAACTAGTAGAAAATAAGGAAACAGTTTTCCACTTTCTCCGTGATTGCCCAACCCTATCGATAGGGATATCCACAAAAAGCATATCGGACATTAGTATCAATGGTTTGAACGAGAAGGTGAAACGTGATAGCAATAATAAAAAGGTCTGCGACAAGTGCACTAAAGTGGCACAGATAGTGCTAATAGACCCTGAAATACAACAGGGCTGTACTCCCACCTAGCTACCTACCCTTTTCTTAATTCTCAAAAATTGTGTTTTTTTTAGGCCGTCACACTAGAAGCCCTTAAGGCATACTGATATTTAGAGCAAAAGGAAATTGATAGCATAAAAATTATAAGAAGCTACTGAGGTCAGTCATTACTAATAGTAAAAAATTCTGTTTCGAAAAAACACTTTGTTTCGAAAAGCTTTGTGAAAAAGCAAGCATACTAGACCCCTGGGGAACTGCATACGTACATATGTACATTAAGAGCTTATTGGAAAACAATAATTTTTTTTTTTCGAAACAACGCGAAGCTACTCTATTTCGAGTGGAGTACCGCAAGGCTCGTTTCTAAGCCTCTTATTCTGGAACTTGATGTACGAAGGGGTGCCTGGTATACATCAACCAGAAGCCTTGAGAAAAATCGCTTTTGCTGCTGAATTCAATGTGATCATAGTGGGCAAACATCTAGATAAACTCCGGATCAAATGCAATGACTGCATACATGGTTACCACCGATGGTTTTCTACCATGGGTCTAAAGGCGCCAAAGCAGAAAACCCAAGCTTACTCGTAAGCTCTAGGAGAATTTAAGAAAAAATATCGCTCACCATGTGGACAAGTGAGATTACTTCAAAGTCATATAAACCTGACCTGAAGTACCTTGGTGTAATAGTGTAAACTAAAGGATCACTTGAAAAGCACAACATGTGAAGCAAATATATAGTATAATGATTTATCCATAATGATAGCAATAGAGGCTGTTTGCGTTCCAGCTATCGATTTTTGATAGCTAAGCTAATGAGATCAGTTATATTATTCGCGGTCCACAAACGTGCCTCTCGCACATATGTATATTATACAAACTCATCTAAAAAATTTCGAGATTAAAAATAAAACTAAAAGCTGCCACAAACTGCCAAATAGGAAGGTCTTTCACCAAACCAAAAACATAAAAATGATTTTTGTAAAATTTTAAATAAAAATATTTCAGACAACAACAAAAAAAAGGAGAAAGAGTCAAACAACACATAAGCCAAGAAGCACGAGAGACTTATGGCAGTCGGTAGAAAAAAAATCACAGTGGATACAAAACAACAAAACAAACAAACTGCAAAAACCTGCAGATGCCTTTTACTATTTTTGCGCTTTGGTCAACATTACCACAGCCGTCGGCAGCAGCAGCAGCAGCAAATAAAGCGCTTGATTTTATTCTTTTGCTCATTCACCATTTCAGGCGAAAGCGAAACTGCCTTTTGTGGCAGCATGTTAGACCCTAAATGGAATTTCATTAGAGTTGCTATTGCTGCTACTGTTGTTGCAGCAACAAGCAGCAGCTACTGCTGGCTGGTCTGCTGCCGTCATTTGTTGTGCTTGCCACACTCGCCGGTGACTTTGCTGTTGTTTTAGTTGTAGTTGGTGTAGTGGTTTATGGCCTTAAGGCCCAAACTGGGTAAGCCACTCATACGCACACAAACACCAGCACACCAGCTAATAGAAACAACAACAGCAAAAGCAGCAGACGCAGGCACGCTCCTTGCGCTGTGCGGTCTATTGCCTCTTTTTGTGGCAAGTAAAATATTAAAAATGCACGGAGCATTATGTGTGTGTGTGTGTGTGTGCTGGTGGCGAAAACAGTAGCAGCAACGAACTGTCTGCAATGATTTGCCACACACATACACAAACAAACTTGTGCTGTGGAAAAGGCGGTGAGCCGCGCTGGCAGGCATCCTGATTGCATGCTAGACGATTTTTTCTACACATGTATCGCCATTTACTTTTATTTGCTATACCTGCCTGCCTGGCTGCGTTGTTGCAGACCTTTGCGCGTATGTAGTAGCGCTTGCTGCAACCTTTTCGCTATGCTTCCCCTCTAACCGCTTTGCTGCTATCGTTGGCGTTGTTATTGAATTCTTCCTGTTTAGATAAAAATTTGATCGATTTTGATTATTGCGTACAACTGACACAAATGATGAAGATGGCGTTGCTGCCACTAGCCGCCTGTCTGGCCGCAGTTAGTTGCTACGAGTTGTTGCCAGCATAACTGTCTGCAAGTTACTTTTGTTTTGCATGGTTGCATGGCATCGGTGGCGACTCTTTTGCTACTGTTGCCGATAAGATAGCATAATTTAATGCTATGAAGTTTGAAAAAGTGGCAAGAGAGAAGGAGAGAACAGGTAGTGACTCTTGGTGGAGTAAAGACTCACCTAATTTTTGTTTGATAAATACAGCTTACACATATTTGTTGTTGTTTTGAGATTATTTGAACATCATAGCGCAGTAATTTCATCATATTATTGCAAGTAGAGGGTTATTATTGGCAGTAAAGAGTTTCCTCTTGATATAAATCATTGTAGGCACTTTGGTTTGGCTGGTTTTGGTGCTTTTTGTACTTCTTGTAAGAAATTAAGCCAAAAAATCAGAAATATCATGAAAGTGTTAAAAGAAAAAAAAAACGTTAGTTTTCAGCTATTATACTCACACAAATTATACTCTACTACAAACCCCAGGTCAGTCAGTCAGTTTGTATGGTAGCTATAGGCTATAGTGGTCTGATCTGAATAATTTCTTCGGAGATTGAACCGTTATTTCGGACAATAACCCGTACTAAATTTTGTGCAGATATCTCGTCAAATAAAAAAGCTCTCCATATAAGCATCTGATAAATTTTTTCGTGGATAGCAATACTGACTTATACAATAACCTATACCAAATTTTGAAAATTTATCTCGTCAAATGAAAAAGCTTTCCATACAAGTACTTTATTCTGATCGTTCAGTTTGTATGGCAGCTATATGCTATCGTAGACGGATATCGACGATTCCAAGAAATAAGCATACTTTTGGGGATTACTTGAAAAGTGAAGGACTAGTTCGCGTATACATATACCGGCAAGCAGACTGACTGGAAGATACGGCTAAATGGACTCTGTTCATCAAGCTGATATATGTATGTATATATTTCTTAGCATCTCCTATGATTTCGTTTATGTCTTACAAACATCGTGGCACACTTAATTTACCTCGTTCAAGGTATAAGTATCGTCCAATGCAGCACTTCCTTACCAAAGACTTAAGCGACAAACTTGATCGGCCTTCAATGTACAAAATGAGATAATCGTTATAAATCACCTTAAACTCAGTTTACAACTAAATTTTGATGTTGCAGCATTCAACATTTTATTTTGGAAAACTGACAGCTAATGTAAACAACAACAATAACTACATGCATGCGTAATCACATGCGCGAGATGCTTATAAAGTCATTATGGCAACCCCATAGCTCTTGCATTAACGTATCAAATATTCAGAGCGAATAAAGATTGCATAAAAGGGCTTTACACACGTGAAGTGAGAAGAAATCCCAAAAAGCAAATAAAAAATGCATTGCATAAAAACTAAATGGGCACTTAAAAGCATAACAAGAAACAAAAAGCATTTACGAGTACTACAATTAAGCATTTTGTTGCAACAATTGGGTGAAGCAATAAAAATCGCTTAGCGCTGCTTACATAGAAGATCTGGAATTTGAGATTTTCTTATAATAGTTGAGTGTTTAAGTCACTTTTTTAATAATAATATTTTTCAATTTCAGTAACTTTATTGTAAGTTGCAAATACAAACGTTACATTTAACTGAAGAAGAAGAAGAAGACTAACTGTACTGGGGATCCGCATTCAGTTAGAGAAGATTCTCTGACGAATAGAGCGAAGATGACTACTAATTTAGACGTTGCGATCAGCTATTGAATGTTTTTATTTAACTCATTTTTTTTAGTACATAAAAAGCTTTTTAAAGTAAATAGAGAATTAGCTTTTATACAGCATACAACCTTTATGAAAGGTTACTTAGGGTCCAGTTTTAGAATATGTGTAATTTATGAAGCTTAAAGCTAACTAATTCTACGGAGCTTTCAAATAAGAGCTTTTCTTGTTTTAAGCTTCGTGACAATTAATTTTATAAGCACATAAAATTGTAGTCATATATTATTTTTAGTCTGTAAAGTTTAAAGATTGCTAAAACTACCGAGCTTTCAAATAAAAGCTTTTTTTTTGTTTTAAGCTCCATGCTAATTCACTTTGTGAGCACATTAAATTGAAGTCACAGTAATTTATTTGAGTCTATAAATCTTAAAGCTCGCCAAAACTACCGAGAAGAAAGCTTTTCTTTATTTTAAGCTCCATGTTAATTAATTTTATAAGCAAATAAATAGCTCTTTAAAAAAAATAGAAAATAATTTATATTTTGTGAAGCCTATGTAGCTTAAAGCTCGCTAATACTGCTGCGCATTCATGCTGAGCTTTCGCCAAAAATAAGCAAAATAATAAAAAAATAAATTCATTAAATTTATATCCTCTGCATTAAATTTTTTTTTGACTTGGTGAATTATGGTTATTATACATAGTACATTCATACAGCTTAAAGCTTTCGGATTCTAATATGGTTTTTCAAAAAAATATAAAATATAATGAAATAAATTAACTGAACTGTTTTTCTGAGATCTCAATAACTTGCTGCAATTTCGCGTTATCGCATTTAAATTTTGTTTAGAGCTTTTATAAAGCTTTCAATACAATATTTTATAGTTAGAAATAAAGAAATAATGATGCCATAGCCACTAGCTTCACTATAAACGCTTACAAGCAGCTCAAGTGAGTTCCGATTCTTGTGCACATTTTCTCTTTTTCGCCGCCAAACAAAAAGGAAACTAAAAACAAATTATGCTCAGCCGCCACTTCAATTGTGTGTCGAATTATCGGCGCTTTCGGTAGCTTAGCTGCGCGGCTTCTTAGTCACACAATGCGCAGACATTCGCTTTTACAGTATTTTGACATAAATTAAGAGCGCAGCTAAAGAAGCGGCTAAGTAAACACAATTGTGCGTACACAAACGCACGCATGCGCACAAAGCAGAACAAGACACGAAAGCAGTGCGGACAACAGAAATGTGTAAAAGAAACAACAAAAATCACAAGAACGCACAAAATAATGTTAAAAGGCCACACGTTATTTGTACACCGGTGTAGCCGTTGTTGTTCATGGTGAATGTTGAATGCAGAATGTTATTTGTTGATTGTCGAAAGCCGATGAATGGCAATGGGTAACGTTTTCTTTGCATTGTGTTCTGTTTATTTTTTTTTGTTTTCAATTTGTATGCCATAAATTGCCGCTGTTATTTGGACTTAACAAAACATTTTGGCGTCAGCGCGCGGTGGCAACGCTGCAAAGCGGCCGATGAGTCGGCAGTCGCTTCGAGCACCGTTTTATGCGTGAAACCCAAATTTTTTTGTCAGTCAATTTAAAAACATAAATGACATGAAGAGCGGTTTATATGTACAACAACAACAATTTGTTGAAACAACAAACTTTTATTGTTGCGCGAACTTTTTGTTATAATTTTTGTTGTTACTTGAATATCAACCATTTCGGCTGCTTCTGCAATTTACGACTTTTATTCGCTTTTGCATAATAAAAGAATTCCAATCAGCTTTGGCCCACATTTATATAAAATCGATTTAACGTTTTGCCAATATTTGGCGCTGGCGTACACGTATCGCTGCGAAGCATTTATATCTCTATCGCTGAAACGACCACATTTGTGTTGCTTTTATTACTGTAGTTTACAGCTATATAAAGCCCGTTTCGCGCCAACTACGTGTCGGCTGTATTAATTATTTTTTATCAGATTTTTAAAACAATAAAAGCAAAATGACACAAAAATTCGCATTTAATATTCGAATCGTGCGGTTGTATAAGGCTGATAACATATTCAGATTGTAAGTCGCCATAATATTTATTCATTATGACGACGTAATTTGCAAATGACTTCGTGTAGTTAATGACGACTTCATTTGGCGTATGTCGCTCATATAAATTATAAATGAAAGCTTTTATGAATGTTATAGCTCAAGTTTTATTGCTGGAAGCTCTTATGAATGAAAGCTTAGATGTTATGAAAGCTTATATTTGACTTCTGAAAGCTTTAATAATATAAAAGCTCACATTTTACTTCAAAAAAGTTATAATTCTAATATGAAATTCTAATTTCATGATGAAAGCATGTGTAAAAAAAAGTGTAAGTAAAGTGAAAGCTCACATTTTCCGCCAGAAAGCTTTAATTTTATGATGTAAGCTCAAATAAATAAAAGCTCACATTTTCCTTACGAATGTTATAGTTTTAATTTCATGATGAAAGCTTAAGTAATATGAAAGCCCACATTTTCTTTTGAAAGCCATATCTAATCTTAAATTCTAATTTTATGAGAAAAGCTCAAATAAATGAAAGGTTACATATCACAAAAACTCATTTTTCCTCTGAAAATTCCAATGAAGAAAGCTAAAATAAATGAAAGCGTCGATTATATGAAAGCTCACATTTTACTTCTGAAAGTCATAACTTTAATATGAAATTCCAATTTCATGATGAAAGCTCAATAAATGAAAGCTTAGATATTATGAAAGTTGACATTTCACTTCTGAAAGCTCTATTTTCATGATAAAAGCTCAAATAAATAAAAGCTTGGATGATATGAAAGCTCATATTTTACTTCTGACATTTTGCATGTATTTACCAATAAAAGTATAAGAAACAGTTTGCAGACATTTTGCTGATGATCTCATAAAGTCTTCAGTAATAGGTGTATGCTTTCATATGAATTTATTTTTTCAAATTATTTCTTATCTAAATGATTAATAACCCCAACAACACACATGAACATGAGACTTTACTTAGAAAAAATGCCCAAATGTAGGTTGACAATGTACAAAAACAAGAAAAACTTGTACGATTAACCTCCTTATTTCAGCGACCATTTCAATAACAACAGACAACCCTATTATAAGGCTGCAGCATAATTGTAAACAATGAAATTTGTATGCAAGATAAGGTTCAAGTTCAATGCTTTTAACAATTAGCGCCTACAAGCGCTATGACGTTAGCGGGGCAAAATGCCAAATTAGAAATAGCGCGCGAAGCTAAAGCTTGCCAGTCAGGCTTTTACAGTACTGTGGAGTGAAATACATAGTAAACAAATTTTATATTTAGAATATTTTTAGTGTTTTCAAAACAAAAATTTAATTTTTTTTATACAATTTTATGGAAATAAGAATTGTTTGATATTTTTGTTAATTTAACAAAAATTAAAATCAAAATGAGCTATTCCATTTATATGCCCAGCACTGTGCGCTTTTAACACTCAACTGTTCGCTGCCGTACTAAATCGTCATTTGTCAGAAATCAATTAGGTTGTTGCGCTTTCGAATTGCTGTTGTGGTTTTAGATTGCTGCTCTTTTCTCAGGCAATGCATGCACATTAAAAGTCAATGATAAACAAAGCCAACTGAGGCAAAATATTTGTTGGCCACCGAAATGAAGTTAACCTTGATGGAGCAGCGCTAAACTAACAGAACTCACGAAAGCAGTCGTGTAGACAGTGCGACTGGCAAATGAATGCAGCAATTAACGGTTCAGCGCTGAAGAAAACGAATGAAATATTGTTTGTGTTGGCAAAAGAGTGGCTTTAATTTGGCATTTCGAGCGGTCAACACACGACTAATGCATTTGTAACAGAAATTATGGCAAATATACTTACTTGTACTGTGACAAATAACTACAACTAAGCTACAAGAGTTAATTAAAAAATATCAAATGACTTACACACTGAAGAATTCACCGTAAAGTCAACACACAGCTGTTTCGACTGAATAAATTATGAGGCGATTTGTTGCGCTTACCTGCAAGTAAAGAAAGAAAATAACAAAAACTAATTAATAAAGCTGGACATGCGGCACAGGTGGGATTAGAATATGCCTAAAGGTTTACATTTTCTATTTTATAAATATTTTGCTTTTTTTTATTTTATATTTTATATATATTTTTTTATTTTTATTTTTTTAATTTTTTTTTGTAATTTTCGCTTTCAAACAATCAATGCACATAGCTGCCGGCATACGCCTATTGCGTCCGTTAATTACACTCACCCGATTTCCATTCGCCCATTCACCAATTCACCAGCGCGATTAGTGTCAGACGCGCATCGTCGTTGCTAACACACATGGCGCAATTTCCTATTGACTATCGAAACGGAAATGAATTGGTGAATTGTTTGCTTGGCTGGCTGATTGGCAGCCTGACTTTACCGATATTCACGCTTCAGCTGATTTGCGGAAGCGGCTATTTACTCTAATTCGCGTGATTTGAGCTACAAATAAGAAAATGGTAATCTGCCTTTTGTCTGCCGATGATGTGGCAACTATTTCGGTTGCAACGCAAACAAGTTTATTAATAAGGAAATTAGTTTGAAGTTTAATTGCCATTAGAGTATGGTACAATATGTTTTCAATAACGGTTAGGAAGTGATGATTTGTAGTTTTTTTTTCGTCTGTTGCATAACTAGGTCTGCATACATTGATCTGTCCGTTTTTTGATCTGACTGACCAATATTTGAGGTAAAATTATTTTTTTTCGATTTTTTGTTTGATCGTCGATCGGAAAATATGTCTTAGCTAAATGAAGGTTTTTTTTTATTTTTGGGTTCCATTTTCGGCGTCAAAAATCTCCTATAAATCAAAAAGTATAATTTTTTTTACTTTTTTAGTACTTCAATCGGTCGGCTACTGAAATTATGTAGACTTCAAAGTGAAGCTATCCCTATAATAAGGAAAATAGTTTATAGTGCTCACTATTGGAGACCAGCTCCATAAAAACACTGAAGCCAAAGACAAGTTCTAGTTTGCCGAAAGAAAACACACTGAATATATTTTTGGGTTTCATAGATATTTGATTTAGAAGAGAACAACTTTTTCGAAATCGCAAAAACCTAATTTTCACTTCAGGTTGTTACTGTATGCCAAATATGCATATAATGTCTAGTATTTTCAAAATCAAAGCCAGTTTCTTAACCATAACTCATTCCAAAGTCGTTTAAACTAAATTAAAAATGGCATTTCAAACAACTCATTCCTTCCTTCGCTCATACAGAGATTGTCGTCAGTGTTGCGAAATTTCGCTTTCATTTCGAACAAAATTTATGGCGCTATGAAAGTGCATGCAACCAGAAACAACCGGTTGGCAGCAGCGCAGCTTCATAGCAGACTTTGTGGAAAAATGCTATTTTCACCACTTTACTAGCCACAAAATGGTGCAAAGAAGAAAAAAGTCACTACCGCGAAACCTAAACGAAAGCGCTTACAAATTTGTGAAAGGAAAATCATCGTCAAATAAGCAATAATATTTAAGCCAACAACAGCGTATCAAAAGCCAGCAATCAAATAAAAGCAATAAAAACATGTGAACTATCCCCAAGGAGATGCGTTGTAACCACACCAGCCGCAGCCACAACCACAGTGCCAGCCGCAGACATACAGGTAAGCGCTAAAAGTGGCCCGCACACGACACTTGGCAGACGGTAGACAGGAAAATTTGTCGGCTGAAATTGTGAGCGGTCATAAATTTGAAAAGTGAGAAGATGAAAATGCAAGTTGCTGCAACACGCAGACGACAACAAGTTATTTGGCTTTTTCGACTTAACGCTCAACGCTTTTTCAATTTATTATTTGCTCGTTGACGGCATAAGCCGACACAGTGCAGCTTAGCGCTCGTCTCGGGCGAGTGGCGGGCACTTGCTTGGCTTGCGTATGCAATTTTCCGAATTGGCAATAAAAATTGCTAACAACGGCAAATCAACAACCACTAAAATGCCGATACACATGCATACACTGAAAACAACCAAATAGCTAATAGCAACAACAAGAACAACACTTGTTGGCTAACAACATTTTACTGGCATAACAGGCGATTCATAAAAATGAAAAGTCGTTTTCGTTGGCTGGTTTTTGCTGCTGTTTACACACTTTTTTATTGTTGCTGTAAATCTTCGTGTTATTGTTGTTGTTATAGTAATAGTTGTTGCTGGAGGAAAATCTGTACAAAAATTGAAAATGGAAAGTTGCCGTCGTCTGGCCAGGTCTGCAGCTTGTTGGCGGTTCGGTGGCTTTTCTTGTGCTGCAACTTGTTGCGGCAACATGCCTAGCTGCTGGGCATGGCTGCCAGTCACTTGTTGCTTGCTGGCCATAAAAAAGTGTGCGATGCTAATTTTAGGCGGTATTTTTCAATGAACTCGCAACGGTGTTGCCAGCTGGCGTGAGCTGTTGCATGCTTGGCGCATGTTGTTGCATTGATGCGCGTAAAAGCGTGTCAGCAGTGGGCGCCAAAACTTCATCAAAATGTGCTGAGTGTGGTTTGAAGTTTATATTGCATGAATTTCCGCCAAATAAAATAAATTTAGCTACATAATTGTATGGCAACGCTATGCGACAACATTTTCTAATTGAATTTCGCTTAAGCCTGCCGACAGCTTTTGCTAAGTCATATGTGTCAACCGCCAGTGTATTTCAAAACTAATTAATTTTGTGTGTTTCGCAACTGCGTCTGCGTCTGCGCGTGCGCATGTTTGTGCTTATTTGTGTCAGCACCTTTTGCCTTGCAGCTTGCATCATACGGAATCGCGCAGTGTGTCAACACCTACAACAATTCGCCAAGGTAATTGCCGATTTTTATCTTCAAAGCGCTCTTCGTTTGTGTTTCATTTGTCCGCTTGTGGCTTTTTTGTTCGCTCGAATTGATTCATCGCCGTTTTGAGGCTATAAATTTGTCATTTGCCTTTCAGCGAAAACTGCTCTCCCAAAAGCGTGAACAATACAAAATAAAGCATTGTTTAATATTTTCATTGAAAAAATTGCAAGTTTGCAATTTAGCTTTCTTGTGCATAGTTTTTTGTGTTGTAAATTCCTTTCGAGCAGCTTTGTACTGAAAAACGTAACTTTTCGCACATATTAAAGTCATAATGAGGTTGCCGAAAGAAAGGAGGATATGATTATTGGTGTTTTTTGTAATATAAAGTCTAATATGTTAAATATGTGATTCAATTATATTCAACATGCAGCTGTTATTCAGTACAGGGCGATCTCTAAGATGGTGAGACTGCAGCAGGTTTTCTGAGGTGCAGCATGATATGCAGTTTTTAAATATTTAGAAACTTTTTTTGGCAAAAGTAAACTAAAACCAAGCATGGGAGCGAGTATGAGAACAGTTAGTATTTTTTGAAAAAAATTAAAATTGAACAGGAGACAGTTTTTCAGATATGATAACAAATAGTATTACTGGAAAATGCGAAAATTAGACATGGGAACAGTTTTTGAAATATGAGAACAGTTAGTGTTAACATTATTCCGAGCAGGAAATATGCAGAATAGTGTTTAAAACTTGTAAATAGCAAAAATGGAGCTTAGTTAAAGTGGGAACAGTTTTATAAATATAAGAAAAGTTAGTATTAACATTACTGCGAGCTTGAAATATTTATAAAGGTGTTTAAAAGTTGTAAATAGCTAAAAAGTAAGTCTGTTAAACTGGGAGCAGTTTTTTTTTATTTTGGACACAGATCATAAAACAGCTTAAACATATCAGGTTCCAGCCTCTATCCTTTTGTGGAATTAAGTAAAAGTGAGAACAGTTCTCTAACTTGTGGAACACTTATCAAAACATCTTTAATCACATTGTAATACTTGTCTCTTTACTTTACAGGTGAGAAAAAAATTATATGTGACACAGCCAAGTGTGAACGGTTTGATTAGTAATATTATATTACCTACGAACTTTTACTAAACCCTTTAATTAGCCAACAAACACTCAAATGTACATGTAAAAACTAATTTCCAATATTGGCTTATAAAAAAGAGTCTTACTATCAAGCCAGTTAACCCATTTAGGCCGACGCAGAGTTATGTTTAATAGGAGAATTCCGAAAGCAAACTCGCGGTGACCAAAACTTTATTTATTTTTAAATTACATTTTTTGTTGCAATCATATTTTATGCACACAATTAACTGCACCCACACCGGCACTACACCTTAATATATATGCCGCCAACGCGACTTTAACTGCATTTTAAATTGTTGTAAATAAAAATTTGAGGGGAGAAAGCTAAAAACTGGGAATTGTTCTTTAAATTCGCCGCACATGATCGTAAAAACGAAAATGGGCACGAGCACAACAACATACATGCATATACATACATATGTTATATAGTGGCATAAAAATACTTGCCTTTATGCGCACTGAAATAATAATACAGCAATAATAACAATAACAGCAACAAATCACTGCGCGCATAGAAGGTAGAAAATGATTATGGCCGCATTGAAATGCGCTGACGTTTATTGATAGTGAAGCACTGATGCATATGAGTAAGCAATATGACATACAAATGCAGATGCATATATACAAAAACAATAAGGTACCAAAACAAAAAGCCCACAACGAAAAAGAACAGCCCACGACCAGCCAAGTGGCTTGAGCAACAAGTGACTAAGCCCTCGCCGCAATGACCGCTAGTTTGCCGGTGTTTGTGTTTATATAAATATGTGTGTGTGTGTGTGTGTGAGGCATTAAGCATAACGGTTTTGTGCTGGCAGCGCCGCTAAACCTTTCCGCGGTGGCGGTTGCAGTTATTAAAAGGTCAAAAAACTGTCATGTGTCGCTGGTAATCGGCGGTCAGTCAGCGTCAGCCGGGCAGCCGCGCCGACCACTCAGTCACCACACAGTCAGCCGGGCAGCCGCGCAACCCAACAAAGTGCCGAGCAAACGGCGCGACGTGGCGACAATAATAATGACATCTACAAATAACTGAATGTATGTCAACAGGCACATGCAACAACAATAACAACAACATTACTACAAGCGCTGCGGTGCAACAATACCGAATATTGAAGTCATGCCACAAAAAGCACCTGTACGATACATTCAAGTCGTATGCGAGTATGGACATGTTTGTTGTAATTATGTAGGCGTGTTGTTGTTATTTACATACAAACACACATACGGACGTAACAGTTACGCATGCAGTTGTTGCAAACGTTGTTTAATAAGCAATAATTTTCCACTAATTACGCACAAAAAGAATTAAAGAAAACCAAAAACAACAACAAACCAAAAAAGGTAATAAGTATATACACACGCACAATATGGCAAACGATTCAATAAAACAGCACAAAATACATATGTACGCAGTAGCGCTTTTCCGCCAGCGTGGCGTCACAAAATGTGAAATCAGTCGCTCTTATTTATTGTTGTATTATTTGCTTTGTATCGCTTATCATAGGCAATAACTTTTGTTGCCGCTACGCTGGTGCAGCGATGCGATAAATTGTATTTGCAGTGTTTTCTGCCATGGAAAAAGCTCCTCGAACAGAAACTGCGCACAGCAAGTGCAGTTAGTGACAGCAATACAACAACAACAACAATGAAAACTGTGAACACTTGTTATCATTAGCAGACAACAATTGCCATGGTATTCAGCAATTGCAGCAATTGTTGCACACTTTCCTTTGCTACGCACCGTTGCGGTGAAAGAGAAAAGTGTCTGCCACTCAAGGCGTCTTAAATGCGAAATATTGTTGCAACAAGTGCTATTAAGATAACAACAATTTATATACGCGCTGTCACTTGATGCCAAGTGAATAATATGAGCATATAACAGCTTTAATATTGTGTGACAAACGTGCCACAAAAGCGTCATGTCGCACACTACCTTACTGGTTCGCAGTTAACGCTAATTAAGTAGTTTATTTCTGCTACTCGTCAGGTTTTTGTGATGAATAGAGTGATGTTAAGTTTGGGGAAGTAAATGAAATTCGCCATAATGTATGACTTTTAAGTAGCCTTACTTCTATGGTATGAGTTTTGTATGTAAGATAAAAGAAGGCATCTATCTAAATATCCACAATTCTCTTCTAAAAACTCATACAGTTAAGAATTTTTGTTTTGTTGCATCTTCCTGATGATAAGTAAAGTTTCAACACTGGGAACAGCTTTTGGGAACATAGCAGGTAATTTTTGGAACTGGGGACAGTTTTTAGAAACATTTAAAAATATTAAATAGATTAAATAGTTGTAATTCGTAAAAATTTTAGTCAATTTTAGAAAAGAAAATAAGGTTAGTTTCGACAAAGAAGTACTATTTTAGTGCCTGTGAACTAAATATTTTATATTAATGAATATATGTATCTTATAATTTATTTACTGTTTAATGAAAATACTTTAAGTGTGAAAAATTTTAATTAATCAAGACTGGGAAAGGTTGCCACTAAACTATAACTCATAATTTATTTCTTTTTGAATGAAAATGGTAGTTTTCATACTGCTTAAACATGAAAAATTAGAACTGTTCATGGGAACAGTCTTAAATAACTTTAAATCTTAAAATTTATATTGTTCTTGAGACAAAATGATAGTTTTTATACTTCAAGCGTGAAAGATTCGAACATTTTCTGGCTGAAAACAGTTTTAATTAAACTCTATGACTTATAATTAATTTTTTTCTTGAATGAAATGATAATTTTGAGCCTTAAAGCGTAAAAAACTAGAATTTTTCATTACAGGGAACAGTTTATACTTAACTATATATTTATTTTTGAATGAAAATGGTAGTTTTTATACCTTAAGTGTAAAGAATAGAACAATTCACGACTGGCAACAGTTTTCATTAAACTCTATGTCTTACAATTTATTTAGTTTTGAATGAAAATGTTGTTTTAATTACTCTGAAATTGTTTTACATTACTTAAATTGGCTAGTTTCAATTTACTATACAGTTAAATTGAGTAATTTCTGTAATTAAGAAGGTCATACATAAACTTAGTAGTCTAACCACACTTTGTACTTTCCTTAGGTAATGAAAATTACATCCCAAAGCCATATCTTAGACCCCCTTCAAACAAGTGTAGTCATATACATACATATATGTATATTGACCTTCATTTATATTTTTATAAATATCATTATGATCATTCACCATTACCATAAATAAAATAAACCGCAGTAAACTTCAAAATATATATATCCTTTATATGCAAGTACACATCACACTTATTTATATTTTTATAAGTTGACACGGAAGTCATGGCGACAATATTTATAAGTACTTCAGCTACTTACTGTCTGCCTTCTAATAGTTCACGATAAAAATATATAAATACAACCATATCTTTATTTATTTATATTATTTGAGTGTGGTACTTCGCATGAAAGTTGTATGCATAATTTTCTTTATTAATAAATTATTGCATGATGTTAGCGAATCAACATGAATAAATGCCCCTTACAAGTATGACTGTATGTATACAAGTATATGTATGTGTATTGCATAAGTGAGCGTAAGCACACGAATACAGTAAATGGTCATTGTATCATCACCAATTGCAATAATATGCGTGTATGTGTGTATTGTTTGTGGCTTTTTCATTGTCCACGGGCAGCGCTCGTTCAAAGATAAGGATTGAGTCATCTGCGCAGTTACATGTATAACTGCATTGTGGCTAAATGGAAAGCTCATTTTCGCTATTATTTGTGTTTTTATAACAATTGCGTATGCAAAAATTATGTTGCACAATAAAAATGATGTTACATATGAAAATATGCATATACTATATGTGCAAGTAGCTCTTTTTTTAAAAAGTTGCAATTATTGCTTTACTCAAGCAGCGGTAATCCCAGCAATTTAAGTAAAAGCAATTACTTAAATATGTTATATTGTTTCATATGAAAGCTGAAACGGAATGAAATTCACGCGCATTCCTCAGCTCATTCACACATTTCGTTTCCCTTATTAATTATAGAAATAGAAAGTAATTACCATTGGCATTAGCATTACCAAATAGTGGTGGCGTATTATGACGGCACTCACAAGCTTACACATACACCAACACATACGCAACATATGTGCATTCAAATGACGCCAACACTTGCAGAAACAATCACACCAAAATTTAGTGTGCCACAACAAGCAACAACAATTTGCTGAGTAATCATCGTCGCAAGCAGAGTAATCTTGCAATGCAACAGTTGTTTTGCTCATTATATTCACATTAAACGCAAAGCGCCAAACAACTAATGAAGATGAACAATTTTAAGCGCCGCTGTTTGGGGGAGTGGGCGTCCACTTGCAGTTAATTTGTTCACACTTTTTCGCTTAGCCTCGGTGGCGTTTATGAGGGGGCGAGAAGTAGTAGGCTTCGTTTTTATAGAGGAAAGGCCTACACACTGCGCAGATTTCGTACTCGCTTATGTAATGGGTGTAGTGAAAATTTTCATTTTCCATAAATGCGCAATGTAGTTAACAAAAAGAAGCGCACTTAAACGCTTTGCACACAGTTTAGTTGCATGAAACTGGTGGGAACACCTTTTTTATGAGTGCTTACGCAAGAGCTGCGCTTAGCATTCCAATAACTTGAGAGCGGCTCATAGTTGATGGCATAGTAAGAAAAAGGTATATACAAAATATATTATTTCATACCACTTTTTCACTCAAAAATAAAGGAAGAAGTTACAGAAGTTAAGAAATATATTAATACCTACAGTTGTCCACAAAAAAATAGGAGTGACCACATGAGAAAAACGATTTTTTTAATTTTCGTTAGCAAAAGAGTTTTTTTTTCAAAATTTTTGAAGAATGTAATTTACTAAAGATCTATTAATACTTCCACATTTAATACATTTCAGTTAAACATAAACAAAGTTTTATATCGGAGTCTATATTAATTAAACTAAAAAACTAGTTCCACAAAAAAATAGGAGTATTTTATATAATAAGGGAATATTCTAAAATTTGAACTTATAATGCATCCAAAGTTTCACAGGATAATAAAATATTTAATATTTCGTGGAATAACCTCGATTTCTTAACACAGCATCACATCTCCGAGGCATGGAGTCTACGAGATCCTGGCAACGTTTTATTGGTATTGCCTTCCAAGCCTCTTTCACTACATGCCATAAATCTCTTGAATTAGTTGGTTTCTCTTCAGCTACTCTTTTCTTAATATCGGTCCACAGGTTTTCTATGGGGTTGAGGTCAGGAGACTGAGCAGGCCACCGCATAACCTCAACCCCGTTGGCCTTAAACCATTCATTTGTGCACTTGCTAGTATGTTTAGGGTCATTATCCTGTTGATATACCCATATCAATGGCATATTCCATGAGACATACGGCAACATTATCTGATCTAATATTTTGACATATGTCCTTTGATCCATGATGCCTTCAATTAAGTGAATTGGACCAATACCAGCATGTGAAAAACAACCCCATACCATGATTTTAGCTCCGCCATGTTTAACGGCTTTTGTTGTAAACCGGGGATTATATTCCGAGTTAGGGGGACGCCGGACAAAGTTTCTAGAACCTGTAGTACCAAATAATTCAATTTTGGACTCGTCTGACCATAATATATTTCGCCATTTAGCCACGGGCCAAGAGCCATGCTCTTTTGCAAATTGAATGCGAGCTTCCACGTGTTTCTTTTTGAGTAGCGGTACTTTTCGTGGACTTCTGGCAAATAATTTGTTTTGCACCAAACGTCTACGAATAGTTTCAGTATTAACTGACAAATTTAATTCGTCACGGATCTTCCTAGCTGATGCAAAGGGATTAAGTTTGCAGTAGCGTACAATATTCCGATCGTCTGCAGTGGATGTTTTGCGCTTTCGTCCACGAGTTTCATTTGTTTTTCTAAAATTTAAGGCATTTGATATCATTTGAGGAGAGCATTTCACGATTTCTTGGATTTCTTTATTAGTTTTTCTTAGTTTTCTTAATTTTTTTATTATATCCCGCTTTTCCTCTGTACAACGCTTTCCTCTACCTACTGGAGAAAACCCGAATTATTAATAAAACAATAACTAACTAAAATAGCTGCTAGATTATGGAACTGTACTTACTTTTCTAATTTTGTGAATATTTTTTATGTTAATGACTATTTTGCAAACGAAATATCTAACACTCCTATTATTTTGTGGCAAGCAATAACATGTGTCTCCGAGAATTAGCAAAATAAAAGTGGAATAAGGATTATCACAATAAAAATGAGTTTCGTGTTTTAATGCTAGCATCCCGTTAAGTGTACTGTTATTGTACCGCGTCATTTACATGTGACTTAAAACAGTTATGCAGCTGAACAAATTGTTTATATTAGCACTCCTATTATTTTGTGGACAACTGTACATATGTAGGTACCTGCTACGGCAGTTTATTTTTATATTTTTTACCCTTTTGGTCTCAACAAAAATTAATTAAACTTTTTTGAGAGACTTAGAGTCTATTCTTTTTTGGCTCTTTTTCAAAAATTATATATTCCGCGTGCCTGGGAACAGTTTTTTTAGTAAGAACATATATTTTAAAGTTAAATAAATTTGTGAAGTTTGATTTTTCTATGAATCCTGTTCTTAAATTATAAACCTCGTGTGCCTGGGAACAGTTTTTTTTAGTAAAAATATTTTAATTATAAAAAAATTTCTAAAGTTGGCTTTTTCTACGAATAATTCCTTCAAATTATGTATTTCAGGCGTCCGAGAACAGTTTTTTTCAGTAAAAAATATTCTAAAGACATACAATTTATTGTAGCGATATGTCTCTTTCTTCCTTGCATATTTCCCTTCAATTACGCATATATTCTGTGCCTTTGGGTGTCCAGGGAACTGTTTTTTTTTGTAGCGGAAAATTATTTTAAAGGTATAAAGTTTGATTAACTGTATATGTATGATTTTTTTTAATATATAGTTTGTGTGCCTGGGAACAGTTTTCATCGCTGTAAAAAATGTTGTGTTGAAAAATGTCTCATCCTTTTATACGTATTTTCGTCAATTTAAATATTTCAGACACCTGGGAACAGTTTTTTCCAGAATTTATTTTGCGTGTGCCTGAGAACAGTTTTTCTTTATAGTAGAAAAATATTTTAAAAAATACATAGTGACATTATTTTACCTAAATTCAATATATTGCTGACTATTGTTTACAGTTCTGACATTTATGCCCCCATATTACCTTTTTATCAGCTGTTTTACTCATTTTACTTATTTTCAAGGTAAATCTCACCTAATTACGTCTTCTTTCTAAACAAAATAATACTTTTTATAGACATATACGTAAAAATCAGTTTTAAAATATTTGATACATGTCATTGAAAATGGAAAATTTACAGCATTTAATCCGAAGTCGACTTAATGGGTTAAAATATTGAAATATTGACCTCTGGAAAATCTGTAAATTACATATGATTGTGAAAATTCAACGCAATTAAACTGAAGTATATGACTAAAGAAACACCACTCTATGCTTGCTACGACCATGCTGGTTAATATCAGCATTTAAACAATCTCAATAGGCACTAATTGTCCAAAATAAAGCAACAAAATGCAAAATTGCAGCAGTGATCGTTGTAGATTTACACACAGAAATGTATGCATGTTTTTCCAATTGCAGTGAGTTGCTTATGTGGCAATAGAAAATTAAAATCCAAAATGCACCGAATCGAAATCGAAAGGTTTCAAAACGCCGATGAAACACAGCAAGTGATAAATAGACTGGGCGCTGTTGTTAACTCTTCAGTAAAGAAGAAGATAAATGGAGATTGCTTCCCGAAAATATTGTTTTGCATATTGTTTTCAAATGAAGCAGTAAATTTTCAGTAAGTACTAAAAATGCCGTTTGGAAAACCAACAATTAAATTGTTTCACAAAAAGAAATTATGAGTCAATGAGTGTTTACTATATCGGTTACAGCTGATTTCTTCTCAGAAGTGGTGATGCAATATCTAATTACACAAATGTAACTGTATGTATGCATATGTGTATGTATGTATGCTAGTGTATATGAAAGACAGCGAAAATTTACCCCCACTGAGTATAAAAAAATTAGAAATTTGCTGGTTCATATCATTACTCAGCTGAGCATAAATTTGTAGTCAATTTTTCGTTTGCAATTTTAATTTCATTTTATTCGGCTTTGTCTATTACATTTTTACATTTACCAGTTCCTTTCGATGTGTGTGTGTGTCTGTATGCACTAACTTTTCTATCACACTCTCCTCATGGACACTCCTTGGCATACCACTGACATTCTGGTGCGTTATTGCCATTTCCATGTCCGCCCTGCCCAAACACGTAACGTCGGTTGTTGTTGTACATCGAGTCACTGGCACAGATGAGGCGTCCATTCTGCTTAAATATCAGCTGATTTTGGTAGAGCTCCACAGTCCAGTCGGCATTGTTGGGTTGCTGGAAGCTAGAGTGCCAAGCGGCCACCATATTAGACTGGCCATTGTAGCTGTTGCGCTCCAAATAAGCGACGCGTTTCGATTGATTGTGTTTGAGCGTGAATTTCAATTTCGTCTGCCGATCGTTGGACACATCGGTCACTTGCGTTGTCCAAGGGCGTTTATTAACATTGTTGTTATTGTTTGTAAAGACGAAAATATAATCACGTTGGCCATCAATGGCCCTGTCGGCGGCATACATGTGTTGCAAGTATTTGCGATTCATCAAGCAAAAGTTTGGCTGGAAGAAGATAAAGTCGAGCGATGGCGGCAGATAGCTTTTGTATTCGTTCAATTTGCGCTTCTGTTCGTTGGTCAAACTGTTGTAGTATTTGTTCTTTCTGATATTCAAAAAGTAGTATGCCACATTGAAATAGTATTTGTCATTCACATCGCCGGCATCGTCGAATTTCTGGAACAAATACAATTGCAACTTGACCATCTTCTTGTAGGATGCGGCCGTACCAGTGTAGATTCTATTCAAAGCATAGGCCAAAGCGGTCGCATCGGCGCCATTATAACGGCTATCGATGGCCTGCTCATTCCAGTTGTTCACGTTTAGAAAATTCAAAGCGCGCTCTTCGATATCGCTCTCATCGATATCGCTGGCGCGACCCTCTGGTGAAGCAGGCGCGTCCACCGTATCCTGTGGCGCTGCTGCTGCCTGGTAGAAAATTACCGTTAAAATTAAAATCGCTGCGCTCACTTTGCTTAGCATTCTTTTTGACATTTGCACTTGAACTGTTTGGCTGAAGGTCCGACGACTTGTATTTATGGGTGCTACGCCTTGAGGCAGCTCGCACTTATCAATCGCGTTGATTGCGCTCAAGTATCGATAGCAAGTAATTGTTATTCTGGTGGATTCAAGTGTGCGCAAATAAAAGTTGTTTATTTGGCAATAATTGAATTGTGAAGCTTCCGCACCTGCTGAGCGCGTATCAATAGCAAGGGAAAGCGTTATGCACAACTTAGTGAAACGCGCACTTATATTCTAAAGTAGGCAAACAAAAAGTAATTAGAGCAATACTCAAGATAAACACAATAAGTGATGCAACAGCCGTCACGTTGACTTCCAAGCCTCATTTGAATAATGAGGTAAGATATTTCGATTTGAGCGTCTGGCAAGTAGCTTTGTAATAACACTTTCTTTCAGATAGTCTTCAAGTGTATGTATATATAGTTAATTAAAAGGTAATACTAAGCCGCAAAAAGTTAGGCAGTTAATTCAACGGGCTTCAATGTCAGCGGTGTGTGTCTTGGTTAATCCAAGTTTCAATTGGTGTGTGTCCTGATTGAGCCAAGTTTGGAACCTTTCTGCACAGCTGATTTACTTTTGACGTTTAGACATTGCTTTATATTAGATAATGGTGTCTGGATATGAATTTTTAGGAGTAATTCATGTTTGTTAAGTGGAAGTTTGAAGCTCTTAACAGTACGAAAGGGTATATAGTTAGTAATATAAAATGCTTATGAAGTGGAAATCCTATACGAAATTGCTATCAACGCATCAACACAGATATAAAAGGTTTTTTGCTAGAATGGCAACCTAGTGGAATAATTATTTTAGTCAAGTAAAGTGCTTCCGCTGATGTAATCTTCATACTTATTAACTTATCTAATCGATTAAATTATTATAAAATTGTCAAGAGGCCCTCTCCTGAGGCCACTCCTCTGAGAATAACTCCAGAGTTATATAATTCAAGAGGATACTTATAGTGATTCCCCCTAATTAAACTGCTGGAATATAAGAAAATATTTTTCTTATACAAAAATCCCCTTTCATTGAAGTAAACTTATAAGTAAATGCACACAATTGTTCAGGCAACGCTAAGTCAATGTTGCCACACTGCGCTTTTTGCTTTTTTTTTCAACCTCACCAAATTACAAGATCAACATGATCCATCATTTTAAGAAAATATCACAAAAATTTGGTAAGCCATAAGCGGGCCACACAATCAATCTTGCCACAAAACAAATTTCATTGTCATGATTTAATTACTTTATTACATGCGAGCGGTTTTATAAAACCCAGAAGTCTGTGGTGAAAGATGCAGCATTAAAAATACAAAAAAAGAAGACTTAAATAAAACGCAAGATAAATCGCCAAGGCAACGTCTTACCGAAAATAATTTCACATATATTGTGGCACAGCCCACCAGCGCACAAGCAATGCTACTCCCGAAGGAAGGAAGCACGAAATGTTCTTAATAAATAATTCAATTTATTATCGAGACACAGAGGAGAGTGAAAAGTGTGCCGCAAGCCGGAGCTGCGCGCAAGCTGCATGTATTGCATGTGTGTTGCACGCTTAAGAAAGCGGTAGCCAACTCACTGCCAAGGTTGACCGAAGGAATTAATAATGGCCAACAAAATTTTGATGAGCGCCGCAATGCATGCAGACACATAGTACACATGCAAGCCACTTTGTCTCTCGGTATGTATGTGTGCTTGAGGAGGCCACACACGCGCCAAATGCCCGACAGGCAGCAGAGGGCGGCAATAAATGTTTGGACGTGGCTGTGGCAGCAGGCGGACACTTTCCTTCCAAATGCCCACACATACACAGTCATATACATATTTACAAGAAAACCATGCGCGTGCATTTTCAGAACGTTGCTGCTGCTGATGCAACGACCGCCGATAGCCTCGAGCGCGGCATGCGTCGGCGCGGCGCTTTAATGATTTTCAATGTACGAAATGAGTGAGTTTTTAATAACCAACAGTTATGTGGCGATTTGCCGTTATTAAGTAGTACAAATAAAAATGTGAAATGCGAAAGGCAGGAAAGCAGAAAAATGGGTTGAATTCTTAAGAGAATGAAAACGCTTGAGGCTAAGAAAATGATGCGATGGAATTGATTGCTCCTCAAAAAAATAACAAAAACAAAAATAAATAAATAAATAAAATGTGGAGAAAAAATAATATATTTTTAGAGTTGGGAAGCCAAAAATAGTGGTCGAAATTACGAAACTTGCTTAATTAGAGCTTTGGAGAGGGCCAATGCTAAACTAAAAATAGAAGCAGGGAACGAAAAGTTAAATAAATGTGGGAATTAGGTGGAAATTAATGATGATTTTCGTGAATTGAATAAATTGAAGAATTAACCATGAAAGTGATACCTTGGTATTCTATTAGCAGATCAGCTGATTAATCGTATCTGATGATAATGTTGAGAGAAGAGCAGAGGACAGCAGGGCTTCACCACAAAAATTGAACATTGAACAAAAAAGGAGAATTATATTAGCTTCCGGAAAGTAAAGGTATTGCGAGTGTTAAAGTAACTTAATTAAGAGGTTTACAAGGGTTTCAAAGCTTCAAAAAATTAAGGGCGTCATATTAAATTCTGGAACGTTTCTAGATTATTGTCAGTTTCATCAACAACACAAGCCTACGAGTGGTACAAAGCTTTCAAAGACAGTCAAAAGATCGTTGAAGACAGTCGTGTTCTGGACGACCTTCGTTCTCTTCAACTGATGAAAATTCGAAAAAAGTCAATGATATGGTTCTTGAAAATCGTCAGGCAAGAAAGTTCAACATCTCTCTCGAGTCCGTTCGAACGATTTTGGTGAATATTTTGAGTATGAAACGCATTATTATTCGACTTGTCCCGATAAAGCTGAATTTTTTTCAAAATAAAACCGTAAACAGTTCTCTTTGGACATGCTTGATCGTGTGAATTTCGATCCCATGTTAATGGAGAGCATTATAATTGTCGATGAGACATGGGTTTATGAGGTTGATATGAAAACAATTCAACAAACATCAGAATGGAGGAAGAAAATCAAGCCGAAACAAAAGAAACACGCCAAAACCACCTTTAGATATTCGTGGTTTGGTGCATCATGAGTTTGTTCCGAAGGGACTGACGGTCCACAAGGAGTTCTATTTGGCCATACAACATCGCATCGAGACACGATTGTAATCAAATTCAAAGCCAAAAATGCAATGAATACCAATGATTGACCATTACACCATCGGACTACCATTTATTTCGGAGAATGCAGAACTCACTTAATGGAGTAAAGTTGGGTTCAAGAGAAGTCTGTGAAAATTACTTGTCGCAGGTTTTCGCCGAGAAACCAGAAAACTTTTAGACTGATGGAATAAAATCTCTAGCAGAAAAATGCCTAAAAGTGGTCGACCAAAATGGTACATATTTCGTTCATTAAAGTTCATTATAAACAAAAAAAAATGAGAATTTCGTAGAAACACGAAAAGACTTTTTCGACTACCCTATATATTTTTTTATCGCACTAAATTTTTAAGAATTGATTAGCAACAACAAAAAAACTATAAAATTATGATATGAACTTCCTAGAAAAATAAACATTTTGCTTTTATTAGTGCACATCTTTTACTTTTTTATAAGCACCGCTATAAAGGTGAACATACATGGCAAATACACCGCTTCATAAAACCTCACATTGCGGACTGTCAATAAAGCAAAATCGAAGAGAATTTACCCATCACTTCATTGAACTGTTTAAAAGAGAGAAGGAAATGAATCAGCAAAATATGGAAATTATGCGGAAAAAGGCCACGAAGTTGAAAACGTGCGCTGAAAATTGAAAATAAAACATGAATAACAATAGTAATATTGCTGCTACCGGCCGGCTGGCCGACTGACAGCGCGCCGCTACTTGTAAGTCAAGCAATTGGCAGCGGCAAGCGGAAGAAGCTGACAAAGCACGCCTGTGTAGCCGCGCGGCGGTAGTAATAAGTACGGCGCATAAATGAATAACATGAACTACAGAAATTTTCTACACGCCACTAACACGCACTCACAACCATTAACACCATCAAAGCATATATAAACACACACACTCGCATGCATGCAAATGTAGTGACATTCACGTGCGATATCTGCACGTCCGCATGCGCATCTGCGTTCCGATTAAGCGACTAATGAAATCTGCCCGAACAAATCGATTATATTTGCTGTGTGTGTTGAGCGCGCGTTCAATAACGATTGCCTGCTTAGAGCGCGCTGCTAACTGCCAGCCAGCGCGCGGCAGCGGCGCTATCATTTCGACAACTGTTGTCATTTTCTGCGCGATTCTGCGCTGCTGCGCTCTTGATTGATCATTGGGCGCTGCAATTCAATTTGTTTTTCATTAAACATCGCAGTTTCGCGACTCTTCGCCTCTGCGCCAATACACTCGCACGTAGCTTTGCTGTTGTTGCATGGTAGCTTGCTATGTTTGTGTTTCGTTTTCTTTAATCTTTCAAATTTTCACTGTCAGCGATTGCTTCGCTCGCGTCTTTTTTGCTACTTTCCTAATTGGCACACACACACACAAGCGCGCTCGCGCGGTGTTTACTGCTGCGCGCCTGACCTACTGTTACTGTTGAAGCAGCCGCTTTTGATTGCCCACTTTGCGCCGTGGTTCAGCGCTGTTTACCACCAACTGCTGTTGGCCAACTTCATCTGCGCGCTAAATGAGTTCGCGTTCGCATTTGTTCTTGATTTGATTCAATAATTCTTTCGTGCAATCAAAACGTTTTGAGTTGAGTTGAGTTGTGGAAAGCGGCAACCGGACTTGTTCTAGCTGTGCGCTGCTTTCTTTACTTTTATATTCACTTTTATGGCATTTATTATAGTCGGTTAATTGTTATTTTCTGTGTTGCTGGCGGAGTTAATTGTGTTTAGAATTTGTACGAGCTTTGCAGCGCGTTTCTGCTACTTTCGCAATTCTTTATAAATAATTTTATGTTTTCTTTGCTTTCTTTGACCGCCTCTACAAGTTGTTCTTATTGCCAGGTGCGGCACACATTTTTGCTGTATATTTTTAATGCCACAAGTACAACGAATTTTTACTTTTAAATCATATTTTTAGATTTTTCCTTCCGTAACTTGCTATTTTCGGCCGATGGGTTGTACAGCGCATGCGCGCGGCTCTTGTTTGCCAACGCCGCGTTAATTCGTACACAAAAATTTGGTTAATAGTTTTTTTTTTTATTATTTTCGTGCTTGCGCTCTTCGACAATAATTTTCCCACTACTTTTTCCCTCAGTATTTCGCCTCCTTAAAAGGTAAGCTTTTAAGTGCAAGTGCAGCGCTTAAAGAGCGCTGTTGTGAAAGACAGTCTTTTAAGTGGCAAAAAAGCAGTTTTAACAGTTTGAACAAGAAATGAAATATTTCAAGCTTTAAAAGGTGCTCAAGTGCTGAATTAATTGTGTGTGGCGAAAGTGAATTGGCAGCGCTAAGTCTATGAAAGCATCGCTCGCATGACGTCTGCGCTGTGTGGGAAAAATGTGTGGACTTAGTCAATTATATATTTATTTAGTGATTTTTTCCAGTTCGTCGCTGCACGAAAACTGAAATGCGACGATTGAATCAATTAAAAATTCATTTATGTACATAGTCATTAAGTTCCGCATGAAGCCACAAGTGCCATTGACATTGAAAGTGGCGGCGCTCAGCGATTATCGATTGTCTTTTACCGTTAGCAAATATACACTACCACATGTCTGATTGTTTTTACTTTTTGTGGTGATTAATGTTGGTTGAGATAATGTCAGTAAATACTGAAAGTTTAGTTATTTCAAAATTGAAAAGTTTCAACAAAAGTGAAAGCTTGTAGAGCAAGTTTTATAAAACAGCTTATATCAAAATTGAAAAGCTTCCATACCTGTGAAGCGAGCTTTATAAGAAAGCTTTATTTCTAAATTAAAAAGCCTCGATATCTGCAAAAGATCGTGAAGCAAGCTTGAGAGAACAGCTTTATTTCAAAATTGAAAAGTTTCCATAAAAGTAAAAGCTCTTGGAGCAAGATTTAGAAGACAGCTTATATCAAAATTGAAAAGCTTTCATACCTGTGAAGCGAGCTTTATAAGAAAGCTTTATTTCTAAATTAAAAAGCTTCCATATCTGTAAAAGCTAATAGGGAAGGTTTTAGAAAACAGCTTTATTTCAAAATTGAAGTTTTCATAAAAGTGAAAGCTTGTAGAGCAAGTTTTGGAACACAGCTTTTCAAAATTAATAAGCTTCCACGTCTGTAAAAGATGCTGGGGCAGGTTTTAGAAGACAGCTTTATTTCAGAATTGAAAAGCTTTCGTAAAAGTGAGAGCTCGTGGAGTAAGTTTTATAAGACAGCTTTATTTCAAAATTAAAAAGCTTCAATATCTGTGAAATCTCAAGCTAGATACATATGTATTTACTTCAAAATTAAAAAGCTTCCACATCTGAGAAAGCTCGTGGGGCAAGCTTTACAGGATAACTTTATTTCAAAACTAAAAAGCTTTAAAAAACAATGTTAGATAGAAACCACGTTGGTAAAAGCTCTAACAAATATTTTATATAGGAAAAAAAACAAAGAATTGCCTATGTAAACATTCTACAATCGGTTGTATAGAAAACAGATTGCCGTCCTTGTGACATCCGGGGTGATCTCGCTCAGAGCGCCCCCGATTACAGTGCCAAAGAAAAAGGAGAAGAATATCAAGTCCCACCAAGAAAGAAAAATTTTATTGAGACTACTCTTTCGAGGATATATCGCAGTAGCATTGTAGATATCCGAACTTCTTGAGAACTAACTGTGAATAATTGAACAAGAGTATTGAACTCGCAATAGGATTACCAGTACTTGAGCACTTTAAAATGTCGTAGAAGCACAACGCGGCACACATTTTTATCTTGCTCATAAATGTTGGGTGAAAAAGGTGGAACAACCGCGGCAAATACTTGGAACGCGACAAATGCCATGCGACTTGTCGTGTCATTGATCTTTAGTCAACAAATGAACGCGCAAAATGACAACAAATATTAGAGGCAGAGAACAGCGTACATACATATGTATACAAAGATACGAGTAGAAGATAATGAAATCGTAAACAACAACGGAAAATAAAGAACGCAGAAAACTAGCTAACTGCTGATGGATTGCTTGAAAAGCGACTGCGACGCGGGCGCGCGAAACCAATAATTTGCACAAAATCTATTTTCCAGCAGCGCAGATACCACTGCGAAGATATGATGCGCGCGTATGTAGTGCAACACGCGTTGACGGCACTGAGCTTGCGACGCTTATCGTCATGACAACTCGACGCGTCTATTTGACTTGCAATTAGAATTGTCGCAACAAGGTTGACGACTGCAAACAGAAAAAACGAGCGCGCGTGAATAAAGGTGCGCAGAAGGTGCAGACGGCGAGCGGGCAGAGCAAGCATAAAACGAGCAACATAAGCGGCAACTATGCGCGCGCAGGAGGTGCAGTGGCGCAACCGTAACAAGCATCATTAGTTGCCGCTAAACGCGTTGGCTGGTGGCTGCGTCAGTGACGGTGACAGTGCGTTGCGGACCTATCGAACAAGTGTATCTGCCAGATACGCTTCTACACGAACGCTTTGGTAAACTATTCGCAGATAAGTGCAAATACAAACACGGCGCGCAGATAGTTGGGCGCGCTGGTGCCCCACCGTGGCGTCAAAGTGCGGAAATGTTCCAGCTGCTTCATGGTACAGCTGGGGCTAAATACGCGCATGCCATAACTAAGCGATAAAAGTGTGAATAACACTAGATGTCGAGAAAATTAGTTGTTAAATTTGAAAGAGTTCTAGAATTAGTAGCGGCAGCAGCAGCGAAGAAGAAGCGCGCGGCATAGCGGCACACACAAGCGGCAAAGATCATCTGCAGCAGATGCGGAAGCCGTTAGTCAGTAGGATTAGCGGTAGTTAAATGCAGTACACAACAAACAGCCAGCAATGCAGCACTCGCCAAACGGAGAAGCGGCTGCTACAAAAATTTTGTAATAACTTCGTTGGTGCGTGCGAATTTGTGCAATTATCCACGGCATGAAAAGTCGTTTCACGGTACATTTTATTATAACTTTTAATCTATTTAGTACATAAAGCTATTACGAAATAGTCGAATCGGCGAATGCGCCGCAATGACACGGTCGTAAAAGATTTCATAATTTCGCTCTTGTGAGTTGCGATTTTATGGATTGTTAAAATATTAATTTATTTCTGCTTTTCGTTTTTTATTATTTTTTTTAATTTTTATGATTTTTGGTGGAACTCATGCGTCGGTTTATAAGCCCAAACGAAGTTATCACAAAGTAACTTCGGCCTAGTGGACAATGCAGGTGGTGGATTTTAATTAATACTATGAGGATATCGAAACGAGCGTTTGACTCAGAATAGGATAGGCTGGATGGAAGGTTGGATCCGAAATCGATGGATCTCACTTCGACAGATATTTATCCTTTGAATTACCCACAAGCTCTTAAAAGTGGATGATCAGATCTTCAAAAATCCACGAAGCGTGCTTCAATTGCAGTTCAAAACCCCACCGTCTTTGACAGCAGGCAGACAGCAGCAGCTGCCTTTATGCCTATGTCTGAATTTGGTATGTGTACAGATGCTGGCGTATGCCGATGATATTGATATCAGGATGTTCAGGTTAACCTTTGCCGTTGCAAAGTTATCTGCTTTCTCCAGACTGGATAAGGTCTGGTAGTGAACTTGACGTCGAATTTCGTCTATCTTGGATCAACACCAACAACAATCTCTGCCTCGAAACTCAATGCAGAATAACTCTAGTCAATATGTGCCTTCGAACTGAGTAGGCAATTGAAAAGTAAAGTCCTCTTTCGACGAACAAAGACCAAACTCTATAAGTCACTCAAATTCTCATAACGATCATAGTCTTAGCTCGTCGCACACTAATTAAGACTTCGCCAGCATGTCTTGCTCGGTTTATGCTATGAATGCATGCGCACTTGAAGTCGAAAAAAGGTGCGACAATCCAAGCATCAAAGCGAAGTGTCAATATTTATAAAGCTCTTAGCCGACAAACAAAGAAGATCACTTCGAAGTGCACATCCCTTAAGCTGAGCAAAAGACTGGCCAAAGCGGCGCATAAAAACTGCTTTCGTTTGCATGGCTAAAGCAAAGCTACGCAAAGAGGCAAACAAAAGCTAATATGAATTTATTTCGCCTTTGGAATTTCCATTGCTAAAGAGATGTCTACTACTCTCAGCGATGTCACCGGTCTAAACTGAGGTGCTTGTGCTTTGGCATAATATTTTTGTTGTTTCATTTTTAAATAATTTACTTTTTTATTTCGTGAGCAAATGTCAACTTTCGATTTCGAAAGCTTTTCATAACACTGGCGCAGCGCTTTGTCACTCCAAATGGCTAAGCCGCATGGCAATGCCTCACACCAATAGACTGCTCAGAGTGACGCTGTGCGTTTTTCGTAAATCAGTTGCAATACTAGACAGGTGTTTCAATCTGGCGATCATGACTGTGGGCACATAAATGGCAGTGAATCACTTTCATTTTAACGAACAGTTAAATTATCTTCAGTTTCACGCAAGATTTCAAACTTCGGTCATTGCTACGGTTTGATTTATGGTCACAGCTTTTTAGTGCGTGATTAAAACCTTTAAAATTTTGATTAGCTTTTGAACATTTATAAAGTTAAGATATCATTTAATTATATATAAAGGATTAATTACTTAGACCAGTAGATATTTGAGAATTATCAAGCGATTACTAAAAAGAGAAAATGTAAAGCGATTGTATTCAAAAGTCTCAGTGATCGGTAGATCACTAAAAGTGTTCAAGAAAGAGGATATCTGAGTTCAGTACTATTCGAAATTAGGTGTGTTTTACGAAATATTTTAGTGACATCTTAAATAAGTGACCCACTCTTGCTCACTCCTATGCCTAATAGACTTTTTTTCTAAGCTTGCAGTCAAAAATTAGAAATTATTGAGAAGTTATGAAGTACAGAGGGCTTTACAGAAGAACTCCTCATTGAATGACAGTCTTTGGGCTGACACATAGATGGCGCTAACAGTTTTAAATCCATATGATTTTTAGTTATCTTTAAACTTTACAAGACAAGTGTAGAAATTTGAAAGCTGTCGGGTTATAAGTTGGTCGCGAATCATCAATAATTAGTTTAGCCGTGGTGAAATGAGCACCGAACACGGTGAAAGCAGTGGACTCCCAAAAGAGGTTGTTACTGACGAAAACATCATAAAAGCTTTCAAAATAATTTTGGATGACGATATAGTGAAGTTTCTGGAGATGGACTCTAGAGGTATCAACTGAATGTATATATCATATCATTGACAAATATTTGGGAATGAAAAGGCTCTCTGCAAAGTGGGTCCCACGCGAGCTCACTCTTAACCAAATACAACGACGAGTTGATGATTCGGATTAGTGTTGGGAGATCTTCAAGGGAAAAATTATTTTACTCCGAAGTCCAATCGATGGTCATCCGAGTGGATTACACACGACGTACCCGCTCCAAAGTGTGGAAAAACGAAAAAGTTGGCTGGCAAGGTTATGGGGTCTGAATTTTGAGATCCGCATGGAAAATTTTTATTGACTAACTGAAAAAGGAAGGAACATCAACAGCTATTATTACAAAGCATTTTTGGACCACTTAAAGGACGAAGTCGCCGGAAAACGGCCTCAATTGAAGAAAAAGAAACTGTTCTTTCCTCAAGGCAAAGAACTGTGCAACAAGTCTGAGAAAACGATGTAAAACAGCCATGAATTGAGCTTCGCATTGCTTCCGCATCCACCGTAATACCAGATACCAGATCCCCAATGACAATTTCCTGTTCTCACATCTTAAAAGAATGCTTGCTGGGCAGAAATTTTCGTTCAATGAACAGGCGATCGCCGAAAATGAGGCTTTTTTTGAAGCAAAGGACAAATCGTACTACAAAAATGGTATCGAAAATTTGGAGGGTCGCTATAATCAGTATATCGGGCAACTATGGTGAATAAAAAAGCGAATTTTGCCAAAAAAAAAAGTATTTTACTATGGTACGCCGGAGGCATTTGAATTGACCTGCTATATCTTGAGATATAAGCTCGAATATTTAGCGTTAAAAGCTCGTCGTTAATAAGTTCCGTATCAACTTTTTGAAAAGCTCATTGGCTTATCTTATAAAAAAATTCAAAAGTTCACTACGTGGACTCAAAAGGTTGAGAAAAAATAATGTTTTCTTCAAAATCACTTAACAACAACATGCATGCACTTACCGTTAAATTGAGGTCTAATTCACAAGATTCTCATATGTTGCTATACACTATACTCAGCGGACTATACACTCCGGTTGCACGTCTGTCAGAAATTCGTTTAGAGCAACAACTCACTTAAAAAACGCATTGATTGCACAAAAACTAATCTCGTTTTAACACCATTAAATATTTCCACTATCCATTTGCCAGCTGAACCGGCCAAATACAACACAATTAACGCTGAAAAGCCAACCGTTTGTGATAATCTAAAACTCCGCAGCGAACAAGTGTTCTTCTTTCACAACGCTTGTTTACGCTGCCCTCCCCACTTCTTTCCACAGTGCGCTGCACAGAGGTTTGTTGACTTTGCCACTGCCGCTTTGTGCAGCCACTTAAGGTCTGTTGTTGCTGCTATTGCTGGCGCTGCTAATTTGATTAATGATAAGCTCCGCTTAGCCGGCACAAACAATATGCGCTGTGATTCATTGCGTTGCAACAACTGCCAACACTGTGCACCAACCAACTGCCACCGGTGCGCTTAAACTGATGCGTTCGCTTGTTGTTGTGTTGTTGCTGTCACACTTTTGCGACTTCACTCGGAGATCGGTCACGCTGACCGACTATCGCTTGAGTGCTTCGCTGTTGCCGCTATATTTGCCACTCGCAATGCGTTTAATTGATTTGAAAAGTGACTTGCAACGCATCAACTGCGACGAACTGCTGCGCACTGTGCTGAACTCTGTTGCAAATTGACTGGCTGACTAGCGCGCGATGTCTGAGTGGCAGACCAGAGGGGCGGAGGAGAGCGGTGCGCGTCGTTGCGACCAGCTGCGCCACGCTGCGTGTATGTTGCAAGTTGTGATTTACGCAAGCGAAAATAATTTTCAACTGCAAAGAAAGAGCAGAGACAGCAGACAACGGTCCGCATTAGTATGGCATGCAGTGAAGCGCGGCGCAACGCGGCGTAGAAAAAGTATTTGCGCAAAAAGTAAAAAAAAACAGTGTTCAATTTAAAATGGGTTAAGCAGCAGCGGCGGCATCATCATTTCTCGCATTTCTCAACGCTTTCCTTGTAATTTTCTCATTTGCGGCCGCTGCCGCCCCAATGCACCGTTAACAATGCGTTTATTATTTCATTTGCTGTCCGCCTCACTAAAGTGTGCCTTTGATAAATATTGTTGTTGTTGTTGTTGTTCTGGTTGTTGTTACTGTGGTTGATGCGCTGCTGTCTGTGACAGGCGCGCAACAATGCCGTGCTTTGTGTGGCAACAATTGCCCACAAAGCATTCCACAGCGTTTAGACGCCTTCGCGACGCCTTGCTTGATAACAAACAACAAATATTTACGCGCGGTGAATCAACAAGCGGCATCAACGACAACGCGCACATCAAGAACAACAATAACAACGGCAAATAGAGGCTGCAACTGCTTGTTGATTGTTGCACATACATGTAAGCGCACCACATTTTGCCACAATTGCATTTAATGACATTTAAGATTCTATTACAACGATTGCAATTTGTAATTTAGTCCGTTTGACTGACTTGTGTTCGTCATTAGAATGGGTATTGTTGCTCTTGTTGTTTGCTATTTAATGCAGGCGTTGCGGCTGTTGTTGCAACTATTAGTGGTGTCGTTGTGGTCGCAATGAGCCATTTCCTCTTTGGCGAATATTAAATTTAACGCGATTGCACATTTCGCACACGAGCACGCACGCACTTACATATACCTACACACGCATACATAAGCATAACCATATGCGTTTATATGCTCACCTCGATCTATACAATGGCTGGAAAATATTATGACTCCATGCAAAATTATATCTGCTTCACATACGAAGCTAACTCATAGCACTAGTAAGTATAAACAGAGGTTAGTTCAAAAATTTTGATTTTATATCGTCCATATCATAAACAGCAAATTGCTATCAATCTAAAGTTAGTAAAGTTGCTCAGTGCTATTCATCTTTAAATTCTAAAAAGTAGAGGAATCAGGTTGCAATACGTAAACCATTTGAGAAGTTCATATAATTTCTGCGCAACGAAAGAAAAACTAACGAAAAAGTGTTATTCGCCTAAAAAGATGCCACAATAATCTAAAAATCTGTACAAAAAATACCACGTTTCAGCCGTTACGCGCAGTCAAATTAATTTAGGATCCTTCTCTCAATATTTGGTTAGCAGCCATCTGTCAGTTAAGCTCTGTTAACCAATGCCTTCGCTCTATGGGCTCTTAAAAGATTCAAGAAGATCCAACGTTTTCGAGCCAAATTTTGTTCAGGGATGAGGCTCATTTCTGGCTCAATAGGTATGCAAACAAGTAAAATTGTAGCATTTGGACAAATGACAACATGAAGGGATTCAAGAGCTGCTATTTTATTCAGAAAAAACAATGGTTTGGTATGGTTTGAAGGCCGCCGGGATCATCGGTCCATATTTCTTCAAAAATGATACCCGGTGAGAACGTAACCGTCAATGGCGACCGTTATCGAACCGTGTGCTATAGGATGTCTGAAATTGAAGCTCGTGATCTCGGCGAGATTTAGTTTCAACAAGATTAATGGATTTATTTAGAGAACACTTCGGTCAGCAGATAATTTCACGTTTGGGCCGTTCGATTGGCCACCAAGATTGTGTGATATCAGACCATTAGACTTCAGTAAATGCGGACAATTTCGCTTCGATTCAGGCCTTGGAACAAAACATCACTTTCGAGCGTGCGCTGTAACTGCCACTGACTGATGCAGCCTTATTTTAACCCAAAATTCGATGGATGCTATACACAAATGACACTTTTGTGTATGATCTGAGGTCTTATACACCTATCTAATCTATGTTCTTATTGAATTCACGACTGAAATTCGAGATTTGTATTATTTTTCCGAAAATAGTAAATAAATTTCAAATAAATAGTTTTGTACAAATGAAAAATGTTTTTGTTGCTTTAACCCAATTATTAATTAAACAAAAAAGAGTTAACTCACCATAAAAAGTACACCGCTAAGCAAATGAGTAAGCAAGCATTGCTAAGTAGCTAGAAGTCTACTGGGCCCCTTTCATGCATTTAAGTATGTGAGCATTAAATTGAATAACTAGCTAAAGAGACATAAATCTCGTATAAAATTATCTTATCAATTAGAACACATCTACTAAAAACCGAAATGCAATAAAGCATAACTGTAACACAGTCGCGCGGCGCAGCTTCCGCAAGCATACCAAAGCAAACACTTAGCTACGGCACAAGTGTATAAATTTATACAGACATACTATGCATATTTACATACATACAAATATATTGCAGCGGCAGTTGCGGCGACTCACTGTGGCGCTGCTGCCGCAGGTGCTACAGGTGCTCCACTGCACTTGTTGGAAGCAGGCGGCGCAACTTTGTTACCTATGCACCGCAACTCGGGCGGTGTTCGGGGTTCAGCCCATAAGTCAGGCGCATTGTTTATGTTCAGGCATTTTGTTTGACTTGGCGTTAGTATTTAGTACAGTTAACGTGATTTATACTGCTACATGCGCGTTTAAATACAACAAACACACACATAGATAGCATACCTACATACATATTTACATATATACATACATGTATACTCGCTCACCACTATACGTGGGCACGGCGGTGCATTTTACGGTTATTTTATGATTATATTTACTGCTCGGCATCCAAGCTGGAGCTGAAGCTGAAGCAAAGTTCTTCAAATGCATCTGTTGTTATGCTAATATTTGCATGTCGCATTACACATTTCTTCTATATTAATTTTGTTGTTGCTGTTGTAATTCCTTAGTGCGCATAAAAACCATTTATGTTTGCTCACTGCGCCTCGAAATGATAATAACAATTTCTGCTGTGGCAATCTGTGCATGTTTTTATGTCTTTCCAATCCTTCTCTGTTCCCTGTTCCCGTTATATTTTTAATTTTTATTTATTTACTTGCGACTTTAACGCTTTAAGCCGATAATTGCTGTTACCATAAAAATGCGTCATTATTAATGCCTTTTATTTGGTGACCAATGTGAGAAGCACGCGCTCGCTGTTGTGCTCATAACTGTTACGCATACTTTAGAAAAAATGTATGTATGTGTGTACGTAAGTATGTATGTATGTATATAGTATATTTATGTGAATGGGCCACCGCTTAGCATGTCGCCCAGCCTCTTGTTCTTACTTCCTCAAAGCGCATGCCATACGCGAGTTTATAGGTGTTGGCTGCAATCAGGCGTTGGACCTATTATCTCTGAAGCATATGGCTTCAGATACTAATACATGTGTATTACCCAGTATATGAATGATTTTTTATCTCTGTAGCTTAGGAGCTTCTTCTTAATTGGCGTAGACACCGCTTACGCGATTATAGCCGAAGTTTTCATTGGGTGTTTTTTTTTTACGTGGAGGGTCCCAAACCTAGCGCACAACCCTATGTAGGGGATGTTTCGCCTTCTCACTTTAGCTCGCCTTAAAACGGATGTTCTTAGGCTACCCAGAGGATACTTGACCAAAGACCGGAAATCGTAAGCTGCTTGAGCCATATGTAAAAGAATCGTTTCTGGCCACTCCCAAGTGAATGGCGATCAGAGAACTTTCCTCACTTGCGTGAACTTCTACACATGACTCCATCCTCCAAGGAGCAACTTCTTGAAATAACAATTGAGAATTTGCATGTGGTCTCTGAGACTATAGAACGATTAAAGAAAAATCCCAGGATCCCGGACTCAGATTGAATGGCTTACTGGGCAGCGTCTGTCTCCAGGTGAGGTTGAGCCTTGCTCCAGATTAATGCTGATCTGGCACTGAACGTAGACACCCATAGCGACTTACGTCAAGCCTTACGTGACCTGCATCGCAAAGATAATCACGGGATCATCACAGCGATTGAACAAATGCACTATTATTGAAGGAAATATTTTACCAACTCGGTGAGCAGATTGGAACGATCTATCCACCAAGCCATGAGGGACATCATAGAACAGATAACCGGAAAATCTCAATGTATGAGCTAGCTGGCTCTGAGCGACCTACTAAATCAAACCCCTGTAAAAGAAGGAAAAACATGGTTTATGATTGCGGAGAAGAAGAAGAAGTTTGTAAACGATAGAGAGACTGCGAGGAGTAAGCGACGGAATAATAGTGTTAAAATGCAATGGACTCAAATACACTTCCCACTAAAGAACAGGCACCTGAATGGGAACTGGTAAAATACAAAAGAAAAAAACCGGAATCCAAAAAATTAGAACCAAAGATCCCAAAATGGAAGCTGAGGCGCACAAAAGCTCTGGTGACTTCGAAGACTAGCGACATATCTTCGCAGATAGGCTGAAGAAAATTAAATCAGACCATATACTACCTAACCTTGGTGACAACTTGAGCTAGGAAAACAGAGAAGGGCGAACTTCTGCTAAAACTCAAAACGAAAACGAAGGAGTCTTCTCAAAGAACGCGCAAAAGAGGTCCTAAAAGAAATGGCACAAGTCAAAGTTTTAACACAAGCAGTGACGCTTGAAATTAGAGACCTAGACAAGGCAACGGCCGCCGAGTAAATATTCATGTCCATAAATGACAAATTTCCTGACAAAGTGAAAGGCTAGCTCTTTCAATATAGACTACTTAAGTGAGTGCCTTAAACTAAAGGATTATGTAGAATTATATTATTGGCGTAGAATACATACTAAATTCATAGAATTCAATTCGAAAGCTAAAACATGAAATAATAACGTTTTCAAAAAACCTAACCTAAAAGTACTTTGAAATCAAAAACTTTTCTGAACGCAGTTGGTTTTGAAATTGCCTTCTGAAAATCGATTAATCTGACTTAAATTACAGAACAACTTAAATAATTTAGAAAAAATCGCAGAAGCACATTTTGAGTCTAAAATAAAAAAAACAAAAACTGAATAAAAAATATTAAATCGAAAAAAAAATACTTTTAAATAGTTTTTAAATACTTTTGAAACAAAAAGCCATAGCATATCATAAGAAATTTTGCAAAATTTAAAAGCGAAAGCGAAAAATGCTCGCCAAGCATTTGCTGAAAGTGAGTAAGGCGCTGCGTGGGGGTAAGTACGCTGTCAGGCTCCCAAAAAAAAAACAACACGTTAAAACTTGCTACTAATTTTCCCTTAATACCATTAGCGACGCTACGCAACGCCAGCAAGGCGCCAACTACACCCTTCGCCGGCGGTGGACTACGCAGCACCATGAATGACTTGCCGCAGCCGGAGGGCGATTGGCAGGAGCACTACAACCGTAGAAATCTGAAGAATACGGCTGTGCTCTCCGTTGGCATTATCACGTTGATTTCATCAATATATATGGTAAGCTAAAGAGTAGTGACTCTAGTGTCGCGCGGCAGCTACTAATCACACATCAATTTACTTGTAGCATTTCACGGATGAGGCCATCAACTGGAACTACACAGTGCCTGTCTATGATAGATGCCTTTGAAGTTGTTTGAAGTGTGCAAATGACTTAATTATTAAATGATAAATCAGAGATTTTTAATTTTCATTGTTAGCTTTCTTTGTGTGGATTGTTAACGACTCCCGCGCACAGTTCGTTATCGGCAAATAATTGAGCACAATTAGTAAGCATTCAGGCGCTGCCATCTAAGCAAAGCTTTGCTGCGCTTTTTCCACAAAAATCCATTTAAGTAATAAGTACAAAGTGGTTAGCGTGAAACCTCGCCTGATTAGTCCCCATGTACTTGCCACAAAACGAAATGGGTGAAATGCAAGAAACCTCAACTCATTCACGGACCACAAGAATAAGCGTAGCAAACATTATGTGAATTATGAGGAAAATGTTGGCCACAAATCACCTGCTGCACTGTCCATATTTCTCATTCAAAATAGCTCAGTCGCTTTATGATGAAGGAAATGGCAAAATCTGTTTGAAAATTGGATGAAAAGTCAGTCACGTTTTACTCCACTTTTCGCGGCTTAGCAGCCTTCATTAGTCAGCTAATATTTGTAAAGCTCGAGCGCCATCAGCCACACCTCAACCCGTTACACACATCCACTGATGACTGGATTTCCATTCAAGTCATGCGCCACTGTGCCACTCTGCCGGTGAAGCGGAAAAATGCGGACTAACTCCGGGGTGAAACGAAACAAAAAAAAGCGCAAATAAAAAGTGGGAAAAGGTTCGAAACTGAAATTGTACCGAGTATTCAGACACCTCCCAGTCTGCAGTGAGCAGCAGCATTGCTAGTTTGTTGCAATTGCAAGCGAGTGCCGGCGTAAACTAGATATAGGTAGTGGGCCGCGGCATTCGACTCGGAAGTGGACGTTTTTCACGGCTTATCAGTTAAATGGCATTTTTGGTCAAAACGAGCCCACTACCAACCTGCCCACTAACCCACCTAAATACTCGTGTTGTACCTAATTCCGCTTGCCCATTTGCTTTTTGTTGGTATTTGTGTGATCGCGAGTGATTTAATGCGGTCTAAAGCGCTTGATTAACTACACTTCCAAGCACACACACACACACACACAAAAAGGTGGCCTCAGAGATAGAAATTGTTAGAATTGGTGTCGACCCAGTTTGTTCAGCTGTGTAAGCGCAATTTGCATAATAATAGCGATAATCAACTGAGCCTCGAATGGTAGTTGTTGTTATTGTATGAAATATAGCCATACTTTCGGGTATGTGGGTTACAACTGGCCGCTGTTGTGGTCACAATGCGCTTGCAAGCAGCAATTGTTATAGAAACCAGCTGATAGTATTTGTATTTGATTGTATGCTGTACATGTATGTGTGTATGTGGATTATTATGTAGGCTTTCCATCATCTATTCAATCAAATAATTCACCTGCTCTATTTGCTCTGTCGCAGCTATTTGCGGGTGCTGTAGGTAGACGAGAATATTGCTTTTCAGTCTTCCCAGTTAACCAATTTGGGAAAACAATCGGTGAAGCATCCAAAATAAGCATATTTTGGGTTATAATAATCTATTTTTCTTTGTAATGCGTTTCGTTGTTAACCCACTCTAATGTCAGAATATATCAAATGTAATTAAAGAAGTTTTTAAGAGATTTAGTCTCACAGACCGACCAGGTATTCACCATGCGCCAAATCTTGGAAAATACCCGTGAAAAGAGAATCGACACACATTTCTTCGTCGATTTCAAAGCTGCTTTTGACAGCACATGCGACTTCTTCATTCTGCAGCTGGAGAAAATTATTCGAGCTGCAGAACTTAATCGAGCAGGTACAATCCTCTATATGAGTGTACAGCTGTTGGCGTATGCCGATGATATTGATATCAATGGCCTCAACAACCGCGCCGTTAGTTCTGCGTTCTCCAGACAGGATAAAGAAGCAAAGCAAATGGGTCCGGTGCAGTGAACGAGGGCAAGATGAAATATCTCCTGTCATCAAACAAAGAGTCGTCGTACCCGCAGCTTGGTTCTCACTTTACCGTTGACAGTCATAACTTCGAACTTGTAGATAATTTCGTCTAACTTGGAACACGCATTAACAGCAACAACAATGTCAGCTTCGAAATGCAACGCAGGATTACTCTTGCCAACAGGTGCTTGTGCGTACTAAGTAGAATATCGACTGAATCCATTACATTTTTGAGCACTCAAAACAACAATTTGATGAGTAACCCACCGCAAAATCCAGACTTGGTCACCAAATGATTTCTTTCCATTCCTGTGCTTCGAAAATTGGTTCAAACGCTTGCATAAACTCTCCCTGCGATAGTTGTTTATGGTCCCTATGTAGAACTTCCCAGGACAATACAGATAATTTCACGTTTTGGGCCGGTCGATTGGCCACCAAGATCGTGTGATATCACCTTAGGAAACCCTGAAATGGATCACCTTATCCGAATATGATTTTATAACTTGATTAATGACAAGCAATTGTAGACTTCACTATAGGAGCTACTACTTTTATGTTTTTTTTTTCTATTTCATTCCTTTATCTTCAATTTCTCTCCACAATGAATATTGAGGATTTTACCTTCAACAGTTGTTCTCCCATACATCCCAATACGGTTGTGATTACCTCACATGTTTTGAGCTATATCTTCGTGCATTCATTTTTCTATTATCAAGCAACTATTTTATGATTGCATAAACGTCTTTGGTTTTGTGGCACATATCGAGATTTCATGCAAATTCGTTGCATCCCAATTTACTAGCGATTTGTTGCTGTTCTGTGGCAAAACCAAGTTTTTAAGCACATTTTCTATTTATTAAAGATTTTTATGACTTTTCTGTTGTTATTGTTGCGGTTGTTGTGTGAGTGATGAGTGTTATTTCTCCATTAGTTGACCTGCATTAGTTAAATGTTATTTATTGCTCAAGCACTTGCCTGCATGAATGACTGACGAACACACACACTCACACCGCTGTATGTACATATGGCTGCTTCTGTATGGTCTACCGTGATTCTAGCAACCAGTCAGCGCCACTCTTTCGCTTGCAACAATTTGTGTGCTCCACATCATTTACGAGTGTGTTTAATGCTTTCTTCTTTATGGCAGCTGTCATACTGCTGCCGTTTGCTCCCATTAACTGGGCTCACACACACATACACATACGAGCTGATTTGTTTATTTATTTTTGTATGTGTGTGCGTGTTAGTGGTCATGTCTGCACAATACGAGTACCTTCATTTCTCATCTGCCACATTTGTGCTTACGTACAGATTTCTGACAAGTTCTGGTGAAGTTGTTGCAGTTAGCATAATCTTTCTTAGTTTCGGGCTTTTCATTTACAACTTTTTAGTTGCTGCAACAAACTTTTATTTGTTTGTTCGAGTTATGGGTTATAATGTATTATACTTGTATTTTGCTTTACGTGCTGACATTTGGTTAGTTTCTGTCAGTTTAGCATATCGCGCTGTTTTGTGGTTGTTTCACTTCACTTGTGACATGTTACTGTTAACTGCACGTGACAAGTACTTAATGCTGTTCATTTCGGTACCATTCAGCTCCCAGTTGGCGACTGTCATAATTTTCTTTCAATTTAGCTTTATTATGTTTCTCGGAAAGCGCCGAGATTTTCAGCGCAGTCGCTGTATAAGAGCGGCGGCGCCAAAGTGGGTGACTGCAGACATTCCCCTTTTCGTCGTTTTGTTTACGATAATCGCTCGCTGCTTTTGTTTTGATAATTGTTTTCCGAAGAAATTGATAAGCCGCAAATTGGGTTAAAAGTGGCACAGACTCTTACTTGAGAGATCTCACAGCAAGTGAAGATTTATTGCTGTAGCTTCTTTAAATTTTTTGTTGAGATTAAAAAAAAATGTTTTTACATATTGTATTTATAAGCGCTGCAGTGAGGCCTAGAAGTACATTGATGCATTTTGGACTAACCCCAGACTAGTTTATTTCTTACCAAAATCTAACAATCTAGTTTAAATATCGAATTGAAACTTTGCACATCTTCTTTTCGCCCTAAAAAGCTGCTCATTTGTCGGAATTGCTCTTATCGGATTATTATAGCATATACATATGTAGTTGTCATACAAACTAATCAATCAAGATCAAGATAAACATATTTTTCATACCTTTTTTTGTTATAAAAAATGCATTTATGAAGGGTATTATAACTTCTTGTTTTTGCTTCAAAAAACTTCAATAAAATATTTAAAAATTCCACATTCATTTTCGAACGATATTTGCTGTATTACTGTGGGAAAAAAATAGTAAGACTTTTTATTCAAAAACAAACATTTCGTCGAACAAGTGTTTTTGATTGGTACAAATTATTCAAATACGATCGAGAACGCGTTAACTGATGATCAACACGTCAATAAAATAAAAGAATTTATGCTTGAGAATCGAAGGTTAATAGACATGGATCTTACTAGCATCGTTGGATATCGGAAGATTCAGTGAAAACTATTTTAAAGGATCCTTTGGGTTTAAGAAAATTGAAAGCACGATTGGTTTCAAAATCATAATAAAGAAAATCGTCAAAAATCAAATTCTTTCGAAAAACGGCGTCGCGTTAACGTCTGTGAAACAATGCTTTCCGACTATCAGGATATCATGAAACGAATTATTACTGGCAATGACTTTTGAATCTATGCTCACGACACGGAAACGGACGATTAGTCGGCGGAATATGTGGAATATCGTGGCAAAGGTGAACCGAAACTCAAAAAACCACGTCAAAGCAGGTCAAAAACCAAGGTTGTATTGACAGTTTTCTTCGATTATCGTGGGGTGGTGCATTACTAATTTATTGTAAAAGGCCAAACTGTCAACAAGGAATACTATTTGAGTATACACTCATATAACTGGTTGTATATTCGGTATTATATCTGAAAACATTTAAATTTTTTTTTTGATGATACTTTGTTTCGCCTTTTAGGTGACGATATGCACATTCATATATGCTATACATACAGTACATACATACTACATGCAACAAATAGCAAAAATGTCGCTAAAGCCGCCTATAATATTCTGTCATGAATGAATCGATTTTATCGGCTTTCCAACTGCTCTCATGCGAATAGCGGAAATAAGTCGAAGCGCGAGCATAAAATAAAATATAAAGACTAAATTTAATCGCTTTGAAATTAAGGCTTTTTGTATTATTTTTAATTGTTGCATGCTGCGATAAAAGAGAGATACACAAGTACATGGATGTAAATATACATATACATATATGTATATAGAATAAAAAATAAATATAAGTAATATTTAAATGTAATTATTTTCATATGAAATCAAAGCAGGCATTAACAGGCAGCGGCAACAGTAGCGAAAAGCAAAAGGGCATTATAAAATGATAATAATAAATATAAATGAAATCTGCGAACTATATAACACTAATCGCGAGCAAATGAATGGACGCTTAAATGAGTGAATGAATTAAGTGGCGAGACCATAAACTTCAATAATCGCAACTGAGCGATCTAATGTCATTAAAATCGTACAAGGTTATGCCGACGCAAGTAGCTGGCTTGGCGAAGACAGACGGAAAAGGCCAAAGAGGGACCGCCAGCCGCCAAGCAACTACACACACACACAGATGCGCGATAAAACTCATTTAAGCAGAGTTGGCTTGATACTTGCATAAATATATATACAATATATATAATATTTAGCTCAGCTGTGTATATGTATAACACTTAATTGTCGCTAAAGCTGACAAATATGTGAACGACAAGTGCAGCAGTCAGCAAGAAACCGCTTATAAAATATAGACATGGCAAAAAGCTTCGCGCTGCAGAAAAAAACGGACAAAAACTGCATGAAAACTCGCTGGCTTTGTGGCTAAAATTGTACACATGTGCATGTAAGTGAGTATGTGTGTGTGTATGTGAGTAAATACAAAAGTTACAAAGTCATTCGCCGCAGCCGTTGTCGGGCACTTTGACACCAACACTTTGGTGGCAAATTTGCACAGCAACAAAGTGTGCAAAAGAACAGCCAACCATAAGCACACACACCTACAAGTATGTAAGTATATATGTACATATGTACAGCAGGCGCGCAAGAATGGCGAACGCAAATATTGACGCGAATAAAAGAAAACTGAAAACTAAAGACAATAATCATTGCGTCGCAGCCAGTCAGTTAGAGTGTCAGTGGCGGCGCAGAGCGCGTTGAAGTGGCCGTGTGTGGCGGTGCGCTGTACACCTGTTGGCTTGACAATTTGCCAAGCGCAGAGATTAATAATTTTTTACACATAAATAGTAATTTTTTGCTGGTAAGTCACTCGTTCGTTTGCATGTGTGTGTGTATGCGTGTAGGCTATGAAGCAGTTTGGCAGAAATTCGCTGCGGCAAATAAATAAATGTTGCCCAAGAGAACATAAATATTGATATGTATGTGTGTGTGTTTTTGTTGCTACATATATTACTTAATTAGAATTTTAGAGCAATTAATCGGTGGCGCAACTGCGCTATTAGTCTAATAGTATAATAGCGCTCGGCGGTGAACGTAGGTGAACACGTTCCACTATTTAAAGTAATTATAAGCAGCAAATAAAATGCAACATATGTATGTATATACATATCTATATAATTTAAAAAGACCATAGAGTATGAATATGTAATTATAAAGCGTGTTTGATTTTTTGAATATAAGTATATTTGTGGGTTCAACGTATTATGTAAATACAAAAAGTTAAAAATGTTCAGCTTTAATTGGTCAGTTTATATGACAGCTATATGCTATATAGCGATCCGATCTACACAATTTATTTGGATATTGTGGCATTGCCTTAAGCAATAATCCGTGCAAAATTTCTCGAAGATATCTCGTCAAATAAAAAAGTTTTCCTTCAAAGACCTTGATTTTGATCATTCAGTTCGTATGGCAGCTATATGCTATGGTGCTTCGATATTGTTATATTTTTCTGAGATTACATATTTACCTTGGATAATAACTCATGCCGAATTTCGTTGCGATATCTTGCGAAATACAAAAAATTTCCATACAAAGACTTGATTTTGAACATTCAGTTTGTATGGCAGCTATGAGCAACAGTACTCCGGTATCGGCGGTTCCGACACCTGAGCAGCTTCTTAGAGCGAAAAGAACGTGCGCAAAATTTCAGTGAGATATCTAAAAACTGTGGGACTACTTCAGCTATATACATACATAAGTACATACAGTGAAATTCCTCATGTTTTTGTCCGGCTAAGAGAGATGTCAACATATGGAAGCGTGGCAAAAACCTGTGTTTCAAATGTATTTTTTGAGCCAGATGCTGCAACTCAGAACTATATCGAACCAAAAAATGCTAACCCGTGTCATGAAGGAGTGAATAAATATTAATCCGCAAGCCAGACCAGGGCAGCTCAAATCAATTTTTTTCCGAGATCATTTTGCGCATTGTTCATAAAAATGTCTCAAAACTCCACATTATTGTATTAATAAGAATTTAAAAACATCCGGACCTTCAAATTATACACAATTACCTTCACATCGTTTGGTATTATTATTATTATTATTTTATGATATCTTGTCCGGTTAATGGAGATAATTTGTACGAAATATTACCAAAATCTTATCCGTGTATGGTCATTGGAACATTTTCATGTCTGGTGATAGGAATTGGTTTTGTATGAAAATATTAATGAAAATTTTGTGTTCATTTGTCCGGTTAATGGAGGTGATTTTTTTACTAAAAATTATTTTCAAAAATTTTTTTTTCTAAAATTAGAAAAAATCAAAGTATGGCTCAACACTAATCTTTACTTCAAATTTTTATGAAATCGACAAATCTGCGAATATTTCCATGAAATTTGTAGCACTTGAAAGCTGAACGCTTGCGCAATAACAAATTTATTTGCACAAAATAGGATTGCATATAAAAATATTTAAAATTATGCATAATAAAAAAACTAAAAGAGCTTAGCTCGCCCACTTTCAACGAGAACTATGGAGTTTTTAAAGCAAATGCAATAATTATTTCACAAAATGTAGCAAAAAGCTTTTAAATTAGTTTAATGTAAGAATTGAAATTTGAAAATTTTTTCAAAATTCTCGAAAAAAATTCACGATTTTCACGCTAAAAATGTGAGTCTTTCACCAACGGTACAAGTGTAGCGGCTAATATTTTACAATTACAACTTTTAAACTTTCCAAAAAATGCGTAGCTACCCATATTCATAAACATATGAACATATATACATACATACTATACATACCATATATATAAGTATATGGATGTATGTACTACATAAGTGCGTTGATAGTTCATCAGCTGCTCGCTGTTGACAGTAAAAGCGGCGCAATTTAATTACAATGTCGATGTATGAGTTGTTTTAACATACATACAAACACACATACATGCATACCCGCATACATGCACATATTCAAGCATATTCAAACATATTTACAAACATGCATACATTCACGCATATGTGTGTTAAGAGTTTCTGCGTTGTAGCGCTGCTTAAAATGTCTTCAAGTGGCTTTAAATTAAAGTCAGCGCGTAGCCGACGTTTACGGTAAATTCGCTTAATTGCGAGCAATAACAGCATTAAATGTGAATTGAAGCGAATGAAAAGCAATCAAGCAAAGAATTTGAGCAACTAAATAGCTATGTACTTGTACATATGTATACATATATCTGTGTATGTATGTGCGTGCAAAGTAACTATAACCAGTAGCATTTGGCCAACAGCTGGTCACTTGAGTTCACAAGCATGTTGTGTTCGAAAATAAAAGTTTTTTAAGCCCATATTTAGTTATATGGACAAAAATATAATACTTGTGCGTACACTCAAACATACATACATTTATATACAAACATGTATGTACATGGACTTGCTCAACGCCTACGTTGGCATGCAGACATGTGGTTACACTTACACTGTAGTTGGTAGAAAAGTGTAAATATGCATGTATGTACATATGTATTAGTCCGCCTTAAAGCTTGTGCGAAATTAGTGGAGCATATGTTGCACTTGTTGCAAGTAGACATGCTTTTCGATATTTTAATCTCTAAAATATTCATGCAAATATTCATTGATTTGGATACTATACTCGTACATGCATACATTCATATCGTCTCCTAAAATGCAAAATAGCGTAACATCACTTTTAATAAGTTTACAGACGAAGGACAAGTGATATAATAGAAACCACTAATATTGAAACCAAATTTGAGTTTTGGTTATAAAATGGTTATATATTGGTTATCATACAATTAAAGTTTTCGTTATAAAATGGTTACTTATTGGTTATTATTATATCTGAAAACGATTTTCAATTTTTTTTTTGATGATATGTGGTTCTGCATTTCAGGTGACGATATACTACAGTAAATTTGGCTTAAGGGCTGAAAAGAGTTGCATTATCTGCCGTTAGCACTCTAGCTGGCAAATTTTGTGGCATTTGCACAAATTATTATTTATGATCTATAAAGTAAACACCTACATAAACAGCTAGCTCCATTATCTATTGCAAATGACCCTTTATTTGCACAATAACTGTTTATGAGTCCATACATTTTTGGCACCTGACGGTTTCGTCTCGCTTTTTTGTGCAAATAATATTTAATTTATGACAGATAGTGGATGAGTGCGTTGAGTTGTCATTAAATACAACACATGCGCGTGTTCACATAGTCTATACTAAATGCGAATTGACTAAATTATTTTTGTGCTGTGGCGTCCAGAAGTTCGACTTTTTGCGACAGCTTTACAGTCATGTGTCGAAAAATAGTTTTTGAAGGGTAGATAAGCACTCTTGCAGGCCAATTGAATTGATGAAAAATCCACAAATAAATATTTGTTAGACTCTGATTCAATGTCAATAAAGAAAATAACAAGCAAGTTGATTGATTGAATTAGCAGCAAAAATCAAATAGCGAATTCTTGGCACCAGTTGCTGATTCATACAAGAAATCACCGCTATTTGGAAACTTATTTACTTTTACATACTCGTAAACATAAATATAGGTAGTCGAAAAAGTATTTTCGTATTTCTTATCAAACTTCAACTTATTTATTTTTTTATATGTACGAATATAATAAACTTCAATGAACAAAATATATACCACTTTGTTCGACCACTTTTTACAATTTTTCCGCTAGAGACATTACTCCGTCAGTGTAAAAATTTTCTGACCTCTTGGCGAAAAACAGGCAACAGGTAATTTTCTTGATGCCACCTTTACTCCATTAAAGGAGTTCTGCATTGCACCGAAACAAAGCGCAAAGTCAGGGCTATATGGTGGATGCATCAAAACTTCCCAGTCAAGCCCTCCCAGTTTTTGCTGAGTCATCAAAGAAGTATGTGGTCTAGCGTTGTCCTGATGGAAGACGAAGCTCTTTCTGTTCTGGCCGTTTCGATTGGTTGCTTTAATCTCATTTGTTGTTAACAGTAAAATACAGAATTAATCGTTCGACCAGGCTAGAGCAGCTCATAGTGGATGATTCCTTTCCAATCCCACCAAACACTCAGCATAACCTTTTGAGGCGTCAATCCTGACTTTACGATCATTTGATGAACTTCACCACGCTTGGACCATGATCTTTTTGGCCCAATATTGCTGTATTTGATCCAATTTTCGTCTCCTGTTAGCATTCGCTTCGGAAATGGTTTGATTTCATATCGTTTCAGCAAAGAATTGCAGATGTGAATTCAGTCTATTAAAATTTTCACAGACAATTCATGTGGTACCCAAACATCGAGCTTCTTTTTTTAGCCAGCCTGTTGGTACTCGTATGACATAATGTGATTGGTAGCACTGGAGATATGTATACGACTGCACGATTTGGCTATGTATGCCTGCCCTTCTGCCCTTTTTTTATTTTAGGAAATAACTTCAAGAAATTTGGCATGGGTTATTATCTCAAGCAAACTCCAAAGAAATTGTTCTGATCAGATCACTATAGCATATGTATAAGTGGCAATCGAGATCAAGTTCTTGTGAGGAATATTTTATTGTTTTTTTTTATTTGCTCTTTATTTTGCTTAAACTCAAAATACTTAATGCTTTTGCGCTGTGGGGAAGCCTATTTAAATGTGGAATTATTTTTCCCATGACGAACGGTAAAAAAAATCGCAATAGGTACATATGAACCACATATCTTTATACATACATACATGGTATATTTTATCTGTTTTCCATAAGCATATGTATGTATTCTTATACATATAGCAAGTAGACTGATATTTGAGCTTAAGCCGCCTAGTTCTTTTAAAAGTCAAATGTCTATACTCAGCTTCGTGTATCTTATTCGCAAGCCACAAATTCACTTTTACATGTGTACATACATATACATTCACATACGTATGGCTAAAATATGAACCAATTTTTTTGCAATAAATCACGGCGCGCATTTTACTTTTCACGCAAACCATTCTAAGCAGCAAAAACTAATTGGCTGACTAATTTTGTACCAAATAAGCGCAATAATTGGCGAGCCGCTGCGGTGTGTTGGTAGAGGAAGCGAAAATGGAGTAATTCGCAATGAAAAGTAAAGCATTAAAAACGAAACTCAAGGCGCAAGAACTATGTCGAGAAAAAAAAATCCGAAAATCAAAGCAAATCACCAACACAATTTCAAAAGCGGCCAACGGCCTCGCCAACAGCGTCAGAACGTGCAACCGACCGCACGCGCGCTTTTAAGCCCTGGCTTAAAGATGGCTTGAGACACAGTCGCGCTAGTTAAAAGGTAAAGCGCCTAAAGATAGCTCCAAGTAACGCGCCGCGGCAGAGCAGTGGACTGCGCCTGTGACGCTTCAATGCACGTGCGCAAACGCGACCGATTTGCGCATATTAGGGGCCTTTAGACATGCTCACGGCCATAAATTTATGTGCAGCAAGCATACACAGATTGTTGTTGCACTGTAGTTCTTTTAGTTTACATTTACATTTTAATGTTATAATTAGTCACATTAATTAAGGCATTTAATTATGTATGAAAGCAATTTGGTTGGCATGTGGGCCAAGAGCCAATGATCCAGTTTGAGTATTACAAAATTGCTCTGTAGAAATATTTACCTCGAATTGTTGTGTTGTTGTTGTTGCCGTTGAGGGTTAACAATTTTTCAGCTGCTTGTTGAACGAGCCTTTACACGGCAACACACAATCGCTATGTTGCAAAATGTTGCTGTCGAGGAATGTTCACCAACACTAGTCCACCAATCAAAAATATCTCTCAAATCACTTAATGAATTTCTAAGCCACTTTAATATTTTTCACCTTGGCGTATGACCGCTAAGTAATTAAAAACAACGCACACACACACACAAGTTGCTTGTGATTTATACAAAATTACAATTTTATGCAACTTTCTGTCATATTTTACACCGATTTTATCACTTTCAATTAGCAGCCCATCAGCGTCTATGAATTGCTTGCACAGTCATTTTGTTGTTGTTGTTATTCAAGCAGCTATCAGCTCAATTTGTTTATTACACTGCACTGCTTTGAACGCTTTGTTGTTGTGCCCAACGCGAGAACCTTCAAGTCAGCACCTTTTGCTCGCTTGTCACTTCCACCGAGTCCGCTGCTTAATTCAGGCACACACGCGCACACACATGCACTTGCTGAATTCTTCACTTTTGTAAACAAATTTAATTTTTGTAATTTAATTTATTTTTGTTTTTTTGTATGTTTTTATTTTCAATTTCTTATCAGCGAAACGTCACTTTGTCTTGTCATTTATCCACAACCACTTATGTGCACCTTTTTGCCATTTTTAGCCGGTTGACTTCGTTAAAACGCGCGCGCGCCACTGAAACACACGTGCTACTCAGTTGACTCCACTTTCACGAATAAAATCAGATGGCACTCAGCGGCACTAGGTTGGCGCTCTCGCGCTCCCGCCGTAGTGGAGCGAACATGAGTGCGTGAGTGTTGTTGGGAGCATGAGTGTGATGGCAGTGTTGCCGCTTTGGAATGGGTATTAATTTTTCCCATACATAGAGTGGCCTTCCATTTGCTAGTTCCCATTTGAAACTTGTTGCTTTGTGCTTCATTTGTTCAGAATATGATAGAGAAATGAAGGTCGATTCAACTGGAGATGCTTCCGATTTACATTGAACGGGAGTTGCTTCGGAAACAGGTGTTTTTATTAGCATTCAGGTTAATGCAGGCTTTTACTTTAAGGTGATATAATATTCAATGAAAAGCGAGATTTTATGACCCTATTTGTTCAATTAAACAATTTTTTTTTTTGGTCTGATCAAAAGTCGAGTTTTGGTAGGCCAAAAACGACACAAATTTGAGGTAAAATTCAACTTTTTTGGAACGCTTCCATTTTGTTAATTTTAAAATTTTTTAAATTGACATATATTCTCCACGACAAATAAAGAATTATGCAATATATAGTTATAACTAAATTTAGCGCAGCTGCTTTTTATACTCGCTAATGGAGTTAACATAAATTATTAACTTGTTTATTCTCTCATTCATTTCAGTTTCGTAAAAATTCCCTGAATTTTATAAAAATGCAACACTGTCTAATTTCGCTCCGATATCCCCAACACGCTCCAAGAAGCCGACTGCAATAAAGTTTCGTTGTTTGCAACGAGCATGCAACAAGTTGTATTATGTTTGAAGCAACAACAAGAATTTGCGACACCTGTTGCTTGGTAAAATGTGGTTGTGTGTGCCTTGAACGAAAGTAAACATGCCAAAATTTGCATTGCAATGAAAGAGGAGGGAACAGGTGAATATTGCAGTTAGCAGACAGGAGAGGAGTTGAGCTGAGCAAAATGGGTTCAGCAACATTTACATATATGTACATATGTATGTTCAAAGATAAATAGGGTGTTAATACAACCCCATGAAACTTTTTTAAGAGCACTCTTAGTTTTGCGTCAGATCAACAAAAATCGTTTTTAAACCGTAAAATGTCAACCACCACCCTCTCTTTACTCTTCCTGATCTGTGATCGACGTAAATTATTTTTACTTTCATTTTCATTATTTTTCGTCGTTTCCAACGGGTTTCAACTTAATTTGATTTTTTTGTTTTCTAAAATTATCTATGCCTAGTGTATGAAGATAGTTGAGCTGTTTAGGGTATTAAAATTTAAGAATAATTTGCTAGAATAAACATATATGTATGTATATAATATGTAGATATACATATTTACATATCTAAATTTTATTTCAATGTACTTAAATATTAGACTTCTTTGGCTGTGTAACGCCTACACCGAGTTTAATTAAGTCTTTAGTGTAGACATCATTAAAAGGCTACACGGCCGACATAAAAGATACAATAAGCCACTACGAAAACGTTAGTATGTATATTCAAATATAGATAATAAACTACTATGAAAACTAATAATTATACAAAAAATATATGCATGTATATTAGGGTGGGTCAAGTTTGTTTTTTTTTTTCAATTGGTACTCTGAAAAATTGGATGTTAGACATGCTTAAGAAAGTCTCTCCAAGTAAGTATTGTACTGGGAAGGTCCTCCACCGCACAGTTTTTTATTTTTATTTTTATTTTTATTTTTTCTTATTATCAGATAGAAAAATCATAACTCGCTTTCAACTATTTGAAAACAAAAAATTGTTTAAATTAAATTTTGTAGAATTTTAGAAGAACAGTAAATTTCCTACAAATCTATATATTTTCCGAATTTTAATATTTTTTTCGTTAAGTTATAAAATTAAAAAAATATATATATATATTTTTATATAAAATAAACACAATTTTACTTTTAATGTCTTTTAAACGGTTAGGCTTACGAAACAATCTTTGGAGACCATTTTTTAAAGCTTTCAACTTTCTATAAAATCCATGAAATTAAATATTTTTTCAGATAGTTGGAAGCGAAATAACAATTTTTTTTATCAAGCAATAAGAAAAAAGTCATAATAAACCGTTAGACGCCGGACTATCCCGCTACGATTAAGAGTTCGTACCTGAAAGGACTTTTTAAAAGTGTCTACCAACCGCTTCTTCATTGGTGGAAATGGAATGGAAAAAGAAGCAAATTAATTTTTTTTTTACCCACCCTAATGTATACTCCCCACACAACCACACACAATGAAGCAATATAATAACTATACAAATATAATGACTATTTAATAACAATGCGTGAATTTTCAATTTCCGAAGACAATGTAAATCTTTGCAAAATTTATACTCCTACTAGACGCGGCTTTTTGCCAAATTCTTTACAATATTTCTGACTGAGCAGCAACTAACTAATTAATGACTTGTGTTTGTCGAATTTGGCATACGAAATAGTTTTCGACAAAGTTGTTAAGCTGGTTTTTTCGCTTGGACCGCTTAATGAAATTCTTGCGGTGGCAGTTTGTATACAACGTCGACCATAAGCAGCGCCTATCAGAGCACCAAATGCGGTTGACCATAAAAGTGATAGCAACAAAAGATATTTTTAAGCTGTATGTGTGCACGCTGGTGCCTTGGCAGCAACATTAGTGGGTGCTTATAAGCGTACAAGTATCGGTAAACTGTGCTTAAGACGTTTTAATTACACACAGGCCAACTGCTGACAGCCGATCAGGAAAAAGTAGAAGGCTTGTAGGCGTTCCGGACATTAGCGGCTGGCGAATTTTTGGCGTTTTTGACGCTCGCTATTATTTAACATTTGATCCGCTTTAAATGCCAAGCCAAATTGGACAGAATTTATGTAAGATTATATGCTGGCACAGAAGTCTGTGTATATATAACTATAATTGGCATTTCCATATATTTATTGGCGCTCACTGCGTCGATTACTATTAATATGTGCTCGCTTTGAATTAAATTTATTTAGTAAATATATATGTAGTGTTATATATGTATAGATTTGCATATGTATGTGCGAGTGAAACGAATCCATATATGCACACAAGTTATAAACAATAATAATTTCTATCATAAATCAACATTAGCCGGCGCTAATTAGCGGTTGTTGCTTTTAATATGATTATTAATTTGCATTCAAGTGGTTCGACATTTGCTCGCTCGCTGACTGGCGGTTCGAACACTAATCTGCCGACTAATCCGGCTGCAGCAGTGTCTTTCACTCAATAATTAGCAGCTTTGCGCTTCAAAATGACAAGCTTTACACAAAATTATTTTTCTTTAAAAATGAAAAAAAAATAAATATAAAATATTCGAAAACATTCGATAGAGTCACAAACCGAGTGCTCTGAAAGGCATAAACTCGACAAAGTAGCTTGCGTGTAAAGTTATTAATTAATGCAAAAAAGACAAATGACTTGCCGTCTGCTTAGGCCTCACTCAGATTGTGTGGCATAAATTAAATTTATAATATATTGAGTTAATAAAGCAATTATGAGTATTTTGGAATAAAAGATGATTTTCATTTAAGCATTTGACTTTATGTAACTAACACCTGGTGATTGTTATCAAGCCTCTACTCATTGTGGAAAATACTCGTATGTTTGCTTGCTCATTCACGTGACCGAAGTGAAGACTGATGGTAAATATTTTCAGTTACGGCTGAAAAAAGTATTTCGATAGCTTTGCTAACAGAGGCATATCTAAATACTTAATTTCAGCGAAGAACGAATAACTTTCTTACTAAAGGCATCAAAATATTGCGTAGTCGAAAAAGTATTTTCGTATTTTGTCAATAGATTTCATTGCAGTCTCATTCTTCAATGCTAGCAATCACATTGTGTCACACCATATATCTAGTGTAGGAAAGGTGAGACTTTAAACTTTATGTATAAAAAAAAATTAAATTCGGTTGAGGTGGAAAAAAGTTACAGCTGTTCAAAAATGAGAGAAAATAATGAAGAAATACTCGTACAGCAATATTTTGAAATTTTTGTTTATAAAAGGGAAGAATGCCCTGCTAGCCACCAATGAAACACTTATTCTTAACGGCAGTCTCTTGCAGCTCTCTATTTTCAAGGGTCCCTGTTGAAGCTTGCTGCTCTCAACTATACTTTACTACAGTTCAATCAGCCTTGTTGTGCTTCAAACAAATTCTACGAATTATGCCAGATGGTGGTGCACAGACTAGGCCAGTAGTCTTCAATATACAAATGTATGGAAAGGGAGAAGAAATATTTTTCAACTACTCGTAAATAAAAGGTGTCTCCAATCAATCTGTGGAACTGTCGGTATTTGAGAATTTCTTCAAAATTTGCATAACTGTTTGCATGCAACAACAGCGCAGCTAGAATACAAAACAAGTTGCCGCTTGATGTGATGAAGGGACGCACAGGTGGGCCATACACGTACACATATATGGTTATGTAGCTAAATAGGCATACTCAAATGGAAGACAAGTAGGTATGTGAAAATTACTAAATGAAGTTGTATTTATAAGGCATGTTTGAAAATACCCAGTAGGAAATAGAGTGAACGATTTTTGTGTGGAACCGCGCGATATATATATTTTAGGTAAGAAATCAAAATAATGGCATACTGCCGTATTTATGTCTTGTATGTATGTAGTAAATTAACTTTGCCACTAAGTCTGTCACATCCAGAAGGAATGACGAACTAGTCGCTCAGTTTTTGAGTTATCAAGCTGAAATTTTGCACACGTTCTTTTCTCCCAATAAAGCTGCTTATTTGACGGAATCGTCTTTATAGCACCACTATAGCATATTGCTGCCATACAAACTGAACGAACCGAATCTATTGCTTATGAGGAAAACTTTTTCATTTGATAAGATATCTTCAAGAAATTTAGCATAGGTTATTTTCCAAGGCAAATATGTAATCTGAGAAAAAATATTCAGATCGGATCACCTTAGCATATAGCTGCCATACAAACTGTTTGGTTAAAATCAAGTGCTTGTATGGAAAACTTTTTCATTTTACGAGATATTCTTGAGAAATTTAGGGTGGATTATTTTCCAAGGCAAACACGTAATCTCCGAAAAAATTATTCAGATCGGATCACTATAACATATAGCTCTCATACAAACTGAAAAATCAGAATCAAGAAATTTGGTATGAAAAACTTTTTAATTTGAGAAAATATCTTCAGAAGTGAAATATTTCCTACCGGGAATCTACAATGCTAAAGTTTAAATGAACATCTAAATATGTACGCATGTAATTATGCGCAAATAATTGTAGATATATGAGTATGTTTGTATGACTGTCAGGGGCTGCGTGTGCATCGCATTTATGAGTAATATTGTCAATAGTTGCGGCTTCAAATAACAAATACTTTGGCAGCGTGGCAGCAAAACTTATTGAAGTGACTGCAGCTGAAGCCCCAACTGTCTGAGCTGGCGCATGTGGCAAGCGCTTATGTGCGGCGCGGCCATGCCTTCATACAAATATGCACTTATGTCAAGATATTTGAGTTGAGTGCGTGTGTATGTGGCACTTAAAAGTACGCAAAACGCATTCAGGTGATGAGCAGCACTTTGCCGCACTTCTTTCATAAGCAAAGAGGGGTCGGCTCTTATGTTGGGCGGCGAATTGCCTCCTAACGACGCTGCAGTAGGTAAAGTAACATACATGCAACTACACTTACAGACATACACAAACACATTCAGATGTGCTTTTATGCAGGTGTGTTTGTGTGCGCTCGCTTATGTAACTGTATGTGAGTGTGTGCGCGTACTTTGGCTGCGCGCCAAGCACTGAAGTATGAAAAAACAAATACGCAAGTCAAGTAATGCACGCTTTTTACGCACACACACATACAAATATATACAAAAAAACATATAGTGTGTGTGTATGAGCTTGAAGGTACTTGTGCAAGAATGAGTTTGAAGAAAACAAAGCTAAGATGACAGTTGCTTTGGTTTGTGTATAAAAAACAGGCATAAGCATAGGCATGTGCGTGTGTGTGTGTAGGTATGCGCGCATACAAGTAAGTGAGTAAGACACAAAAGAATTTCCATCAATAAAGTCAATACACTCACTCTGCTGGTGCTGCTCAAAGCACCGCTCGGCTATTTTTTGCCGCTGCTCGCTTTGGCGCTCCATTGTGACTTTGATGAAGAAGAATGACTGCAGTCATGCTTTGCAAGCGTTAAAGAGCCATTTCACATGCGCGTACTTATGACTTTGTATGTGCATATGTGTGTGTGTGCAATGCCGCATTGGAAATGTAGAAAGTAACTGCCGCATTGATGCAACTCCGCATAATACCCACTGACAATATGAGGTAAATGATGATGACTCGATGATGTAATGCACTTACGAGCGACACGCATCTTTTTTTCAATAATGCAACGGACATACGTACTCATCTTGTTGTAGATCTTGTGCGGAGACAAGCGTTCTAAGCTATTATCGGCCGACCTCTGCGCGTATTTAGCCTTTGCTTGGCCACTGCTTGTACGCCAGCTGCGTTTTTACACTATTACAGTTTAACAGTTTAATAAACATTACGTATAAAAAATATTTACGCACACATACTCACAGAAATTTTGTTGCATTTAGAAAGGTGCTGCAATCAGCTTTTGCTTTCTCATTAAGAAAAAAAGTAATTTAAGCTCCTTTTCGTGGCTAATACTCGTGGCAATGGTGACTTGGCTTGCTGCTGCGTACAAGCCGCATAAGCAACTCGTTAGAAAAAGGTCTGAAATTACATTCTAAGCCATAGTTGGCTCTACTGTTTCATTTCCGAGCTTTTAAGTAACGAGGTTTGGAAATTAAGCAATTAACGGTGTTTGAACGTCAAAAGCTTAATCGACTGGAAGTCGGGCATGGCGTGCCCATTGAGCGGCTGCCTGCTGTCGCTCGTTTGATTGAAGGAAATATTAGAAGCATGAGATCGCGTTGTAGTCATTTAATCTCTTTGCAGCGACAAATAAGTGTCTTACGCCGTTCGATTATGCAATGCGCTAGTTAGCAAGCGTGATATTTTCAAATGCCAACTAGCGGTGACAGCTGCGAAGGGATTGTATTCAAGCCGGAAGTAGTGAGAGACATGTTTTCAGTATTTTTTCATATTTCATTTAAACGTTTTCCTAAGTAATATAATGGTGAGTTTAATATAGACTTCATTAAATAGAACGATTTAATTATTTAATTTATTTTTTTTTAATTAAATGAAGCTTAAAATCTCACCTTTCCAACACTATATGGTATGACACAATGTGATTGGTAGCACTGGAGATATACAACTGCTCTCAGCGATATATACGAAAATACCTTTTCGACTACCTAATATTTATTAAAAGTTATGAGAATACGAGGTATGACAATTAAGTAATGAGACTTATTCCATAAAAACCGTTTATTTGAAAATTATTCTACAACTCTGTCATCCCCTTCAAAGTAGTCCCCTTGGGAAGCTATACAGCGATTCCAGCGCGTTTTCCATGCTTCGTAATATTTCTGGGACGTTTTGACTGGGATGTCACGGCCGCCTGGATGTCCGTAATCGATTCACAATGGGTTCCTTTGACCATCGATTTTGTTTTAGGAAACATGACGAGCACTACAAACACACGTATACTCAACTTGACGCAGCAGGCGAACTAAACAAGCTAGAGCGATGGTACATATGTATATCAATGGAGCGGGGAGAGATGCCGGAAAAAGGGAAAGGTAACTTCAAGGTCACAGGTTTACCGGCAATAAAATCAGTCTCATTACTTAATTGTCAAACCTCATAGGTCTGTATGCATATGATTCTTTGACGCTCGTTGAATAAGGTCAAAAAACACCGAAGCAGATTGTTCACATGCAAGTAATCACACAGTTACATGCACTTTAAATCACTCACACGTCTTATCGCTTCAGATTGTGGTGTGTTTTCTACGGAAATTGTGGAGTGCATATGTATTTACTTTAATATAGAGACATGCAGTCAAAAGGAGGGAAATTTCAAGTACACATATGTGTTTGTTGTAAATATTTGATAACATTCTATCAATTATTGATGGATTGGCACATCAACAGCATCTGCTGTATTGAAATTGAGTTAATAAAGAACAGAGAAAAAACAACAAAGAAGAAACATGCGTAGGTTGCCTTTTTATGCCGCGGCTACGTCTCAGATGGTCCAACCGTTGAGTTCAATTTTTGATGACTCGTTCGAGCATTTTAACTGGTAACTGGCGAATTACATGTGTGATATTTTGCTCCAAGGCCTGAATCGAAGCGGGATTGTCCGCAAAGACTTTAAACTTTACATATCTGAACAGTAAAAGTTTTAACGGTGTGATATCACAGGATCTTGGTGGCCAATCAACCGACCCAAAACGTGAAATTATTTGCTCACCGAAGTTTTCTCTCAATAAATCCATTGATGCGATGTTTGAAAAGTGACGCTGTCTTGTCGAAACCAAATGTCGCCGAGATGACAAGCTTTAATTTTAGTCAACAATTAGTCGGTTATCATGGCGTGATAACGGTCGCGATTGGCGGTTAAGTTCTCACCGGCATCATTTTAGAAGAAATATGGACCGATGATTCCATCGGCCCACAAACCGAACAGTTGTTTTTTCTGGGGGAAATGATAGCTCTTGAAGCTCTTCAGGTTGCTCTTTGTCTCAAATGCGGAAAAATTTATACAAAAATGGACTTCTTCGCTGGACAAAGATTTACTCAAGAAAGTCAGTTCTTCTTGGAACCTTTCAAGAGCCCATGGAGCGAAGCGATGTCACTTGGATAAGTCGAACGGCTTCAGTTCTTCCACAAGCTGTGGTTTGTACGCTTTCAAGTTAAGATCTCGACGTAAAATGCACCAATTCGTTCCATATGTTAGTTCCAGTTGCTGCAAACGCCGCCGAATCGTCTCGCCACGGCTTTCGTTTATACTCTCAGCTACGGCAGCTTTAGTTTCTTCATTACATGCTGGTGGCCGCGGTCTAATCTGTCGAATATTATGCAAAAATAATGGCTGGGTCTCAAGATAGGTGATGGTGTTGCGAATAGTACGCTCAATATATCGAATGTTGACCATGAGTTGAGCGAAGCGCGGGAAACACATTATTTACAGAAAGTGATTGCAACTGAACGAATGCCAGTATGATTCAGGCAAAACTTTTTCATCCAAACAATACGGAACAAAGTAATTTTCTGATAAAAAATGTCAAGGAAACTTTATTTCTACAAACATTAGGCCTAGACGAAGTTTGTGTGGCTTTAAAAATATTAAATTGAAATGTTAATTAAAACTGTGTAAATTTTTCCATGGCTAATTGGACACTTTGTCAATTACATGTTCTTCACAAAGGCTGGGTGGCTAATCAATGGTTACAAATATCTAAAACAAAAAAAAAAAATAATAAAAAATAATGATAATTATGAGGTGTTGCGCCCACAAGGCGATTAAGCGTTGCCATGAACAGCTAAGCGTATGAAAACACCAAAAGGGCTATAAATATTAGCGACAAAACAACAAAAACAAAATGTGAATAAATAAAAAGTGACTACCGTCAGTAAACAGCTATCACCTATGGCCCTTTTACTTCGAGGTTGGCCACACACGAGCACAGCCGACTACTGAAACAAAAGCAAAAACAACAACAAATTACGACAACGAAATAATAAATACATAAAACAACAAGAAAAAGAAAAATGTGCATAACCACCAAACCTTTAAACAGCAACATAAAAAAAAACAACAACAACAACGCAGTGGAGTGTCTCATCAACACTCCCCCGCTACCCACGTGAAAGACTCACAACCTCACCTCCAACAAATAGACACAATGTCACATCAATGGATTACCACATCCAACAACAACAATACCAACAACATACACATTTACTCAACAGCCGCGAAGATATCGATTCATTCGCTTTACACCTCGTTGATTTTCATTGACTTTGATCTATTCTGGTGTGTGCGAGGCGTAGTCACCACAGTCACACACACACACACATGCACATGCTGTAAGTACACCTGCTTGCTGTCGTGGTAGGTGCAAATAGCCTTTAAAATTTAAACTTGGCCATCAGCTGACCTTCCATTTCGCTCGCTGCCACAAATGCTAGAAAGATGGTTATGCACCGCGGCGGTTGTTGCTGTGGCTTTTTTTGCTGCATGTCTGCTTGAATGACGCCGTTGAATTCAAGAACTGTGTGAGCGCTGTTTACGACCCTGCGTACGTGTGTGTGCCTTGGAGAGTGGTGGAATTTAAAGCACAGGTTTTGTCAAGCGCCTAAAGGTATGCTATAAATTTAAACTTTAGGTGGTAAACAACATTTCCGTTTTGTGCTGCTAGCTGCTTGAGTAGAAGCTATGGCGCAGGAATTCGACTGTTTTTTGTTTGTAAATGGAAATGTATGTATAGTATATATATATATATATATGGCTGGGATTACCTCCACTTCATTTTTGAATTTATGGTATCAATAACAAGCTCATTGGAACGAATATATTCCTTTACGGAGGAAAAAATCTGAGGAAGACCAATCTGTCAAATAATTATATCAAGAATTAAAAAGTTTCTATACAAGAACTTGCCTTTGATCGGTAAGTTTGTGTGACAGCAATATGCTGTAGTAGTCCGATATCGAGGATTTTGACAGATAAGTAGCTTCTTAAGGAGAGAAAGACGTGTGCACCATATCAGATTGATATCCCAAACACTGAGGGACTAGTTCGCTTATATACAGACAGACGGACAGACAACTGGACATGGCTCGTCGCTCGCCCGGTCAAGCTCTTTATATATATTTTTATACCACTGAAACATGTTGGTACAGAGTATATTATTTTTGTTCACCTAACCGTCGCTTGTATCACCTAGGTAGGCAGGTAGAGTGGCTGTCTGCCGCCTCTCCTAGGCCTTTGGGAGTCCCATTCTGATACCACCGGTCTTCTTTCTGAACCACCTCTTCCGTATAGATACTAATACCTGCGTCTCTGTCTACCTCGCCCTTTCCTATTTTTTTTGGAAGGGAAGGTAATATTGGGCACCGGGTTTAGTTTTAATTCCATAGGAAATAATCCCTTAAAGGCATCAGGTTTCAACAAAACGGCGCCACTTACCGCGCATCGCATCAATCAATGCATTTATTGAGAGAACACTTCGGTGGGCAGATAATTTCACGTATTGGGCCCGTCGATTGTGCACCAAGATCCTGCGATACCACACCGTTAGACATTTTCCATAAGTCTAAAGTCTAAAGTCTATGCGTACAATCTCACTTCGACTCCGGCCTTGGAGCAAAACATCACGCTTGTCATTCGCCAGATACCAGTTGAAATGCTCGAACGAGTCATCGAAAATTAAACTTAACGGTTGGCCTAGGCCAACATTTAAAAGAGATGATCTTCAAAAAATAAATGGCAAAGACTTTTCTTTCGAGTAGTAATAAGCATTAACCAATAAATTTGAAGTTTCAGTGTTTTTTCTTTAAAAAATTAGGGAACCAAGAAATGGATCTCCCTTTACATATGCTGTAGCGATCTTGAGAGTAATTATTTTGTAATTCTTAGACTCCGAATAAATAAAAAAAGTTTCAATTTTAATATTTCTTAAAATATTTTTCCTCCAAAACCAAACATAAATTCATAACAAGTTCCATTTGTAAAAAGAACATGTTGCCACCGCTGACATTTAATGTTTATTACAACAACAAGGCTGGTACCGACGCGCACAACCAAAAAATGCTAGTACATCGCCATTCGGAGCACATAAATCTAACAAATTTACGACAGCAACAACAGCAATAACATGGAGCAATAACATCGACGGCATTTAAGTAATCGCAGAAACATAATTACCAAAATAAATTATTTATCAAATGATTTTCACACGCTTTTTGCCACAGCCAATGTAAGTCAGAACCGAAGAGAGCGCCGTTGACGGCAGAGAGCAATTGAGAGTGTCTCAAGTAGGTGTTTGCGCCGCCCTGTTGGCTCTACAACTGTCAAGTGGCTGTCAGAGAACCCAAGTGAGGGAAAAATGAAAACTTCTAACGAAAAGTCAATCAAAACAAAATTTAAGCAAATTGCGACAAAAACAACCAAAACAAACACGCAAATACCAGAACACTTCGCTCTTAACACAACTATGCCAAGCACGGTTTGCATGCCATTCTAGGCGCTCAGCGACTTATGCACTTCTAACGAACGACGCCGAAGGTTGCAACACACAGCAACGCAGCGGCCTTGCAAGTTGCAACAGGTGGCAGCCTACAACCGAATAATGGACAGCGCAATGACGTTTCAAAATTTAAATTGGTCAACACTCAGAGTGTGGCGCATCGGTTTAATTAAACGGCAAATCAGCCGATCAAAATCAGATCGCTTGCAACAGCAAATACACAAATGGCATTTAAGGCATGCGTAACATTCAGACAAACAGCGCAAACACACGTTTCATGCCACCAACACACTGGCGATCAGCAATGTGGCACTGTTGCATAATGGTGAGAGGCGTGAATCGAATGTTTGCACACGCAAGGAAGACCGATAACCCCCCAAAAACTCGAACGAAATAGGCGTGCGGGCTGTTTTGTGCTTTGGCTAATTGGCCGCAAATAAAAACGGCGAACGGCGTTGCAAAACGTGCTTGTGTAGATGTGCGTACACACTTAATTGGCTGACATCTTAGATGCGCCGATTTTGGCAATAACGTGTGCCTTTATTGGGCCGCAGCGACGCCCCAAAATGCTGCACGTCGCTAACGACGCTGCAACGCAGCCCAAAAGCACTCACACACACACATATATATAAGTGCTGATGTTTATCTCGCCGCCATTTTTAAGAGCAATCAATTGGATCAGAACAGCCGACGACAAATGATCTAGTTGTTGTTGGTATTACTTTTGTTGTCGCAGCTTTTGCTGATCCGCGTTGAGGCATACACGCGTCTTTGCTATTATAAACCTAATTAGTAGCTTTGGAGAGTCCACAGAGCGCTTGTAGACTTTGCCTTTACTCTCTTTCGTCTTGTTTTCTCATTTTGCTTAATTTGTTGTTTGTCGTTCGAGGTGAGAGGCGGAAAGTGTGCACCGGCTATTGTTGTTGGTCACCTTTAACGTATACTTATCATCAATTAATAGTTGCTCCATTAATGACCACTCGATTATTAGTATTGTTGTTGTTTTTTTTTGTTGTATTTAAGCATTTGTTGCTAAGCCTGTATTGTTCTGCCAACGGTTGCCGTTCATATTGTTGACAGTTTGCAACAGATGCACTTATGCATTTTAATCTGCAGCTTTTTAAACTCAAGCAGCTGTGCTGGCAATGAAGCAAAGCAGGTAAGGATTGTGTTAAATTATTAATTACAAAATTTTCAATTGGCGCAAATTGCAATGGATTCGGATGTAAGGTCTTTGTTTACCGTTAGCAGGGACAACAACTTTTCTGCTTATCATTAGCAAAGACAACAACTTTTTTTTAACATTTAGCGAAATCAGCCACGTCCCTAAAAGTTCAGTGACCCTTAGTTAACATTTAACAAGGACTACAACCTTTTCTTTAACCATAGCGAAGACAACAATCTTTTTACCATTAGCTAAGACAACAACTTCTTTATACTAAAACTTACTGATTCAAACCGGGTTAGATCTCCGAAAATACAGCCCTTGGTCGGATAAAATCCGGGTCAATTGGGGTAATGAAGAACTGGCTGTTGTGGCACAGTGGAGCCATTAACTCTATCATCGACTGTCTCTCAGTGAATGGCGTACTTGGAGTCAAACCACCACCCATTGCAGAAGAAAATCTCGAGTGCTGCGAGAAATGAGAGTGACCCTTGCACAGCTTCGGTTTGGACACTATAGCAAGTTAAACTCCTACTTATCCAGAATCGACCCTGACATACTATACATAAGCCCAACGTGCAATGAGTCCCCGTATGACACTAAACACCTCTTTGCATGCCCTGCTAAGCCTACACACTCTTCTCCCAATGGTCCTACCCCGACAAAACAGCATATTTTCTGAGCTTACCGTTGGCTGACCTCGATGACAACTTATCTAATCCTTACCATCCTAACGAGGATTAGGTACCCGTTACAACAACAAATTCTTTGTTTACATTGAGCTAAATCAACCCCATACCAAAAGGTCCTGACCCTTTTCTTTACATTTGGCGAAGTCAACAACCCTTTTAAAGGCCAATGAGCTTGTGTCAGGTAAAATAACTATTTTCCCCTTCTTCTTCTGTTTTATTGGCGTAGACACCGCTCAGACGGTTATAGTCGAGTTTAGAACCCTTAGAGTGGATAAAAGCATTAGCATCACTATAGGTGATTGACGATTGCGGCAAATATGCACTTCACCCTCTTTGACTCAAATCAGTCAAATACTGAGAAGATATCATAGCAAAATTTACAAGGTTACCGATTGTTCGAAAAGAGGTCCAATAACCATTAACAGGGTGGAGTTATGAGAAGTGATGTCATATGCGAGCTGCGGCAATAATTTACCCATTTTTTACATTTTCGACAATAGGACACATTATGCTTAAATTGTGCCAACTGCACTTCTTAATGATGACAAAGTATCTGACAGATTGACTTCAGAGATTTTTAGACATGATCCACCATACATCGGAGACACAAATATTCGTTCCGATATCTTCATAAGTATGAGATTATCAATATGTTTTTCTGCTTTTGACCATCAAATCCCCGCTACGCACACACGGTGCAGGCAGTCGTGGTGTCTTTGTACAGCCGTGAACACTTGCACTTTCCAAAGAAACATATCGCAAATGATATAATCAGCAGCAACAACAAATACAAATACAAAGTGGCAACACTAGTTTATTGTCAGTCGCATCGTAAAATCATAATTGAAAAATGTTGCAGCCACAATAAAGTTGCGAATGTGTCAACAGCTTCATAGAGTGCGGCCTGGTCAAGCGGCCAGCAACAGCAGCAGGCAGTGAAAAAACAATAACGGCGACAACTATCACGCGTCGTTACAATTCGACCGAGTTATTCAATGTTTTTATAGGTCTTTGTTATTGCTGTGGACTTTTTATTTTATTTCATTTTTTCTGCTTTAAGCAGCATGTTGCACGCACGCACCGCACGACTTACAGACTCGCCACTCGCGCGCGCATTTTGATAAACATTTATTCGCCGCAGCTCCGGCTGCAGCGCTGAAGCTTCGCGCTGGCCATTCTTCAATTCTTGTCATTCAGATGCAACGACATTTCATGACAGCGCTCAGCGCGCTTGCCACCGCTTGCTATGATTTTGAAATGTCGCACACTTCGTGCTTTTTATCGCCCGAGTTTCCGTTGGCTCAGCGCGCTCTTTGGCGGCTGACGGTTGTGGCACCTGTTGCCAAGCGGCCATCCATTAAATTCGCATACATGTTCGCCTTCGGTTGCCGCTGCTGCTGCTGCTGCCACCGTTTTGCTGCGGCTTTCTGGAACTAGTGCACACTAAATAAGGTGGAAGCTGCACGCACGCCATTTTATGTGGCTGCTCATTGAATTCATGAAATCACTTACTTGTGGCCGGAGTCACGAACGTCAAAAGCCCGGAGGCAAAACGTAGTACCAGCATATTTTATAGCCAAGCACAAATATTGCACAATAATCAGCGCGATGATATGTTGCAGGCCGGCGGCGGCCACATTACACCGCCCGGTGGGGTGGTTAGCAATTTGACAGCAATCGGAGTGAGCTCAACAGGGGAGCCGCTGTAATGGCTTCACCAGCCGTCGGCTATTTTTGGTTCTGCATTTTTTGGGGCGATAGTTGCTCCACAACACCTAAGTCAGCCGCATAATCGTCATTATTTCCTTTCGCGTTTTGCTGATTAAAATAATTGGCCACACTGAATTGAGAAGCGAGTTATGTAAAGTTCTCGAAAATGGCCTGCGGCGAAATCTACATGGAAATTAGTTAATTGCATAGACGCTTTGACACCCGAGTGTGCTTGAGACACTTGTTGGTGCCACAGCAGTGCTTAAATAAATGTAAATTTCGAAATTTGGTGTAATTTAATTATACTTGATCTTGCTGCGATTTGCGGTGGTATTCAGGTCTAGACGCCTAAATTTTGGAAATTTTTCAAACTAAAATAAAAACAAACGAGAAAGCTTCTTACAAAAAGATCGTCGAATTACGGTTAATTAGAACTTGAGATAAAAAAGTTTCGAGAAAAGTTCAGAAATTATCTCAAAAAAGTTAGTTTTGAGAAAAACGTGTTTAAAGTTTACTGGTCCAATTGCCACGACACTACAACGGCCAAAAATTCGGAAATTTTTGGAATCTTGTAAAATCCTTTTAGGGAGATATTTTTGAATTTTATGAAAAAAAAGTATATTTTTTTTTAATTTTTGGAATTGAATACGCCCTTGGTAATACCAAATTCGAAGCTGTAGGACGGAGAGTAATAAAGAGATATAAGAACAAGACCGCTTCTAACCCAACATTTTAGTCCTTTTTTGACACAATTGAAGTGGAGATGGAAATATATGATATTTTGGACGATTTCCGAAGAAATTGCTTCAAAAAAGTTTCATATTCAAATTCTCAGCTGTCATACGACATGAAAAAGCTAGAGATCTATTGAAGATATTCTGCATGTTCCATGGATATTTTCGAATTAAATCTCTTATTGTCAACTAATAGCATTTTGAAATCACTTAGACCTTTTCTTCATCAGCTTCTGGCATATGCTTGTTCTATGTGCTTTACGATTCCTTCTCTACCTAACGTCGCCGTTTTGAAAATTGCTATCATCACTTACGATAACTAATTAAGTTGTCAACGTAGAATTGTCAATTAAAAATAAAATAAAAGTCTATTGCAAATTACATTAACAAAATTTGATGATAATTACTGTTTTACGCTCGTTTTCGGAAAATGTTTGCAATTCGCCATTTCAATGAGCATACTTGTTTATATTAGAGAGGGTCGAAAAACGAATATTTTTTCACTTGGTACTCTGATAAATAGGTTCTTAGATACCTCCAAGAAAGTATTTCCAAGTATAGGCCTCTAGATATAACGGGAAGATACTCCGTATTACATTTTTCTTATTATCAAGAAATTTAAGCCTCTACAAAAAGGTCTCTTAGGATTGAAAAAAAACTCTTTATAAATCGAAAGTTCATAGTTTTGTAAGAAATTTACTGCTCTACAATACTCTACGCATTGATAATTGGCGATGAATATCTCGTAAACCCTTGAGTTTAATTTAAAAAAATATTGAAACCATTTTTGTAGAGCGTGCATCTCCTCCTAAATCTATGAAACGAGACATGAATTGTTCTATCTGATGTAAAAACAAAATATAAAACCGTTAGGTGGAGATCTTTCCTGTTACATTTAAGAGCTTATGCTTGGAGAGACCCTATTTGAGTTGTCTGAAAACCTATTTACAGAGTACCAAGACCCAGCCTAACATTTATGTATGTACTCATGTATATCTATACACTCACAACAACAATATAAAATTATATATATGTAAGTGTATGTCAACGTTCATTTACTTTTTTACTCACATAATTATGCTCTGAAATTAGCCGTCGCCAAGGTGGCAGGCTTAATCATCTCGTCCAAATCGCCATTTCACAGCATCTGGTTTTGAAATTTTCACAATGTTGCAAACATTTTTCAAACGCTTTTGGAAATTTGTAATTGCATTAAGCGCTCGAAATGTTGGATAAAATGCGATGTACAAATTTATGCTTGTGAATTGAATGTGGGAACTGCCAAAACACGATAATTTAGCAGTTTACGTGGGACCACGATTGGCCTGGAAAAAGAGAAAAATTAAAACTATTTTATTTTTTTCTTGTTATTTGTTTTAACAATAGTATTTATCGCTTTTTGGAACACCCTGTAGTATATTATGTGTAATAAAATTTTAGAAAATTTTCGAAGTCACAAAACCCAACCGAAAATCGTAAAATTTCAATAAAGTATCATTTCAGATCAAATGTTGGCTAGTGAAGGAGCAGGTCCCACTTTCAGATCTCCTCACTGAACTTGCTAAGGGAAACAGTTGCATTTCTAAAATAGTCCCTAAATGGATATCAACTTTTCTATTGATACACTCTAAAACGCAGCGTTCCACTTGTTCATATTAACCAAGAGAAAACTTCGTGTGTAGAAGTGCGGGGTTCTGGTTCATTTTAGGCAATCTTTTGTTGGATTCGGTTCTTTGGGAACACTCCTGCAGTCGACTGCTGTCGACTCTCGGGCTCTTACGCGTAAATCCACCATTCGACATACTGACCTGTAAGCATTTCAATGACGTTTTTCGAAGCATCTATCCTATCGCATTTTTGTTAACATTTCTCTCGATCAATTTACATGAACACTTTTTGAGCGATATACATATTGTTTGGAATCGAACGTGCAAAAAATATTTTCTTCAATTAAATGTTCATGAAATATTGAATGTATGCTGGTCCCAAGAATGCCTATCGTCCCAATCTCCTAGTTGTCTCAAACTAACCATAGATCACAATTAATTTTGAACGATCTTCACAAAATTGTTCTTTGAGTGGTCTCTGACCTTCATTGGATTCACCATACCATCGTTAAACAGAGGTCATTGCTGGAGCTTCTTCGCCATAAATTGAATCAAGTTCATAAATGCACTGTTGCTGAGTTAATCCACGTCGAAAGTTGTAAAAAAATAATCGCACGAAAATGTTCGCGATTCGATACCAATTTTTGGCCTAAATGAATATTTAAAGTTACTGTAGACAACACACAGTTTTTATAACTTCAAAAATGTCAAGCTTTACGATAAAATTGTGAGTTGCTAGATTGCAATGCTAGGGTTGCTGAATCACGAAATATAAAAGCAGCTCGCGTATTACCGTTATAATTTGATTTAAATCTAACCAAACGGCCTTGTGTATATCAGAAGCTAATTTGCTCTAAAATTCCGCAACCAATTTGTAAATAAACTAGCGAATCTCAAAATTACAAATTTTCATTTATTATTCACAGGTCTATAAAATTTGTTAAACTAGTTATTTTAGCGATAAGTCCTTAAAAGGCAAAGACATGCTGTAAAAACGAACCATAAATATTTAATAGCTTCTGTGGCCTAGAAAGTGAAAATCTGTGGGCACATACATACATACATACTTATAGATATATGTAGTAGTGTTTATGCGCAAATTATTGTCGGCAAATGAGCGAAGCGAGTTTTTCGCTATTAAAATTTACACTAAAATCGGCTTTGATACAGATTTTATTGTAATGAGTGGATGTGAGAAGTTGTGTGTGGGGACATCGCCGGTGCTTTAGACATATTTTTATCTCAAGTGCTGACGCTTTACATTAGCACTCAATGCACTTATAGCACTAGTTTTAAATTTTATTTATATCTCTATGTACATATACTAGTCACCTAAAATGCAAAATAGCGTAACATTACTTTTCATAAGTTTACAGGCGAAGGAAAAATTATATAATAGAAACCACTGATATTGAAACAAAATTTAAGTTGCGGTTATAAAATGGTTATATACTGGTTAGATATTGATTATATAAAGGTTAAATATTGGTTACATAAAGGTTATATATTGGTTATATCTGCCAGCGAAAGCTAAAAAATTTGTGCACATACATATATGTCATACATATTATTTATTGAATCGTAATCAATGAAAAAATCAATTTCGATCTTTTTGATGATACGTTGTTTTGCATTTTAGGTGAGGATATATACATATACTTCTGTATGTTATCTAAACCGCCATTTATCATTATATCACACGCACAGCATGCGCATGGAAACAAGATACACAATTAACGGTAAATCAACGCATAAATACTTCATTAATTTATTACTTATCTAAGCGGGAGCGATTACCAGCAATTACCATCAACAAAAGTTGCACGCAAAAAAGCCGCGCAACCGCAGTCACACGCAATTGACGATTTTCTGTTTCAAGACATTTTTGGTTTTTGATTTTTTTGTTTGGTCAGATCATGAGTTATGGCTGTAGCAGTGGCTAGGCATGCTGTCATAAACGCACATATATATTTTTAAATACATTAAATTACTTTGGCAACAGTGGCAGTTGAGTTGTCAGACAATTTCATTGAAACTCCTTCAGCCACACCAAAACACAACAACAAAAGGCACGCAAGCAACGGCAATCCACTGGACGTGACGTCGACACGGCTGCCGGGCCACATTATGATAGAAAAAAGGCCTGCGGCATAACTCAGCAGCTACTTGGACATGTATGCCACGCACGGAGTCGAGTCTGGGTGCGCTCAATGAGGCACTTGCTGCTCCCACGGGAGACCATTCTACATATTTTGGTAAATTTTTAAAAATTCATATCTTTTATATATTTTCAAATACCACTAATTCATTGTTGAGCCGAAAATTCTTTTACAAACTAATTCTCATCATGTTGCCGTATTCGTATCTCCATTTCTGTATTAGACATGACATAGGAATTTTTCAAATTTTCGGCGCTGCGCCTTTCGTAACGACTGTTGCGTCTCAATTCAGCTCAATTAAATTCAAGTTAACTAAATTCCACGCAATACGTTTCGAATGCAACTAATTTTGTATTAAATTAATTGTGTAGTTTTTATGCAAACTCCAAAAAGCGTCCACACGCCCATATGCGTTTGCACCCGTCACTGAAATTCTTTCGGTTTTCAGTGCGTGTTGCAATTTTTAACTACTTCGTAAAGCCGAAAATTGTTTGTCCAAACATTCGGTGTATTTTGTTAATTGTGCACTCATAGGCAACTGACTCATTCTATGGCGTTACGCATTTTTTGTACACTGAGAGAAATTGAATTTTGCATGAACAGTATTAATCCAGTAAAGGTAAGAGAGGTAAGAGGTAAGCATTTAATCCTCTGACCACTAATTGAAGAAACGCTTTAAAGTACCTACAAAAGTGCAGTGAAAGACAGAGTTCCCATGTTTACATGGAATCAGAAGTCACTAAGCCCAGCGAAGCAATGACGAAAGTAAGGTAATCTCCTCTTCTTTACTGCGTTGACAGCGATTACGCGATTATAGCCGAATTAACAACAGCGCACTAGACGTTTCTTCTTTTCACAACGTCGCGCCAATTGGAAATTCCATACGAAGCGAGATTCTTCTCTATCTGGTCTTTCCAACGGAGTGGAGGTCTTCCTCTTTCTCTGTTTCCCCCGGCGGGTATTGCGTCGAATACTTTCAGCGCTGGAGTGTTTTCGTCCTTACGAACGACAGGTACGAAAATTAGAAAACTTTCGAAAGTATTTTAAGAAAGCTACAGTTTGGTCATATTAAAAATTGCAACGAATGCAATGCCCAATATTAATGGCGTAAAGTTTTGCTAGTTGTTACCTCGCAGCAGACGATTTGAAGTTATTAGGTTGCCCAGACCGTATTTCTCTGTCAACTCTTACGTTACCTTTAACATCAAGGAAGCGGGAAGCTTCCAGATGATTGAATCAGGTGTAGATGGCAAGACCGTTGGGACATTAGTACTAACGGTCGAGTGATTTATGAGTACATTCGGGTTTCTGCTTACAGGGCATGGGCCTCTGAATGCATTTTTGTATCACAGGCACCTATCTGATAGGTCGAGTAATTTTTGTGGATCGGGGGCAGAGGACTGCGTGCATGTAATTGCAGAATATCCGATATATGCGGACATTAGGAATTTGGATGGTATGTGGATTAGCTGGGCTGATGTACACTTACTTAGACTTAGACAATTGCTTAGACGGCAAAGACCTTTAATTGAGAACCTCTAGCTTCTTGTGTGAATGGTATGTGCGTGTAATGTGCGTATGGGTCCAACTCCTGGTCGCCAGTCCAGAGTAGTGTGGAAGATTAACTGGCACTAATTTCGACTACGAAACATATTTATGATACCAAAGGCTCCAGAATCCCTTGGAGTTTGCTCCAACCTGCTCATGCAGACTGGCCTCTCGAAGAGTATCGTGGTTGGTATCGTGGTTGGTTGTGGTTAAAACCCGAAGTCGGAAAGAAGTGACACTTTATTAGTTGAATGTGGAGTTGAATTACAACCGGGTTCCGACCTAAAACTCTACGTTTCTGAAATACCCCTTGTTTTTCTTGCTACGACTACCTTGATCTCAGAGGCTGAAGAAGGTTTCGTCATTTCATACGATTGAGGTTGTGGGTTTTACGCCGCGTTATATCTTCTCCATAGTAGCGGTTATGCGAGACGTAATACTGTCTAATCTAATACTGTCTGAGATCTTTTCTTTTCTTTCAATATTCTTCCCTCATGTCGAGAATATTCATGGCTTGGAACCTCTACAGATTTGCAATCGGCTCATATACCGAACCTTATAGCTCCTGCCTTTTTTTGTTAACTTTATGAGATATCACAGATGGTCGGTATGAAAGACACCTTAGTTCATCATATCCACAAATTGTAAGATTATGTAAGTATAATGTTCGGCTCTACCCGTATGTAAAACTCCCTTACGTGTAACTTTTTATTTGTTTTTCCCATGAGCAATTTTTAGTTCATTTTTGCGGACATAACTTTTTTACAAATAAGGAAGCGCACTGAATTATTAATTTTCAAGTAAATTATCTTAACAACCGAGAGCTGGCGTGGCTTTAAAAGGAATCTCTAAGAAGCCGTGCATTATTCGCATGCTATTTTGGAAAAAACTGGGTCAGTGCAATTATTTGGAATCTAAAATGAAGAAAACTACGCCCGTTAAGTGCCAGTGACAGGTATTTCAGTTGCCGCAAACATTTTCAGGCTATGGGAGTATTGTTGTGGGAGTAAGGAGAAACAGGGAGAGTTAGGTTAAAAGGTCTAACGTAACAGGAATCTCACTTGGACAGATCAGAAGGGCGGAAGTATTAAAACGCATTAACTATCAACTTTAGGCTTTCACATTTATTGCTGCAGCCGCGCTAGCTCTAGCGCCACCCCAACTTACCCCACAAACTAGTCAAAATAAATTAATTTCGCTTTTGCAAATCAAAAACACGAAAAGTCTCCAAAAACTCATATGTCATTGTAACGAAAATCTTGACTCCATTGATTCGCTCATTTGCCACAAACTTGCCGCTAATGCTTTCTGCGCATTCATAGCCAGCCGAGCTGACGACAGACGGCGAATCATAGGCGATAGCGTGCTGCTACAATTGGCGGTTGCACGCATTGCTAAGTGGTCACAATAGGAACAACAACCACTGGACAATGCAAACATCTCAAGCGGCAGCAATAACGCTGCTTCGTGCAGCATAAGAATCGTCTCCGCCGCCACAGCTTGCCAAAACAAGCCGCTAACCGCTAGCCACCAGCCGGCGCAAGTTCGGGCTTCACGTCTTTCGTGTGTCGCACAAAAGCTTCGAACGCCGCAAAAATCGATTGCAATCTCTTTGCTTTTGGGTGATTGTGCGTTTTTGCTCTCTTATTTTTGTGTTTTTTTGTTTTTGTTTTATTTTCGTATATTCAATTCGTTTCGTACAAGAATGCACATTTTGCTATGTTTTTGCGCTCTTCGATATAATTTTTCTAATTTACGATCGAACACGTTGAACTATAAAAGTAACTGCTTGTCAGCTTAGCAATCACAGTTGACTTCTCCACCAACCGAGCGACTAGCAAGCAAATCGTGTGCGTGCGTTCAATAGACGTGTGAAAGAGTTCGCAAATAAATCACTTTAATCCTCCGCAACACCATCATATCCAGACATGAAATACCTGGTGAGGATAACGCGTGTGTTCTAGTGGAAATTTGTGATCATAAGTGATTGTGTTTATACCGTTACTATGTTCCTAATCACATTTTTTAACGTGTCCTTTCTGTTGCGTCGCACTAGATCGTACTTAGCTTGATCGCAGCCGCCACCGCTGCCCCTGGATTATTGGGTTTGGGCCATGGATCATATGCAGCGCCAGCGCTGAGCTTAGGTCATGGACCAGCTATAAGCTACGCCGCTCCAGCTGTTAGTTACGCAGCGCCATCCATCAGTCTTGCCCCAGCGCCCATTGTCAAGGCTTACTCCGCACCTGCTGTAGTCGCCGCACCGACCATAGTGAAGGCAGCCCCAGCCGCCACCAGCTACTCCACCTTCAGTCAGGTAAGTTGAGGGGGAGAGAGAGTTGGTTCCGAAATCCTTAAACTAAGGCAAAAAAGTATTACAATTTTCAATTCAACGAAAGTAAAAGGTAACCCTGAGCTATACCCTAAGGTTAGGTAACGGTAATTGTGAAGTAAAAATTATTTCATTTCGATTTCAATCATTTTTCTAATAGAATTGATTTAGAATCGCACAAAAAAACTTTTGAGGTTATGTTAGGTTGGGTGAAACTGGTAGGCAATAAGCCACACACAGACCAGTTTTGGTCCTTTGCGATACCAGACGGAATACAGTTCTTAGGTCAAAGAGATGTAGTCATCCTTTAGGATAAACATTTCCTGCAGTCTTCTTGATCGGTCAGCACCATTCTGCGGGCGTCTGCCGCCACTAGACAGTGACCAGTTAGAATTCCGATCATTTTCCTACAGTCTCTTGTATCGAGTGCCAATAGGAATTTTGTGTAATTCCGATCTACCGCAAATAATTATTATATCGAATAAAGAAATTGAGATTAGCTACTATAAATATTTTAAGAACGGACCAGTTTTCTAACAAATTCGATTAAAATTTAGCTTAATTATAATTAAACATTACAATAAAATCTGATTTGACATATAAATTTTGTGCCTCAGGTCATTCAACATGCTGCCCCAGCTGTCGTTAAGGTCGCCGCCCCCGCTCCAGTTGCCGTAGCGGCTCCAGCCATTTCTTACGCTGCACCCGCCCCGGCCATCTCATATGCCGCAGCCGCGCCCGCCATCTCGTACGCCGCACCCGCTCCAGCCATCTCGTACGCTGCACCCGCCATTAAATTAGCCGCACCCGCGATCTCCTATGCTGCAGCTGCCCCAGCCATATCATACGCTGCACCTGCCATTAAATTAGCCGCCCCTTCGATTTCCTATGCTGCCGCTGCCCCATCCATCGTGAAGTACGCTGCTCCAGCCATCAGCTACGGAGGCGGTCTCAGTTTAGGCCACGGCTACCATTAAATGAATGACAACTGCAGCAAAAACGAAAAGGATATACGATTATAGCAAGAACCCGAAGGCGAGACCACACCAGGATCACGTGGTGTGGTGGAAAAGAAGGATTAATGCAAAAAGGATATATGGAATTACGGATTACATGCTTTACGTTATAGCGTCAGACGGCCATTGGGTGGTCAGCGCTTTTAAGTATTTGCTCTTTTGTTTTGATTTTTGGTAGTCACTAAATGGTTTAATAAGATTTTCTCAGATCTAAAGATCTAAATAATATATTTCCCTGCTCTCAATATGGGAATTCACCTTACTTTACAATGCATTTTTTTTGCTATTGTTGTGATGAATTACAAATGTGTCGACAATAAGAACCAATAACAACAAAAGCGATTCATCAGTACAACAATGTTTAATAACAACAACAGCAAGAATAACAAACAACAAGAACGACAGCAAGCAGCCGCACGATATATGTAGATAAGAGGAGAGTGGAGTGTAAGAGCGTATGGCGAGTGGCATAAAAATCGCCGTTGTACGCTCTCAGCAATAATTGTTCTCTTCATCATTTTCATTAATCTCTCTACTTCAAATGTATTCAACTAAATAAATAATTGTTTGAATAAAATATTCATTATGGCAAGCCGAAATTAAGTTCACGATGGCATGGCACACAAAATATACACATGTACAACAGTAACAACAACAACAAATTGCGTCATTGCGTGCTCAAAATGGCGTAACTGAGGAATGTGGTGCAAAATAATACGGAATTTGTCTATCAAAGGGTTTAATGAGGATATTATACATACATACATGTACATACTTATATACATACATGCATAAATATATATTGTATTTATTTCAATGCTTTGTATATACTATTAAGTAAAAAAAAAAGAAATAAAAAATGCTAAGTGAACTTTTTCGTTAAAAAACATAATTTGTGTGATTTTTATTGGAAAATTTGTTCAAATAATGGGTAGTCGAAAAAGTCTTTTCGTATTTTGTCAATAGATGTCGTTGCGAGTCGGATAATTTTCTCGTTTCTTTTTCACATCATATTTTCAGATTCTCATATGCATCATTTGGCCTCTACACAAAAATATTTTGCATTAGCTAATTCTTGCCCGTATTCACACTTTTCTAAAAAATTTATTGTACAGGGTTTGTCCGGAAAGTCATAGGACCGATTTTCTTCCGCCTTCGGAGTGTGCGCGCACCGACGGGATTCGGTAGAGGACAGAGTCAGTTATCACCGAGCACCAGGAGAGTCAGGGCAAACATTTTCGCGCAACGTGTTTCTGTGAGTGTTCTTTTTATTGTCTTTTTTGACATCAAAGGCATCGTTCACCATGAATTTGTTCCTTCTGGACAAACCGTCAACGGCAAGTTTTACGTGGAAGTCCTCAAGGGACTCAAACGAAGGGTTAATCGGGTACGATAAGACATCGGGTCCGATTAGAAGTTGCACCACGAAAACGCCCCGGGTCACAACGTCTTTCTTGTGAACAGCTACCCAACGCTTTAGCAGCCGCCCTACAGCCAAGATGTGGCGCCCCGGATATTTTTTTGTTTTCTTGCCAGAAAAGGCGTATGAAAGGGGATCCAACCAGCATGCCCATCGGCTCTCAAGGCTATTCCGGATAATACCTTCCGTGACGCCTTCAATGCTTGGAAATCGCGCTGGCAGCGCTACATCGACGCAGAAGGAGCCTATTTTGAAAGTTTTTAAAGAATTGTAACGATTGGTTCAATAAATTTTTTTAAATCGACTCAGTCTTATTACTTTCCGGACAAATCCTGTGTTCCTATGCATATTTGAAACCAGGTTCCTTTCTTTCCTCGTTGCCCCTAGTCAACAAACGAGGTCGGACAACAAAAGTTTTTGTCTGTGAACGCACTCTAAGTAAGATACAATACATAATTTTAGAACTGCGGTAAAAAACGAATGTCGCTTGTCACTCATCTTGGCTAACTCGAGCCACGGATGTGTCTGAATAGCCACTTATTGATCGCACAAAATTGACCCAGAAAAGTAAATTATTTTTAGCTTATAAAAATTATAAAATAATATATGAAAGATATTATTAAAAGAATTTAGAAATCTGTATCGGCTAAGCGCATACAAAGGAACAACATCAAAGCCGACACATTTAGCAAAGGCATCAACCAATCCAACGGGTGGATAGAGCTGGAGGCTGTTTAGGGGCTTTATATCTTGTCTGTTTTAAGGGTCCGCATTGCTTGCTTTCTTAACAATCTAGACTAAACTTATTTGTTTGAAATACCTGACTTAGCGCGGTCTCACAGGTTCAATAGTGACATTGTCTTATTCCAGCGTTGGTTCTCAAGTGCGTGGCGAAAATTACTCTACCATAAATCCAATATAAGGCTGCAAATAAGGCGTTCATGTGGTCAGTTCCCTTTCATATTAACGACCAGCTCGCGAAGTCTGCGTTAGGATTGGCCATTTTAAACTATTTTGTCGATATTTTAATAAAGTGTTGTTACAACAACTTAAATTCTTAAAATTTTGCTCCCATGACTGTTTTTCAAATAAGGAAGCCCAATGAATTATTAATTTTCGAGTGAATTATCTAAATAACAGTGAACAAGGCGTGCCTATAAAAGGAATCTGTTAGAAGCCATGCATTGTTCGGATGCTATTTACGAAAAATCTGGGTCAGAGCAATTTAACAGAATATAACAACATCCGTTATGTGCTAGTGACAGCCATTTAAGTTGCCTCAAACAATTTTGAACAGTGGGAACATTGTTGAAAAAGCTATTAATAAGAGTCGAGTCTTCCTGCTTTCAAATTTCCATTTTTTCGCATCAAACTTATCAGCTTAGTGTATAACCCAGTTCACCTCAGAAGCAAATAAACACTGTTTAAAAACGAATTTGCAAATCAAATACAAAAAGTCTCCAAAAACTCATCTGTCATAGCAACGAAAATCTCAAGTCCATTCATTCACTCATTTCCCACATACTTTCCGCCAAACATAGGGTGCATGACGCCAACCGAGCTGGCGGCAGACGGCGAACCATAGGAGATCGCGAGTTGCTACAATTCCGGCTGCAATTGGCGTTTGCACACATTGCTAAGTGCTCAGAATAGAAACAGCAAGCGCTGAGCAATGCAAACATCTCATGCAACAGCAATAGTGCCGTACTGCGCAGCATAAGAATCGATTCCGCCGCCACAGCTTACCAAAACGAGGCTCTAGCCGTTTTTCGTTTGTTGTAAAAAGCTTCGAGCGCCTCAAAATCCGATTGCAGTCGTTCTGCTTTGGGTGGTTGTGCATTTTTGCGCCCTTATTTGTTTGTTATTTATTATACCGTCGCAACATGTTGCTTGGGGTATACTATTTTTGTTGGGCTAACTGTTGTTTGGAACTTGAATTATTGATTTGTAAATGTTGTATGATCAAAATAAATATATGTGTTGAATTCCTTATGTCTGTCTCTCCATTGAACCATATGTAAAAGGAAAAACTTGAGAACTTGCCAACCTGAAGCGGTTAGTATTTCATCTGGCCGAAATCGAATAATTTCCACGCCCACCGGCCCATAATTCCGACACATAACACTCAAATAGTATTCCTTGTTGACAGTTTGGAAAGAATTTGGAGTACACCAATTCTCGATTATCGAAGAAAACTACCAACATAACCTTCAATTTAGATTTGCTGTGACGTGGTTTTTTAGCTCCTGCTCACCTTTTGAACGATATTTAACTGATCCCTCTAAAAGTCCAACGATGCCGGTAAGGCCTCTGACTGTTAATCGTCGATTCTCAAGCACCAATTTCCCGACGTGTTGTCCATCAGTTGAGGTTGATGGTCGTCCTGGACGTGGTTCGTCCAATCAAAACCACTTTGGATACACCTGAACTTGGCTCTTCCTTACTTGCTTTTGTTTCACTTTTACGCTATGCGTTTGCGCTCTTTAATGTAATCTTTCTAATTTACGATCGAACGCGTTGAACTATAAAAGTAACTGCTTGTCAGCTTAGCAATCACAGTTGACTTCTCCACCAACCGAGCGACTAGCAAGCAAATCGTGTGCGTGCGTTCAATAGACGTGTGAAAGAGTTCGAAAATAAATCACTTTAATCCTCCGCAACGCAATCATATCCAGACATGAAATATCTGGTGAGGATAACATTTGTATTCTAGTGGAAATTTGTGATCATAAGTGATTGTGTTTATACCGTTACTATATTCCTAATCACATTTTTTAACGTGTCCTTTCTGTTGTATCGCATTAGATCGTACTTAGTTTGATCGCAGCCGCCACCGCTGCCCCGGGTTTGTTGGGTTTGGGTCATGGATCATATGCAGCGCCAGCGCTGAGCTTAGGGAGCTTAGGTCATGGACCAGCTATAAGTTACGCCGCTCCCGCTGTTAGTATTGCTCAGTCCGCCCCATCCATCAGTTACGCAGCGCCATCCATCAGCCTTGCTGCAGCACCCGTAGTATCTGCACCTGCTGTAGTATCCGCACCTACTGTAGTATCCGCACCTACTGTAGTATCCGCACCTGCTGTAGTCGCCGCACCGACCATCGTGAAAGCAGCCCCAGCCGCCACCAGCTACTCCACCTTCAGTCAGGTGAGTTCCGGAGTGAGAGAGAGAGAGAATCCTGTTATAATCCTGTAAATTCCATACTCCCCTCAGGTTATTCAGCATTCCGCTCCAGCTGTCGTTAAGGTCGCCGCTGCTGCACCAGTTGCCGTAGCGGCTCCAGCACCAATTGCCGTAGCAGCTCCAGCACCAGTTGCCGTAGCGGCTCCAGCACCAGTTGCAGTAGCAGCTCCCGCCATTTCTTATGCTGCACCCGCTCCCACTATTTCATTGGCCGCTGCCGCACCAGCCATCTCGTATGCCGCACCGGCTCCAGCTATTTCGTACGCCGCAGCTGCTCCATCCATTTCATTGGCCGCAGCTGCCCCAGCCATCTCATATGCCGCACCCGCTCCATCCATTTCATTGGCCGCAGCCGCTCCATCCATTTCATATGCTGCAACCGCCCCAGCCATTTCGTACACCGCAGCCGCTCCTTCAATTTCTTATGCTGCAGCCGCTCCTGCCATCTCATACTCTGCACCCGCCATTAAATTAGCCGCCCCTTCGATCTCCTACGCTGCAGCTGCCCCATCCATCGTGAAGTATGCTGCTCCAGCCATCAGCTACGGAGGCGGTCTCAGTTTAGGCCATGGCTACCATTAAATGAATTACAACCGAAGTGCAGCCAAAAAGAAAAGGATATATGATTATAGCAAGAACCCGAAGGCGAGACCAAACCATGATCAGGTGGGATAGTGGAACAGGAGAAAAAATGCAAAACGCATTGATATTTAATAAAAAATTAATCTAACAGCCACATAAGTTGCATGATCGCATGCTCAAAATGGCATAACTGAGGAATGTGGCGCAAATTAACACGGAATTTGTCTATCAAAGGGTTAATGGATATTATATATATATGTACATACAAATACAAATACAAGCATAAATGTTATGTATTTATTACAAGGCTTTGCATACACTTTTAATAAAAAGAAAATGAAATTAAATTTTTCGTTAAAAAATATAATTTTTGTGATTTTTATAAACAAGTACAATCAAACAATTATAATACAGCAAAAAAATTAGTAAAACTCATAGCATCCGTTTGTAAGTGAAACCCAAAGGATTCTAGAACTGCGGTAGAAGCAGAATGTCGACAATTATGAACAAAGTGCTGACGACGATGAAGCAGCAGTTGTTGATCATCTTAGCCAACTCGCGCCACGGATGTGTCTGAATGCTCACATATTGATCGCACTAAATTGACGGAGGAAAATAAATGATTTTAGGTTATAAAAATGTTAGATAAATATAACGTTCGTTAGTACAAGCGAAGACTTGAGTAAAACTAAGTTAAAAACCTACATCGGCCAAGCGCATACAAAGCAACAACCGCAAAGCCGACACATTTAGCAAAGACATCAACCAATCGAACGGTTTCGGCTTGGGTGGATACAGCTCCAGCCAGATCAGAGCCACGTGCAATAGATAGCAGAAGGCAGCGGTGCGCATAACATGCCGATAAGCATATACTGAAATAAACGTAGAAAAGTTAGTACCAAAATTTTTCGCGTGCGAGCCAACTACTCACATATGTTCGGTATATAGGCGGTGGGTGCATGCTTCGTGACGAACATCAAACCCATGGAGATGACGAAGAACACCACCAATATTAGACCACCGCGACGATAGCCGCGCAGCAAGAATGACAAAACCAGCAACGTCTCACAGGCTGCAAAGAAAAATCATAGCGACATTGTGAAACACTTGATTTGCGCCATATCCGACG